>NC_063255.1:44880074-45186115 GCF_020740725.1 Corvus hawaiiensis
TGGGGAAGGAAATGCTTCTGGGGAAATGATAAGGCGCTGAAAAGGAGAAAGGAAACTGTGTTGTTTTATAAGTTTAAAAAGTCTAAATTTTGTAGTCTTGAAGAAATATCTTTACAGAATGCCTTCTAGCTAGGTCTTTCAATCTTATTCTTTTCAAAGGTCATTCCTCATTATAATGTTAGATTTTATTTTAATCATACAGTAAAATTGTATGCATATGGAATAAATGAATAATAACTGTATTTTATTAAGATTACTTAGTGTAGCAGAAGCCATATCAATCATTTAGATAGGGAAATGTCACAGATGATATCTTTTCTTTTTCTCTCCACCATTGCTCAAAGTCCTGACATAAACCAACAGAATATGCTGAGTTGGAAGGGACCCACAAGGAACATCAAGTCCAACTCCTGGCCCTGCACAGGACCATCCCCAAGAGTAACACCAAGTGCCCAAGAGCATTGTCCAAATGCTTCTTGAACTCTTGTCAGGCTGGTGCTGTGACCAGTGCCCTGGGGAGCTGTTCCAGTGCCCAACCACCCTCCAGGTGAACAATGTTTTTCTAATATCCAAAACTGCCCTGACACAGCTTCAGGCCATTCCCTTGGGTCCTGTCACTGTCACCACAGAGGAGAGATCAGTGCCTGCCCCTCCTCTTCCCCTCACAAGGAAGTTGTAACTGCAGTGAGGTCTCCCCTCAGTCTCCTCTTCTCCAGGCTGAACAGACCAAGTGACCTCAGCCACTCCTCACACGGCTTCCCCTCAAGGCCCTTCACCATCCTCGTGCCCTCCTTTGGACACTCTCTAACAGCTCAGTGGCTTTTCTGTGTTGTGGCACCCAGACCTGCCCCCAGCACTTGAGGTGAGGCCGCCTCAGTGCAGAGCAGAGCGGGACAATCCCCTCCCTTGCCCGGCTGGTGATGCTGTGCCTGCTGCACCCCAGGACACGGGTGGCTCGCCTGGCTGCCAGGGCACTGCTCACTCATGTTCAACTTGTCATCAAACAGGACCCCCAGGTCCCTTCTCACAGTGTTGCTCTCCAGCACCTCATTCCCCTTTGTTCCTTCTCTCTGTACATCCAGGGTTGCCCCATCCCAGTTGCAGAATCTGGCACTTTTACTTTTTAAACTTCACACAGTTGGTAATTGCCCAGCCCTCTGATTTGTGGAGGTCTCTCTGCAGGGCCTCCCTGCCTTTTGGCGAGTCAACAGAGTCGACAGCTCCCAATTTAGTGTAATCAGGAAACTTAGTATCTCTTCGAGTCCTGCATCCAAAACATCCTAAGATGATTTCCACTTTTGAAGAGAACAGCCAAGTCAGGCTTAGAGCCACCTCAGATCATCTGATCTGCCATTTTGTTATAAGGCAAGACCAATTTTTTTCCCCACCATTCCAGGTCAATTAAGTCCTTACTAACCTCATCTGGTGACAACACCATTATGTCCCTATGCTTCTTTGTTCCGTCTGTTAGAAAAGTTTTCATATTATCGAATTTAATTTTTTTTCCAAGGCGATCTTGGTACAGTTTTATGCCCACCTTAGTAATGTTCCTATGACTGTTCTCACATTACTCCTCTTTTTTTCTCTACCAAAAAAAAAAAAAAAATTACCAAATTATTCACGGTCTTCTTATTGGTCATGTTTTCTAGAACTCTGTTGTTCTGTTAGACTGCTCTAGACTCTTTGGCACTTAAAGTGTAGTGGCTCAGATGAGACTTCCTTAATAATGCACTATTTAAAGACCCCATTTTTGTTTTCGAAGAGAAATATTTTTACAAAAGAGTAACTCATATCCAGCTTGTCATTTATTGTAACCCTTCAGATCATTTCCTGCATAGCTGCTTCTCCACAAGTCTTCCTCATTTCAGAATTTGACTTTCTTGTTTTATATTGAAATTCATGCTAATTTCACAACAGTTTCTGGTGATCCTTCCTATTTAATAGTCTTGAAGTCACTGACTGGCAATCCCTTACAGGCATCTAATCTATCTGTCTAGATGAATGAAATCCTCTCAATTTTTTGATATACACAGGATGTACTTTACTCTCACTTTGAATTTTTTTTGTTCTATTTTTCTCTGTCTTTGGCAGCTCCCCTCACATATGGGGGTTTCCAGCTTTGCTTTCTCATTCTGCAAAGGTTTGTGCAGCTTAAAAATTTGTATTACTGGGAAAGCTCTGTGCCAAATATCAAGCAATCTTTCTCATATCACAACAAATATTCTCACATGTAATAAAACCTCACATATTTCTCCCCTGCACAACTTAGAGGCCACATGTCCTTAAGATTTTTCCAGTCCTTTTTGGGACACCTCAGTTGCTCCATCAGAATATCCCAATTCCTGCTACATTGCATTCATGTCATATTACTATATAATCTCAGCTACAGCCATAGAAGACTTCTTTTTTAAATATTTTATTAATATAAATAATTTTTAATATTTTATTTTTTACCATTTGTGGAAAGTCGTGGTGCATTTCAGTGCATGCAAGTGTGTTTGTTATCTATTATTCCAGTTAGAAGAAAGATTCTTCCATTTTAACCTCCTTTACCTGACTAAGTTCCCTTTAACATTCATAAAACAGACTGCCTGTAGATGACAAGAAAATTCTCTGGAAGTAAAGCCTGGGAAATAATCGCAAATGATAAGAGGTTGTCCTGACAGTGTCGTAGCTTTTTGAAGGGAATAAACAAAAATACAAACAAACATTTTTCCAATTTGTGGTTTTCAGTTGATAAAGAGGAAATGCTAATCATTCTAATTTCTTCCTGCTGGGGAAGCAATGCATAAATAATCTATTAACATGCAAGGACCAACAGGGTTAAGCTGCTCAAACACTGCCATTGATTTCTTCCCTTTTCCCATGTGCTTCCTGCTTCTCACTCAACTGGTACTAAGTAGCACTTCTTTGCAGTTATGCTGTAAAAGTTTGTTCCCCTGAGAATCTCTCAGAGCTTCTGCTGTTGAAACAATAATTACAAGGAGGTGAAGTATTTGACTAATCAGCAGCAGGAGTCTGTAGGGGTCCAAAGCTGAATGACAAATGCCAATATCCACTTAAGATTTGTTGGATCAACAAGCCAATATGATGAAACCGATCCATCATCTTGTCACCAATTTTCCTTGCAGTGTCAGAAGCCTGCCAATTTAAAAAAAAAACAACAACAAACTTGTAGTTCTTGTAATTACTGTACATCGCTCAGCAGTGATTGCAGGCACATGATAAATAGGATCTCTTGCTTTCCCTCTCCAGCACCTGATGTCTTGTGTTTTTACTTGTGGATTTTCTGAGGCTGCTGTGGATTCCAATCTAAATTTAGAGAGCAAAAAATGTACCATAAGTATGGATAGTTTGGATTTTAATCATCATTCATTAAAGAAAATTAAACTTCATGGCCAGTTTAGAGAAGCAGCAGGGAAAATATGGAGTGATATAATTCTAAGTACCAAACCGTGGGTTATTCCACTTCTTACTTTTCACTGGCAATGGTCCTGACCAAATTTTGTCTCAGTCTCAAAACACAGTCTCAGAACAGGACACAAATCAAAGCAAAACCAGACTTTTGGGAACTCTGTCATTCCACCACAGTGTTCCAGCTCCAAACCCAACAACAGAAGACTGACACCTGCACAGTTGGAGTATAAATATTATTACAATAATAAAACAGCTAGACCCAGTGGTTAGACTTGGTAAAATCCTTGCTCAAGCTTAAGTGCACAAAATTTACCAGCCAGTAAAATCTATCCCTGGTAAAATCTGTCCTTTCCCCTTTTTTTTTCCCTTAAAGAAATTGAGTGCCTTGGGACCACCATGCAAGAAAGCACTTCTTTGAATATTTGCTCGTTCTTTGCACTTTAAACTCCTGATGGATTTGTTCCTTAGGTCTGAAAGGCTAGATATTAGCAACATGAACATTGTAAAAAGAGGACTTTTCTATTTAGTAGGGTAAGACCTTTTTTTCAGATGCTATTAGATAGAATTAGTACAAGGCAGGAAGGAAAACAACATGTGGGTCATGTGACTGCTGTCAACTAAACAGCACATAAACAGCTACATACAGTCAACACCCACAGTTGTTAACTAATTGTTCCATAACATCCTCAGAGGAAATCTTCCATTCTGCAGCTTAATTTATCAACAGGTTAGTTTCAGCCTCCTTCATTAAAGGATAGTGCAGCCTCTCTATACATAGTTCAAACTAAAAGTAGTTCAAAAGGAGAAAAGTGAGATGATAAAGGAGGCTGAATTTTTCACAAATGGAAATACCATTGTAAAACTGATTTTCTAAATATCGTTTTCCATTGGTATCCCAGACTTTGTGCAAGGACAGGTGGTATATGCATTTAAAACACATTCTTGGAGGACTGGAGTCCCTAATGCAATCATGAGTAATGCTGCTGATGATTCGGTATTCTTCCTGATGTATTGAATTGAAACAGCTAAGCAATTGGAAATTATTCATTTTTTTACGTATTTATGTTCTGGCTGAATGGGAGTTTTAATGTAAGAATTACATTAAAATTCCTGCTGGCTAATAGGAATCCAAAACCAAGGAGTGGATTCTAGGTATTGGGTTTTTTGTCTTTTATCTGCTTAACAAGAAATTATCAAGTCAGCATAAAAGATTTCCTGCTCTCTTTCAAACATCTGAAAACCAAAGCAATAAGCAGGATTTTCTTTTAAATATGTAATAGTACATACATACATACATTTAAATATCCACTATAAGCAGATGGTAGCCTTAGAAAGTCAGAAATCCTCCATTCTGAGCTCCTGATAGTTGTGTCATTGCTGCAAAGATGGTATCACAGCTGGATACTGGAAATTTTCTACTGTTTTCTGAACCTCTGCTTAAAAATTTCAAAAAGGAAACAAATACACAGGTAAAAAAAAAATCCATCTACTGAGGTATATGTTTACAGATTTTTTGCTTACTACTCAGCACATTTTAAGACAGCAAAAGAAAGAAAAGAAAGAAAATATTGCTAGTGCTTTACCATTTGTCTTGTTTCACAGGAACTATTGAATAGGATCACAGATGGAATAAATAAACACAGTTATAATTGAACTTAATAATATTTTGCCCCACTACAGTTACAGAGGCTTATGGATTTCATATTGAAGCTTAGATACAAGATTCCAAACTTTTCTCACTGGATTTAACCCTGCAATCAAATTTTGTAATACCTTCTCCTCAATTATCTTCTTAATTAATTATAAATAAGTACTTTAAAAATATATGCTCTCTATATGCATGGAGACTTTGTATCATTAATAAAACCTACAGAATCAAACTTTCATTTTCAGTCTGTACCCTGAAGTCAAGTAGGACTTTTCTGCTTTTCAGTGTGTTTCCAAATATCACTTACAGATCTAACACTAGGGCAAGACATGAGCACAGCTGACACAAAGTACAAGGAGATAGTGAAGGGTTAAAAGTCAGTCATTAGCCTGGAGGAAGTCACACACCCAAGTACTAAAGCAGACAAGATCCCCATATTTCTTCACGGCAGTGCTGGTAGTCTGCTTTGCCAGCACACAGCTGTCAGTTCGCTTCTTTCCTCCCTAATGCACCAGCCTGTCCGAAACCATGGTGCATCACAGTTACATCTTAAATGCATGCTACCCTTTCATTTTCAGTGCTTCATTTTCATATAAAGCTTCTGTGTTCCTTTTCCTACCTCCCTTCCTTCCTCCCTGTTTTCCTTCCTTGAAGAAGAGCTGTTGCTACCACACTGCTTTTTGGCTGCTTCCTGGCTTCTCTGTGTAGGCAGCCATGGTGTGATTTTATGTGTAGCATGTTCCCAGGAGCATAGAGTGACTGGCATGGCCAGCAAAGGGCAGAGAAATTTCAGTAGGTTCAAATTCCAACCTGTGTCTTCCTTGCAGTTTTATTAAATAAATGCACTATGCTACAGTTGCATTTTGGGTGGGTAAAGGCATTGTCTTTCTAACTCAGTGAAAAGAAGAGAGTTTAGCAGTTAGCAGTGGAATGAACGGTGAAGTGCCCTTGCTGAGAGACAAGAACTAGCCTCTTGCTAACCTTGTGATGTAGAACTAGGAAATAAAATTCTTCTCCTACTGGTATTCCTAATTGTCTTACTGTTACTACAGGGACTAGCAGAATGGTTTTAAAGAACATGTTTTATTGTTGTTGTTCTTTGTAGTTTTTTAACCTAATTTTCAATAATGGTGTGTGGACACTTAGGCTGTTTACACTAATGTGTATTTAGCTTTTGTCCTATTGTGGCAATAGTAGTGAATCTTCCTCATATATGTGACCCAGTAAGTCACATATTGGGCTTCAAAACTGGTGAGAACTTAAAATAATCCCAGTCTGTACCATGAGCCGTGAACTTTGCAGTGGAAATGGCAGCTCTGCTAAAAATTGTGTGACTCTGCAAGAGCCCACTACAGCAGTGCTTGTGTTGTACCTGAAACACAGTGTCTTGCTACCTTATTATTTGAAAACAGAGTGGCTCAATTGATTTATAGAAATACTGCTCAGTATTCTTGTCATCAAACCTGGCATATGTCAGTATGTTGCACCATGAACACTTTTCTTGCTTTTCCTTTTTCTTCCCCATTTTTTTAGTAGTGATGTTACACTACTAAATGGCATTTCAAATAAATATGTGTCGTATAATTTAATTACTCAGCTGCGCACATGATTTTAAAATCTGATACAATGATACATGCATTAGCAACTGCATTAGTGGTGCTTACACCTAAATTTTATGGCAGAGCAGACACAGCAAAGTTTCACATTTGCTACTGTGTTTCTAACTCTTGAATGATGTCCTTATGTGAAATTAATTTTGCACAGTAGAGATAACTCTTCCACTACAGTTAAAAAGACAGTCACACTTATTTTTGAGGTATTTTTAGGACCTTAGTCCATTCAGCAATAATAAAAGCTAATAATGCTGGTAATATTACTGGGGGTTTTTTTGTTAGATGTTGTGGCTTTTTTTTAATTTGGTGGTGGGGAGTTGTTTGTTTGGTTTGGTTTAGTTTTTATTTTTAAAAGATTGTTTCTATTTGGAAAGGCTTATCTGATCTGACTTTCAAATGTGGGTTTAAAAAATATTTTCTGATTGTTCAGCTTTAGAGCTGAAAAAGCTAGTAACAATGAATAATTTATTGAATGAAGTTAACAAGTGTTTCAGCTCACTGAATATTTAGATAAAAATACATTCCTCTTGAATGTTCTCAGTATTTGAATTTACTCGTTGATTTAGTGTGGGCTCCCAGTAGTGTAATTTTAAATACTCAGATCCAAGTTATGTTACTTATAACTGATCAGATAGCATAATTTCACTTTGGGTTCTTTAAGCATGCATTGAAATGTTTTTCACGTGTACTGTTTTGTACACAAAATGCAAAATTAGCCCTTTGAGGCTTCAGCAACACATTTTGCTACTTTGGCTTACATTTCCCCAGTTCATAAGGATTAAGACCTTTACTGCAAGCTGAACTTCTTAGAAAGTAAAGTAATGGTCATTACCAACCACAACTCAGGCTGAGAGTACTTAATGTGACACAGCTCTGAAGATTGTCACCCCTCCAGCTTGGCAGGGACTGTGCATCTAGGTCCTCAGATGCCACAGCTACCAGCCTGATGCATCTGAATAAGCCACTTCTATTTTTCAGTCAATCCTACTGGAAGGACAGGGAAGGTAGTGACTGATGAGCATATTCTAGTCCATGTACTCTCTTTACACTGGGGACAGATAGAGATGAGAAAGATCCAAGTAATTTCACACAGCTTTCCAGGACTTGTCAGTCCCCAGTACTGCCTGCTTGTAGTAACTAGGAATACATTTCGTAGTATATTTTGCCTTCTTGGGTGGTGATGAGAATTTAGGTCGAGATTTTTTGTGTCAAGGTCCACCTTAATAAATGGAGATGTTATTCAAGCACGCTCCCAATTCACTAAGAAGATATTTTGCTGTTGCCTAAAGGACTGGGTGTAAACAGGACTTCCTCTGAGAACTGTGTTCCAGCTCGACCAGACTGCATCTTATCATTGAAAGCTGTATGACTGAGAAGAAAATGACTGTGAGTAAAAAATCATAGAGGTATAGCAAAGGAAACTAATCCCAAGGTTACCTGAGAAAATACAAATTTTACTTCTAATTTTTGTTTTGGAATATTCTTCTTTGTGAAATGAATGTTGCTTCAAATTTTACCAATGAAACAGTTTTATTAAAAAATACCTTAATAATAAAAACCATAGGCAGGTTGGTGAGATTCAGAGTAACACTTTGAACTGAAAAGATACAAACCCTTCAGCTTTGTAAAGTGTGGCATATGTTGTTCACTCTATAACAGATTAGTTCTAATTTTTTATCAGGAACATATTTTCCATTTATTTTAGTTCAAGGCAAGACATAGGTAGAAAAAGCTTCCTGCTTGCATGAAGATGGGTCTCTGAAGAATAAAAGTTGAATGCAAGGAAGAAACGGTGAATGGAGCTTTCAAATATTTTCTATTCATGTCCTTGTACACCTGCAGCTATGAGCAAAAAAAGCCCCAAATTGTATATTGTATAGTATGTACTATATATACCATATACCATATACTTATCAGTAAAGTGGTTTTTTTCTATCAACTGCTTAGCAATCAGCTTTTCTTGAAAAAAAAGGAAAGAAACATGCTTGTATAGACACAGATCTGATGCAACAGTATATTACCTCTGGAAACAGGGTTAAGTCATAAAAGATATACTGCTTTGTAAGTAACATGCCTCATTCTATCCTACATTTTTTTTTATTTCACTGCCATATTTTGTTCTATTCAGTTTTACTGGTGAGAATTTAGAATAATTTTCATTGGTGACAATATTTCATCAAGTTTACAGTGGAGAAACTAGGATCAAAACATGAACCCTATTTTTATTGCATTTAGCAAAGAAGAATAGAAACAGAAATGCGAAAGATTTAGACAGATGAGTTAATAGTTTTTTGTAACTGCCAGGTAAGTTACCACACAACCATAAGTGGACTTCCCTTACCTTCAGCACAGGCCAGCAGAAGTCACTGCAGAGAAGACTGTTTATTGGGTCTCAGAGAATATGAGATTCTAGTTATTAAACACAGGCTGAAGTCAGAGTTTCAATCCTATGAAGTAGTGATTTGTTTTACTTGTTTGATATTTTCTTGGGAAGTTTGTGGAAGGTTTTTGTGTTCGGGGAGAGGACTGTCTGCATGCTTTTCCACTTTTGATCCTGCTTATTAGAATTCTTGTTCCCTAGATTTACAAGTATCACAAGTAAATGACATCTGCCCATCTCCCCACAGAAACTATCCCATGGGTCTCTGTGTATTGTATTGATTTCAGTTACTTTCACATAGTGTATGTGGATATGTGTGCCTAATTGTGAGAGTTTTGGACACAAAAAGTCCTCAGAATGCACAATTCTGGTAAAAAAAAAAAAAGCCATTTTACTGTCATCTTCTTTCTTTCTTAGTATCTTTAACTTCCATATGTCTTTCACGACGCTCAGGATTCAGAATTCTGTGTGTATTTTAAAATATAAAAGGTACAAGGAATTTCAGCTCTTCAGGGAGCAAGAAAAATGCTATGGCTTTGTCCAGACTATATCAAAAATATTGATGCTCACATCCCTTTGTGTTCCACCACCTTTTCAATGTGCTATTGTTTTCATGTCCCCAGAATAAATGTAGCTTGGCAGAAACAATATGATGTACTGAATTTTCTTCTAGGAAGGTTTTGTATCCTCCTGTCTTACCTTCGAACACAGAGACCCAGTTTTTGAGTCTGAGTGATTCACCTGGAAATACAGATGTGTATACATTGCAAATGGAACTGCCTACCCTGTGACATAAACAGATACAGGTTTATTGGAGGATGGACTCCAAACAAAATACCCTGATTTTGATGCTGCCTTCTAAAAACTTCTGTCAAACTACTTTTACAAGTAGTGACTCAAGGCTTTCATTCAGCTATTGCTCCTATGGCAACTTCTCTGATAATACATTTGCATTTTTCCTAGTATGGTGCTAGTTCTGGTGAACCAGAACACCGACATGTCAAAGTGACTTTCTACATTTCAGAGATATTTGATAGGGGTTGTATCAGCCTTCATGTTACCACCTTCCAGAGACTACCAGAAAAGCAGAAGAAACGTCAGACTGAAGAGTATTTATCAAGTCATTCCAAGTCAAGTTTTTGTGAAAATGAATTATTACTTGTGCCATGCCACCAATTCAAAATATCAATTAATTTTCAAGCATCAATAGCAAAGCAACTATCTGTAAATTCATCCTAACTCTGAGCATAGCAGGGAATAGGGAAAGACAGCAAACTTAATTGCTGCAATGCTGCACAGAGGGGGAAGGAATTCCTTCCTGGCCACTGGCATTGATTTGCTTGCTCCTTGGAAAACAGTTATGCTTATCTCCATCTTTTAACTTTAGTTTTTGTTACTGCCCATGCTAATAGTGCACATAATCTGATTCATTAAAGATCTAAAGAACCATACTTTTGGTGTTTCTTGTCGCATTAAATTTCATTACAAGTCATATACTCTCCCCATTCCCTTTACAGGGTTGCAAATATGTCATGGTGGTGATGGTTTTAAACTAAAACCAGGTCGATTAATATTAGATATAAGGAAGAAGTTTATTTAATGTGGGGTGGTAAAACAGTAGAACAGGTTCTACAGAACGGTGGTAGATGTCACATTCCTTGAACCATTCAAGATCAGATTGGGTGAGTCTCTGAGCAACTTGGTCTACTTGATGATGTCCTTATTCATCTCAGGGGAGTTGGACAAAATGACCTTTAAAGGTCCCTTTCAACACAAACATGATTCTATGGTTCTATGATAAGTGCATTTTACTAGAGAAGAGGTTTAACCTGCCTGTGTTTATTACTTTGTTTTTAACCAGGCTGTGAATATATCCTCTAAATCTCTAAGGGGATGTACAGAGTGATCATTTTTTTCACGTAATAAATATTTCTTTATTCCTTCTCTTTTTGATTTCCACTTAAAGCCACTCTAACTATTGTCTCAGCAGAACCTGAACACAAGTCCTTAAAATCTTCAATCAAACATCCATTTTGACATGTCTTCGGAAAACAAGATACTAAGACACAGTCATAGATCATAGCAACATCGTCAAACATTTATGAGATTCATTACCTGGGAAGAGAAAATTCTAAAAATCCTCTGTACTTATGTACAAATGCAGGAAGCAGGTAGAGGGGAAAGAGAGTATTACTAAGTGATTGTTTCTGGAGTGAAGATAAAGGTCACATTGTACATTTAAGAACACAAATCTGAGATACAGATGGGTGAAGACCTTAAAGCCCCAGTTAGGATGCAGTCATCTATGTTCTAGGTAAGAAATGGCACATAAAACACATAATAAACAATCATAGCAAAACCAAAACAGAAAAATGTTTGAAAATAAAATAGCACCATTTCAAAAGCCAGTCATTCAAACAGGGTTATTCCAGCATATAAGCACCAGTTTTAATTCTCCCCCTACCCTCCTCCATAAAGTAATAGTATCATTAATAGACAACTTGTTTTCAAGCACTTCCAACAGTTCCACTTGTAGCAGGGTCCCATTTAGCTTTCTCTAAATATACTGCTAATTGCATTACATCTCCACTGACAGTCTCTCAACCAGGCAATCAACAGCCAACGGCCTGAACTTCCCTGGAGTGTAACTCAGGAGTACCAAGCAGTTTTTCCAGGGAGAGAGGTGACACCAGCTATTTTATGCACTGTCCATTTATTGTTGGTTCTGTCATTCTCTGGTTTTGTTACTTAGACTCAAAATTTAACTCTAGTTCAGGAAAGTTTATGATAATTAAGTGAAGATATTTTTGTAATTGCCATGATAACCAAACAAACTGTGTTCCATAAGGTTTTTAAACTTCTCTTAAATTCAGAATAATTTATTTTGTCTTTTAATGGCAAGATTTCCCTTTAAAAAACTACTAACAAAATGGTATACTCACAACTCCTTCACAAATATTGGTGACTGCTTCTTTAATAATTTATTTTCATCACTGCATCCAATATTATTGAATATGTTAATGCTTATGTAAACAGTGAACTTTTGTAATAGTTTTAATTTCCCTTAAAAACTTTAAGGAATCTATCCGTAGTATCTCTGATCAAAGTACTGCCTTTTCCCAGACATTATTTAATTCACATAGTGTGTTCATAAAACTTAATTACATTAGCATATTTTTTGTGGGTGGCCTTTTACAGTTCTTCTCTGAGCAGATTGCTATGGGCCTTTATACTGCTCTTTTTTTTTTTTTTTTTTAGTGTTTTAATGTTTAAAAGTCATACAGATATGATAACATCATGAAAAGATGATGGCATCACTGATAGCCAGAAAGAAAATCATTATAAATTGCAAAAAATAATGTAGCTAGGATTAGGCTGAAAAAATAATCAGGAGCCTACATAAAATCTGTTTTTGGGATATATAGCAATATCTGAGGTGTAATCTGTTGACGAGGACCAGCAATTTCAAGGAGTCCATGATCCTAATACAGAAGACTTATTGGGTCTTCACACTTGTTTATCCCCTGTGTGACCTTATATACATCGCAGCAGCTCAACTTTAATAAGGAAGTTCTCCTTTTAAGTTCTTCTGCTTTGTGACTCCCATAGGTGGTTGATTTCCAAGAATCCTGAGTGTTGAGAGAAGTCATAATTCAGCACCCTCATTCACTGTCAGCTGCTGTAGGCACATTCAGGTATTTCCAGGTCTCTATAGCTCAGAAATATTTTAGTCTTCAGGGCTGAGCTCTTAACCAGGCACATGAACTGAACTGCAGAAGTCCTTTTACTCCTGGCCAATCTCTTTATGCAATGACAATCTTTCTGAGTACGCAGCTTTGCTCTGTCCTCTCACAGCTGGTGCTCACCTTCTTGCTCTCACACCTCTTACACAAGATTCCTTTGCAACTCCACTGCAAAACAACTCATGGTCTCGTCCAACAACACCACCTCTATTTGAAAACTGTCTTTGAAAGAATTTAAATACTGTAGTTTAACTTCTAGGAAAATATCCTTCTGTCTTCTACAAAAATTACTCTCAAGGCAGTCACCATCTTCTTATTTCACCTGAATTCAGCAGCTCCTACTAGGATTAAGGAGCTAAATATGACTGCAGATGGGAGAGTAAACTCTTAAGAGTGTCCAGAACACTAAATTTGTATTTTTACCTAACAGAAAGGATTGCAAAAGAGAACAAGCTAATAGCCCCAAGCACATCTTCACAGCCAACAGCTGCAAGCTACTCCTTCTGTGCATAATGGTTTGCAAAGACTGATTTTGTTTTATCGGCACACTGGAAATCCATTGTAATCTGCACAAATGGTGGAAAAATCTATATTTTTATGTAAAAATACTCAATTAACCTAACCCTCTTAAATACACGTTAGGAAAGAGAGCAGTTCTGAAAGTGATGGAAGAAGAAGCTTTCCTGTGAGGAAGTTCTTGTGTGTCATTAACTTGCCTTGTCTTTATAAAAATTGTCATATGACTGCGTTTGGTGGAACTTTAATGAGCAGGTAGAAGAGCTCTTTAAGCTGGCTCAGAAGAGACAGTTTCATCGTACACCCTTCACATGTTTTCAGCTGAGAGGCTGACCCTGAGGTTAGACTGTAGATGAGAAGGCTATACATATGAAGAAGCTGGTAGGACATTCCTTTAACACCTGGCCAAGATTCAAGAGAAAAGAATGAAAATTAGCTGCATCTCTCAGGACAAATTCCATATGTACTGTGCTTAGGTCACAAGAAAAGGGTGCATACCTAGAAACAAGTTCCTCAGGGAACAGGGGGCAAAAATGCCTCTATGGCATCTCATCATTGTATTTTAATAGTTGCCAAAAGGCCAATTCAGCTTTTAGCAAATGGCAGCACAGCTCTGAGGCTGAACTAAATTAGGGCTGTATCCTTACTTCCAGCAGCTAGGAATTACTAGAGCATAGAGAGTTATTGGCTATCTCCTCTTCTGCAGTAATTAAGGTGGAGAAATATTTCACAAGGAGTTTCTAAGGGATATTTCTTATGGACTACATCTGCTGGGTTAAAGAAGATGAGTTGTGGTATTTTATGGGCGTATTCCTAGTTTCAAAGTATAGGGAAATATGCTAAACTAGAATGTGTCACAGCCCTGCAATATTGAGCAAAACCAGGCATGAAGCATAGCTCAGATATCCCTTTTTCAGCAGTTCTGTTCCTTTCAGCAGAAAAAACAGGCTATTCTTTATATGCAGCCCAGAGCCCAGTCCATTCAAGGACATAAGGAAAAACACATTTACCTTAAAGGTTCTCTATTTTGCTAGAACAACTAAAAGAATGCCAAGTAACACTATATATGCACCGCCTCAAATTAAGTGCCTTGGCAAGTTTGTTAATCATGCAATTCTGTGATTACTAGAAATGAAGTGTACATTAACATCCATCATTTTAATCCAATGCATGAAGCATATCTAGACACATACAGATGCTTCAGGAAGCCAAGCCATTTATTGCAAAATGAATTACACCCATCATAACACAAAAGAAAGAATTCTGAAAAGCTTAATTCCTCTAGGAAATACATTTGAAAAGAATAGCATGGGTTGAATGATGCAAGAGTGCTCCACAGTCACAGTGTGTGGCTGTGTCAAGAACCCTTCAGCTCTATTTCATAGCTACAGGCATTACCTTACCCTTCAGCACAGAGGGCTAAATTTACATACTTACACTCATAGAAATATACTGGGCAGAACAGCAAAAGGGTGGACTAAGCACAAAGTGTGATGCTGAATCATAAAGACACAGTCAATTGAGATAAGATCTAATCAGAAAGGCTTTTGCAAGAAGGAAGAAGGCGTCTTTACTTGTCCTCTGGAATTCAGTGCAATGGGAAAATTCAATCAAGAGTAAGCTGGTTATACATGTGGTCTCCCAAAAGAGAGACCTTTTTTGATAGGGTCTTAAACTTGGCTCTGAGTACAACAAAGGGATTCAAGCTGCTGAAGTACTACTAATGATCAAACATATGTGTGGGTGAGGGTCCGTAGCGACGTAGAGTCCCCAGAGAGGTGCAAAGGAGAGCCTCCTTATTGCAAAAACCTGGCCTTATTAAGCACGTAGCCGGTTAGCAGTTTACACAGTTTTGAGGCATAACAAATGTAATTCAGCCAACCACCATACACCACAATGTGAGCACGCGATGGTTATATAGCATGTTTTTCTACCCCTAAATCAGCTGTGTCTCTTTCCCACAGTCCTTTTCTACTTAGCTGAAGTAACAGGCCTGAGCCATGATTCTACAAAGGCAACAAGGACTTCATTTTATAAGGTTTTACCTATATGCAACACATATGGTTCATTTAACTATTAGTTTTCAACATGAGAAAATGCTGGCAGCTAAAATCATGAGTTCCTATACTGAGAATTACAATAAATATGTTTACTGATTAATTTAGGTGCATACTTGTGAAAGGCAGTGGCAAGGGAAACCAAGTGACAGAATATAAAACTGAGGAGTGATGGAGGTAATTAACTAATCCAAGTCGCTAATGAAAGTAATAACATCTTATCCCTCAAGCACTCAACTCCAGGTTTGGCTGCTGCATCATAGAAAAGGAATATCAGAACATATTAGAAATTAGGAAGTTCTGACAGCAGGAAAAGATGTGCTTAGAGATACAGAAAAAATGCTGTAGAAGATAAATGTCAATGAGAACTGAACTTTGGAGAAATTGAATGAGAAAGGACGTATAAATTGATCGAAACATTCAAATGGTAGTATGTAAAAAGAAAAAGGATGCTCTGTTTCATTTTCTCATTCAATAATCATAAATCTTGAATGCAGCCAGACAATACTGTCTGTATTTAAAAATAATCAATTGCTTATTCCCAGCAGCACTCAAATAGTTGACAGCACTCATTGCAAAGAGCACTACCAGAGTCAAAAACTTACCAAGTCAATGAAGAACTGAACTTGAGATGAAAAAATAGGGAAAAAATATTAAAGATTAAAACATCCAGCATAAAGTACAAAAATACTACTGCTCCCACTACCACTACTACTGCTACTACTGCTGATTAGCTGATTACTGAGCATAGAAATGTTCCACTAATTATTAACATTACGAAGGGGATATGTTACAACTGTTTCTGAAACAATTGTTATTTTGCAGAAATTTTACACTGAATTATTTGGACCTTTGATTTCACACATTTAATACAAGTAGTATTTGTAAAAATTTCTGCTTCTGTTACTTCAATTTAACTGAAGAGAATAAAGCTCTTTTGGGATAATGGCCTAATGTGTTGATGTTTTCTATTGTGACGCTCTTCGTAGAACATCTTCCCTATCAGATACAACTGTATTTCACAAGTAGTTAAGTCCAAAACTGATGAAATTTTCATCATTATGATGATCCTTATGCTTAATCAGATTTTATACTTTGACAGTCTGTCCAAAGAGATAATTAGGATGAGAGAACTTCTTTGAATTTAATAAAGGCCCAGGCAAAACTGGAGATCTGGAGACCTTTTGCTGTCTGAAAAGGCAAAAAATTAGATGCATGAAAAGTTGTCACTATTTCCTTTCTAAAAACAGTCTTTCAGGGAGTCATAATTCTTCTTCTTACAACCTTCCTGGTTGTAAGGAGCAGGTAAAACCAAGATGATAGGTATGCATGACTTTCCCAAATCTGAATTAAATTATTATTCTGGATGCTTATTTTATGCCTATTCAGTAGATTGCTATTTATCTACCTTATTCATGAATTTTACTGGGGCTAGCTCTCTCTGCTTGCTAATTTGTATGAGCCGATAAAACTTCCACAAAACTTGTGTGCGACTAGTCAGCATGGTTTCATTGTCTGCTGGAATGAAATGATCCTCTGAATTGTGTTTATATCACACTGATGATAGAGTAGGAAGTTAGATTGCAATAAGTGAATGGTTAATTGCTCACATTTGCTTTAAAACTTCTTGGGAAATGTGCTTAGCAATATAACCATTTACTTTGTGGATCTCCAAAAATTATGCTATTTATTATAACTTTAAAAAATAATACCACGGGGAATTAGAGATTAACTATCCCTAGCTAACTTTCTAAATTTTACATTTTAAGAAGTACATTATGTTTGAGATATTAAACAAGTCTCAGCAGGAAAACAACTAATATGTAGTCTAAAAAGTATTTTCAAAGGTTTACTTCCATGCTTGTGAGTGCAGAACTGAGTGATTCCAAAGGAAAAAGATAACACAAGAGGAAAAAGGGCAAAGTGGAGAGATTAAAAGATGACTGAAATTTAAATTAGGCCATTGAGAACAAGAGATCAATTTGATGCTCAACTATTTGTACACTTTGAGAACCTGAATTCCATCAATGGCAAAAATACTAACGTCTTAAAATTCTTAGTTCTTGTGCAGCACAGAGCTAGGATGAATCTGATGTTCAGTATTATTTTTTTTTACAGACTGGGGCACTAAAGATATTCCAGTAATTTCAACTAATTTGTTTAGAAAGTGATATTGTAGTAAATAGTTACTAAGGTACTTGTAATGATAAATAAATTAAGTGTAGATTTTAGTTAGAAACTATTAAGAAACAACTTTTTGCTGAAACTTTGGAACTAATGAATTTAAGACTCTGTGATAACTGTTACACATAAATTAAAAAAAACCCAAACGTATTAATGTTAAGGAAGCATGGCTTTAAAACTAAAACATGTTACAAGATCATTTTCTATATTGCTTTTGTATTATTCTTGAAACTTGCTACATCCAAATTTCACAGATAGTGAACTTTTATTAAGTGTATTAACATGCAGTTAATACACACTGTAATTTTTTTTCTTTCAAGTTCAAATTAGATGGAAAATTAACATACTCTCCTCATAAAAGTGAGAGCTATGTAAGAATGAACTGCTTTTTAATACAGAAAGTATGATACATTTATATTCTAGTCAGCTTAGCAAATTTTTAATCTATTCAAGGTTGTTTTTACTACTAGAATTGTGTCTCTACTGAAGTACATCTTCAGGAAAAGACTAATATATCCTTGAACAACTCTTCATAAGGATCTGTCCTTGGGAGAACACATGCAGAGGTCTCTCAGCTCACCCACCAGCTCACAAGGACTCTGGCAGGACACAAACCTACATCTCAGATGTCTCTGCAGGTTGAAGCCAGCAATTGGAAGGAGACACTGTTATTGTTTCTGTTGTGATGAACATGACCTCATGACCCATAGAGTTTGATCCAAACTTCTAAATCCATGGCAAAAAAAGGAAAATGAATGACAAAACTTTTTGTTGATTTCAATAGTCTGCACTGCTTAATATTTATGGTGATAATCTTTACAAAAATTCTTGACCTTCTAATTCTTAAAGAAAAATACATATTTGCCCCATATTGAATACATGATCAAGCAACATGTTCTAGCTAAGCAATTCCTAAAAAAAGCAATGTCTAATCCTTTTCCCTACTGAGGACTTCAAATCTGTAAAAAAATTTCACCTAAATCGACAATGAGGAATCAATAAAAAAATTACTATCAAGTCTAAACCTTCACTGAAGATGCCCTTTAAAAAAAAATGCATTGCCTGAACTGATTTGATACATGATAAGACTGCAAGAAAAAAACATAAGGGAACATACTTATGGTTTCCAGTTTTGTTTTATTAACTTGAAAATTTGTATCATATGTATGCATTTCTGGAGCACACAGAACAGTAGAATTTGTATTTTTGTGTAATAATTAAAATATTTTATAAGAGTAGTGTTTTATTTAAACATCAATTTTTTTTTTGTATCCATTTATGTGCTGCCTGAGATCAAATTGCAATATAATACAGTAAATGCCAATAACACTCAATTACGTATGATGAACAGGTTAGTGAAGCTACTAATTTGTGACATTCCTTCCCGTTTTTGTTTTTTAAGGAAGTTAAGCAAATTAATCACAAAGATATAAACTCCTCCTCCTCAAGTAGCATTTTTGTTCACTAAATTAAGTAGCTAAAAAATCTTTAATAGTCTTGACAAATGACTGATCATCTCAAAAAACCTGAAAAATTTAGCTATGTTTTCCTTCTCTGCATGATTTTTTACTGTAAAATGTTATGAATTTACTGAAGGGACATGAAGCATTCCCATAGAACATTGGGCTAATCTATAAAACAGAAATTGGTAACGGGGACAGTTTCCATATGACCAGATGGGATTATTTTGTATTGCCTTCATGTAATACAAAATTATTTGTAGTTTACAAGGAATAGATAAAGAGTTCCAAAGTAATAGCTCCCAATAATTTCAAAAAGGGTCTCTAAAATACAATGTTTTAATTAATTATACAGATTTTTCTAAATCCTGGTTGCTGACCAATGTACATGACACATCTCATCTTTATGGGAAGCCAGTAGTTTTAAATTATTCCAAAGATTAAAAAGGCATTCTCTGAAGAAACATGGGAAATTTATGTTGGCACCAGGTACTGCACGCAGTGCATTACTGAACAGAAGTAGTTGTTTATACTGGTCTACAAACCTGTAGAGGATTATCGCACAAAGCTCTGCTACTCATCTGCGTCATCTATCATATTTTGACAAAAAAAGTGCTCAGTTTTTAATTTATTTCTGTTCAGCCCACTTCTAGACTCTGTGGAGAACAAGTTTGACTCTCTAGATAAAGTTGGACCAAGTGAATGAAGCAGACAGTAAACACTTCTCAGTTATAAAAGTAAGGTATTTCCTGATACGGAGTACGAAAAGCTAGTGGTTAATCTCCATGCCCATTCCAGATAGCAATACACTCCTTCTCATCTCTATTTACTTGTCTTTGTGTGGCATGCTATTCTGATCCACTGCATAGAAGTAATGTCAGGCATTACACACATGGTTCCCCTGCTGCTTGACTTTAAATGACTTACACCTCCTTACTGAATGTGATGGCCTAGAAAAGAAGTCTTTGTATTAGCGCAGAAAAGGAATCATATAAAGTAATCTCTCTGCTCTGTGTTTCATATGAGATCATTTTTTTCTCCAAGACCTCTATGACACCACAAGTCAATGCAGATTAATGAAACAGATGGAGAAAAAAAAAAATCTGCTCTGGGAAATATTTCTATGATTGATTTTTGCTTTCTATAGACTTACCCATTAAAATGTATAAAACCCATAAGCTGCAGATTTCCTCTTTTTAAACATCAGTTCTTGAGTGAAAAGAAGAAAGGACAGATTGCAAATTAAATCATAGATAAGCACTGTCATACTCTTGGAGTAATGTTCAATGTTGGATGAATTATCTCTTTAGATATACAAACTCAGTATCAGTTGATCCTTCTAAAATGTCCTCATGCCTCAACAAGACAAAAAAAAAGCAAGCTATGGCAAGTAAAATGACTGCAAAGCTAAAACAGTAGACACATCATTTGCAACCTACATGGCTCTGCATACAGAACGATTATACAGCATAGCAACAGAGAAAGTCACACAGCTGAAGTAGCAGGAATTGAATGCAAGTTGCCCACATCAGAGAAACCTGAGTAAAATGTCTGAAATTGATTTATATTAACAGAACAGCAATATCCATGGTATATCTTACACATCCACTGTAGCAAGTCTATCTGAGAAGACAATTATGGAGAATAAAATAGCCTAATCACCCAGTGCTGGTTACCTCTGGTAGAGATGAGCTCTGAAGTACTTTGACTGGCACAGTGGAAGACCTTGTCTGTTATTCTCTGAGTACTGCTCTGTTTACTGTTCCTCAGAGGTCCTTAACTCTGTGTGCTGTTTCTCTGAACTCCATAGCACATGCTAGAAAAACTTCATTCAGGTCTGGAAATCAGTTTCTAAGTTTCATATAGGGATAACTAAGGCACTTTATCTGAGGTATCACTATGTTGTACTAAGGATTCTTGAGACAATGGTCTGACAAGGAACTTCTCCTAAGCAAATACCCAGAAGCCCAGTATTTTTTATTACATAAAGTGAAGAACTACTAACAGAAGTAGTAGAACTACTCGTGTCAACAGTGTTAAATGGATGCAATATAGGAAGAAGACAAGGACTGATCTCAACCCCCTCTTAAAAATTAGATACATTAGTGTCTTGGTTTGAGAAAAATTTGGAGAAAAATGTCTGGAATGAATGTCCCTCTGTTAGAAGGCAGATTTCAGCAGCGCACCCCCCCAACAGGTTCGGAAAGAAATTCCTTGGAGGAAAATGAAAAAAACCCAGTTATTTATTTAACAAACAGGGGGCACGCAGTCACCAAAAAAAGAGAATTAATAATATAATAATAAAACCACTCGCTGTGGAGAAGAAACCTGGGTAGATTTCAGTCCTTTCTGTGGACGTGGCTCTGCCCTCTCTAGAGCTGGGGGTCAGCGTGGCCCCTTCCGAGCCACAGTGTGGGGCCTCCCGGTGATGTTGTTCTGGACCAGAGCAGAACAGTCCCAAGAGAAATTCTTGCCTCAGCTAGCAGGCTAGCTAAAAAGCAAAGAAGTTTAACTCTCTATCTCTCTCCCGAGAAAAGGAGCCAAGAGCTGGGAAAAACAGCAGGAAGCTGCTTTCCTTGGCTCTGTAGCAGCAGGAATGCAGAGGACTGTATGTCTTTGAGCACAAACCGCTCTGAAAAATTCACCTGCTTCTCTCCCCCCTCTCCTGAGAAACTGCTTAAAGACACAGGAAGGCACAGGATTCATGTCTGGCATAGGGCAGACGATAGGGAATACAGTATCGTACAGTCACCCCAGGACAATTAGCTTTTATTTTTAGGGGATGAGGAAGTAAATAACTGTAGAATATATTTACTGAAAATATTAATTAAAAGCCTAATATGCTTTCATATGGAAAACCTATACATTTAAGGAACATGACCATAATATCTTTTATGTTGAAGTCAGTCAGATAACAACTTCATATGCAGAAATTCCTAATTGATTTGACCATAAAATAAGCTTTTTCTTCAATAAAGAATGATGAAGAATCTGTATTTACATTTGCATATATATACGTACTTTCACAAACATAAGGAAACGGAGAGCGAAAAAGGGAAAGAAGAAAAAAGACTTCATAACTACCTCAATATGCATACAGATACCATCAGACTAATAATACAAAAATAAAAACTAAAAGAAAAATGCGAAGTTCTACAGAAATGGGCTGACCTGAAACCTGCACACAGCTCCTGCAAACAGCATGGAGCTCACTCCAGGTGCACTGCACAGTGAAGAAATAACTGCACAGTGAAGACACACCAAGGTAAGACCACTTGGGTCTTACTGAAGGGAAGAGAACACTAGACAACATCATGTCTTGCAAGCTTTATCTGCACAGATACATCCAGCTGCCTCTGCACAGATAAATAGTTTCAGTGAGGTGTGACACAAGCTGATAAACCAAAGTTTCCTTTGGTAGTTCTGCTTTCCTGTTGGTTCCCACTGAATGAAGAACACAGACTGTAACTAGTGCACCAACTTTGAATTTTGCTGAAAAGCAAATAGTTTTTAATACCACTAGCACAAAACTCACACAAGGGAAAAACAAATTGTTCTGGTCTGAAACTATCTACCTGTGCTAAAAAATAGAGTTCTCTGGTCATTGCAACCTTGAAGACCTGGGCAAAAGTCTTGATCTCAGTAGGTGGTGGTGTTTATCCCCAGCTGGCAACGAAGCACTCACTCTCTCCCGGTGGGATCAGGGAGAGAATTGAAAGGGTAATAGTAAGATAACTCATGGGTTGAGACTAGAACAGTTTAATAATTAAACTTAAAGTAACAATAACAATAATAATAATAATAGTGATGATGATGATAATAATAATAGTAATAATAATATGCTAACTACCAACAATTCAATGCCCAGCTAGTTCCTGTCCAACTTTTCCCCTAATTTACATGCTCAGCATGATGCCATATATCATGGAATATCCCCGTGGCCACTGGGGGTCAGCTGTCCTGGCTGTGACTCCTCCCATCTTGTGCCCTAAAGCCACCTTACTTGGCAGTGCAGCACGAGAAACAGAAACATCCTTGACTTAGTGTAAGCACTGCTCAGCAGCAACTAAGCCATCAGTGTGTTACCATTGTAATTCTCACCCTAAACCCAAAACACAGCACTGTACCTCCCAATAGAAGGAAAACTAACTCTAGCCCAGATGAAACCACGACAGTAGGGGACCACTGTATTATGCCATTATAAAAGTAATGTCTACACTGTGTCTAACGTAGTTTTGAGTTTCACTTTGAAGACAATACTGTTGATAACCTTCTTCTCAGATGTGTGTAAGCACACACATGCATTTATATGTTGATCTTGTGTTATAATATGAAGGCACAGTTCTCTAGGAGGCTGTATTCCTTCTTCAAATACTGGATATCAGAGAAAGCCTATCATCTTTGCTGCCAAACCTAAACCTCTCAGGTGAGCACGGACTTTGTCCAAAAGCTGAAACAAAATTATTTTCATGTTTCCTGAGCAATTCCCAAGTGGACCTGTTCTTCAAGGTATGCTTTTAGGGAGGGAAGAAGATTCGTCTCTATGTCAAGAAATTTATCATAAGATTGAACATATAAGGTTTGTGTAAGAGCATATGACGAAAGACACATTTTTTAAAGGATTTATTACTTGTGTGAACGATTCACAATCCTTAATTATCACTTGATACAGACAGAAGACAGGAAATCCTATCTGAGACTCAAGAAAATATGTAGTATTAATGTGTTAGGTTTTTTCGTCAATTTCTATGGTCTTTGCAACTTACTGCAAATAATCTTAGAGAAACACCACGCAGCCACTAAGCTTGTCTCCACACTGAAACTACAGCAAAGGTGCAAACATTAACTTAAGTTATACTTCTGGGTGCTGGTACAGACTACAACAAGCAAGGATCATCTATCACATCCATCACATCATTTTTGTTCCCAGAGAAAAACCTAAGAAGTTCTTCAAAGCAAGCAATTTTGAGGTAACTGAAAGCAAAACAAATCCCAAAGCAAGTTTCACAACAATTATGTTAGATAAAAAAATCTAAATAAGTAAGAAAATGCAGTACATAGCTGTTCTCTTAATTCATTTAACATGCTAATAAAATGGAAATTTTAAGAGATTCAGTGATGAACAGTTTGTCCTGTGCAGAACTCTTCAAGGCTTGACCTTCAATCATCTATTTAAAGTCAGGAGGATATCACTGATGATAATCATCATGTTTGCCATTTGCTGTGTATAGCATCTTTCATATAAGGATGTCAAAAAATCACAAACATCAGTTAATTGCTATTCTTACCAATTCTTTCACAGACAGTTATTAGCATTATATTCTTATATAATTCAATATTTTATACACACTCTAAGTTACCTATAAGTACTCTAGGTTATTAATTTTATCACCATGCAACCTCAGTTATGGTTGTCAAATGCCACAGAATATATCTAACATTTTTAGATTACTGGAAGCATTAGACAACAGACTTTGAAAACTACTCTCAGGATTCCCAAATGCAGGTTTCAGGGGCTGAATTTGCCTTCTAATGTAGTGGAGAAATGTTCAGAATCAGTGAATGGTTTCATTTGGAGAGTAAAATTATTTACCATTTGTATTTAAACACTAAATAGAATTTTCATCAATTCTCATGTTTACTGAACAATAACTAATTTTGCTTAAGGTTTGCAAAAGAATTATGTGACTTCTTTTTCTCTGCTCACAAATCCATTGTACTTTTTCTGGGAGATTTCTTTTGTGCCCTTCCAAAATGAGTGCAGAGATCAGATTTCTATGTGCCTGGATTCCAGACTGACACCATAATCAGAGGACCTGGAAAAAGATAAGATTTCAGGAAAGTTATATCTTTATGAAATGGATATGATCCTGATTCAAGACACCAAAATAAGTCTGAATCTCTGCATTAACTAGAGTGTATGTTTCTGCTGGAGTCTCATATGCACACAAAATAGTTATATATCCCCATATCCAGTTGTCTCCTCTCCACCTCCAGAACTACCTTTTTGGTATCCAGATGTGATTGCTCTCCTTTTTCTTTTCCCTGTAACTACCTTCCACGCTATGCTCAGTACCAGTGACTGCTGTCCTTCACAAGAAACAAGGCCATACTATAACCCAGCTGTCCATTCTGCAGCATCATATGAAAGCTTGTCCTGTTTGTCCCTCTTTTTGAACAAGTCTACGTAGAAGCAATCATGCTCAGGACCATAGGTGCACCTCTTCACTTCTAAACTAACCATGTGGTTTGGGAAGGAGGCATCTTGACTGTGATCTTGCTGTTTCAAACAAACAGTGCCTCCCCCTATAGCAGGTTCAGATGGTTTGGATGAATATGGATTTTGGATGAAAAGGCTACATGCTGCCTTTGCAGGACCTAAAACTTTGTGATGTGTAAGCAATTCTGTGAACCTGCCATGAAATTCTGTCCACACCATTGAAAATGTCAATGTAGAGACACCACTGAAAATAAGCCCTGCATTAATATTTGTCTAAAACACTGAGACACTACTGCTAAGCCACATCTGATTTAGGCAAATACAGAACTCCATATTGTTTCATTAAAAAAAAAAAAAAATACTAATACTAGTTTT
This sequence comes from Corvus hawaiiensis, assembly GCF_020740725.1. Classification (NCBI taxonomy): domain Eukaryota; kingdom Metazoa; phylum Chordata; class Aves; order Passeriformes; family Corvidae; genus Corvus; species Corvus hawaiiensis. The sequence goes on from NC_063255.1 coordinate 44,905,688, forward strand.
AGAAATTTCAATGCTATGTCATTTCAATCAAAATGCATTTCAGATTCAGACAAAATTAGTTTATGCTGAGAAGAAAAATTTATTAACCTACAGAAAAAGAATTATGTTATTTCAGAACTTCAGTCTGCTTGTGTAGGTCTAACAGTGGTAATTAAACAGAGAATGAAAAAAACACAGCATATGTACATGATATTGCATGTCAAAGCCAAACTTTTGAGCACACAGCTCTCCAACCCTGTAACTTTTCAACATCTCTACATACCAGTGAGACACATGGTTGAATGTATTTTGTGACTGATTTGGCAAGACAGTTTGCAACATCTTCTGCATGCTCTGATTCCTTTGGGTACCTTCTCACTTGCCTTCTTGCTGTTGTCATAGGCAATATAACTATTTAAGATGTAGCTTTTGCCCTATGGATTGCCAAGAGAAGATTTATAAACAGCCAGCTGTGAAAACAGAAAAGTCTGTATCAGATATTTATGATTTTAAGCTGGGAAAGGTGTTCTGCACTACTGCTGAAGTATTATTAGTGATTAGGGTACCATCAGGCCAGCAAATTCTGTAGCTATGTCCTCAACATATCTTTATTATCCCTCAAAGTAATTTACATGCAACAGGTACAGAATACAGCTCCAGAACTCTGGAGGTGAGCTCCTTCAAAATATGCTTTTTCCAACCACAGTTGGGTTGGGGACCATCCAAACACCCACCATCTCAAAGGGAAATGCTTTCTTTGACATCTAAGACCCCAAAATATTCATATTATGAGAGAAAATTGCACTGTGTAACAGGACTAGCATTGAAGTTTCAACAAATATAGGCCTATATGCCTTCTTTGCTAGCTGATCTTACAAGGTCCTTGAAGACTGAATGAAACTTGGCACTCAGTGCAGCACTTGTCCCACATACTCTTTTGTAGTTGGCTTGAACTTTCACTGCCATGTAGGCCACGTAGGCTCACACCTGAAAAAAGTGTGGAGTCCATGAGGAAAGGTGAACTGCCCTGAGAATTTGTTTCTTGTTTCTATGAAAATACATTCAAGATGAAGGCTTGCTGTTTAACAAATACATTTGAACCCGACTTTATTTAAAGGGTTCATAGACAACTTATGCACCAGTGCAATTGACATCACAAAAAGTCAGGGACAGTATTTGTTTCATTTAAAGTTTAAAGTTTAAATTTAGCCTCTGTTAATTATTTTTTCCTAGTAAGAACAGAAATAAGCTGTGTTGTCTAAACTCATGTACAGCAGAGTGTTAAAAATTTTAAAGGCCATAATTACTCTATATTTGACTAATGGAGGGCATGCCAGCCTTTTAAATAGCTTAGTATTTGTGTCACTAAATATATTATCATTACAGTAAATCTGACTGCTTCTTATTTGGTTCTTCCAAAATGCCTGCTTTCCATACACAAACCACTGAAAATTTAAAGAGACTTGGAAAGGATTTGTGCAGCACAGAGCTGAGACCTTCTAATGGCTTTCCCTCCATATTGCATCCTACATTGACTAAAAACTTATTGTGGCTAGGGAAGAGGAGTCCATTTGTGGCTTACAGAGGACTGCAAAGATTCTCATTTTTCTGGTGCAGAATATCATTGTTCTTTAATGTTTTAGGATGCAATATAGCACTGATGATATGGGAATAAGAGAAAATTATTTCATAGATCTGGCTGCAGATATTGATGCTATCGCCTTTTCAATTAATTATTGCCACTTAGCTAGGGATTAACAGATGATCAGGTGGGAAGACATGGCACATCTTACTGCTACCTCTGAAATGAATTTAAACTAACCTTTTCTACATTAACCAACGCTACACTACCAATTACAGCATGGTATCTCTACGGGCTTTTAAAACTTCCAGTCAGATACAAGAACACCTCAGTTTTCTGCTTCAATTAACTGAAAACCAAAGATGCTAACAGAAAAACAAGAAGTGTCTGGTTCAACAGGCTTGTTCACACTGATGCAACTTTCACACAGGTATGTCAAAATTAAATCTCTAACAACCAAATGCAATTGATTTTCGGTGGTAAATTTTATCATTTAAGCTGATACAGTTTATACAGTCAAACCAGTATAAACACAATTAAGAGTAACCCCATATATTTCAATAAAATGAGAAAAAGTAATTGTTGTAAAGCCAGTTTTTAGCTCAGATCTGAAGAAGCTTGGCATATATTTTGCAATTCTACATTCTGCTAAAAATGTTAATATTAACAGTTTGCCATATTTAACCCAGGTAAAGACTGAAAAAGGAAAAAGACTCATTGAATTTTGTTAGTCAAAGAAGTTGTGTTGATAGCAAGAGTGAAGAACTTACACAGCTCATGACAAGAATAAATTCAGCTATTCAGAAACTCTTGGAGAAGGAAAAACCTCCAAATGATTCATGCTATTCTGTAAATGAAAGGTAGCACTGTTTTGCTTTTAGGGAGACACTAATTTCTTCTCTAAGATGCCCATTTGCTATGAAAATCACCAACAACTAAAAGTAGTTTCTCGGTACTTATGCCTATGTACTAGTCCATACAGAGTACTGTAGATTCGGCGATATTAATGTTTTAATAAAAGAGAATATTAAAAAAAACCCCACACTTTTTTTTCATTTATTTCTCTAGCTCAACTTCTTTAAAAGCCTTTTTTGGTTTGTTTGTTTGCATGTGGATTCCTTTGTGATTCACGAGTATATGAATCAATTTCAAATCCAATGTAATTAAGTAAAGTGATCAAAGTGCAAGGCACAACTGGCCATTCTCAGCATTACAGCATGTACATCACATGCATGTTGATTACGTAACTGACTTTTCATCTGGGAAAGCCTTACAAATCAGAGCCATCTGCTTTCCTAATTTTTATGTAGCACCTGGTAGACCTCATACAGTTTCATGAGTATGCTAAGTATTTTAAATGTTCATTTGTTCTGTATGAAGTTACAACGGAAGCTAAAAATTTCCTTATTCTTTGGTGACTGGATTGTCTCCTTGAGCTATCTGCGCTTAATTCTTGGACTTAGTCAGAAAGCTGTCGGTTAAAAAAAAAAAAAAAAAAATTAGATGTTTAAATGTCTCACAGAATTACTAACTCCACCTGAATTGAGACAATTTTCTGAGCTGCAATTAGTGTTCAAGTCTCCGTACTACTACTTCCCCTACATCACATTATGGTAATATAACGTAATATAAGTATCAGTAGCACAGAAGTGGTAGTTGGGATCTACATAGAAATCAATACTGGAACCCTGATATATATTTGTACACAGCCTGCCGTTCCTGTGGGTCTAAATGAAGGGTTGCAAAGACATAAAAAATAATCTGTTTAGTAGGAACTTCAGGAATGCAGCCATTTGGGGTTTGCTATTCTGTCACAAAGCCAACAGTTCCCTTTTCTTATGCACTTTTATTGCAGTGATTTTGGTCATAAATCCACACAGTAGTTTAGTACATTGCATGTGTAGTGCAGTAAAACAGATAACAAAAGAGGTGCTTGATGCTGTAAGGCTTATGGAGCCTTATTTGGGGAAGATTTCCAGTCTACTTTGCAAATTCTGTCCTTTGCTTTTGAGTTTTTGCTCTTGTTTGGAGAAGAACGAGGTGTACCTGTGAAGAGTAAGTACTCAAATTCAGCTGCATAGCAACAGAACCAGGCATACACTGGAGAAGATAATCCTGATATCTCAATCAAGAGGCATATGGCAGAAAAAAGAAAAAAAATAGATGGGAAAAGAAACAAGTAAGTACTTGTGCCACTGGAATGAAGGCTAAATCAACATAAGCAAGTGTCCTTCTCAATTCCCCTGCTAAGTAACTATTATTCTATGAAATTTGTGGTGTTGTGTCGTTACAATTCCGTTCATGATCAGATACATAAAGAACTTGCATTCCCAGGAAATCAGTCTAAATATGATAAAAAAGGTAATGGCTGATGTTCTAGAGTGAAAAGTGATGGCCACCATCCAGCCCCTGGATTTATGTAGAGGACAAAGGATAAGAAGGAACAAACCAAGGACTTAATATTTTACGAGGCACATTCCATCTGCAGACAACAAATCACATGCTGAAGCATTGGACAAATTATTTCCTCCCTCATGTTTCTTGTCACCTTCAGCTGAAGAGCAGGAATAACACTGGCTGGCCTCCCAGGCACTTTGGTGAGGCAGACACACTGAGACCTGTTCCTCAAGGGACGCTCCCACACTAGGGCAAAACAGGTCCATGCAACAGCCCTTGATGGCAGCTTCTAGAAGAGCTTCAGCAAAGAAGTTGAACTGATGAGGTGGAGTTAGTGAATTACCAGTCATGTCCACAAGTTCTTCCACACAATTATGGAAAACTACTTAGAGGAACCCTATTTTTGCCTATCCTAGGGGAAGAGATTACTTATAAAAATATTAATTTTCCATTATTCTTCTTCTTTTTTTTTTATTATTATTAATCATTCAGTGTACTAGCCTTTACACTGAAATGAGAAAAAAGCCCCCAAAATTACAAAAGACGCCTTCCTAAAGGAGCTCTGAGGATGAAATAAGATAGATACTTTTATGCATTTAAAAAATAGTTCTATGACTGGACCTCAGCAGTGTTGAATCAGATGTACAAAACTTAATTGACACATTTTATAGATACATGTCTGTTATTTAAATAAAGAGTTGTATATTCCCTTTGCTCTAGTTTAAGGAATTAATAAGTCATGTTCATTTAACATAGATTATTTTATAAATTTCCCATTTCAAAACAGAAAATATGTAGGCAGAATGTGCTAAAAAATAAGGAATATCTACGCTTTTCACTATTGTCTGTAGCACTCCATTCTAAGAGCAAACATTCTACAATATAATACAATTTGGAGCACTACTCCACACTAAACAAAGATTTTGAGATACAAGATGAGAATTTCCAAACAAATCAAGCATTCATCTGCTATCATTTGACACAAGTGCCTACTGGAGAAGAGTTTTAGCCTTGTACAACATCTACGGCTATTATTCATCAATCTTCAGAAAACCGTATTTCTACATCACCCACACCTAGAGATCACAGCTGTAGGAGTACTCAATAGCCTGTCTTTGAGAGAAAAAAAGCCCCATATATTAAAACCAGGGTTAAATTTAATAAAACAAAGCCCTCTAACAGAAACTGTACATTTGTTTGGGCCAAATATTTTAGTTAAATTCACTTCCAGATATGTATGTCATGTATACTCCTAAATTTCTATTTGTCCTGCAAAAACTTTTTTCCTGCCTAGACCAACTGTCACTGCTCTTCTGTGAAAGCAAATCATTAATGGCAGACAAGAAAGATCACTTGAAATTTGATAATGTTAAAAATTCAGTATTCCATGGGTAAGTCTTTGAGCAGATAATGCACCAAAAAGGCACCCGTAATGTAATAGGCAGCTCTTTCTCATGGTGACAGAAAACCAGCCTATCCTGTCAACCATACGCAGCACTTCAGAGTACCACAGACAGAGAACAAAACCAGCTGCCCAGAAAACAGCCATTGAAACACAAGGAAGTATTGATGACTTGCTATGTCAGAAAATATGTTCCTTTGTCCTTGTAAACCTGACAGGAATGAAGGTGGGAAAAAAGAGGATAATTTATGTGGGCAGCTAAGGCTCGAAATGTGCAGGAATTTATTGCTTGACAAAAATGCTAGCCTTTACACAAGGTGTTTATTACCATTGCATCGAACTCAGCACAGAATTTGCTATCCTGTAAGATGGCTTTAAGGAAATGCCAAAATTTTAATGATCTTTTAAGTTCTATATGGTGTTATTTATTTATTTATTTATTTATTAATAATGCACACAGGACTCTGAAAAACACATCTGCCATAGGTTTTGGCTGGTAGAAACCTACATTTGGAGCTGCTACAACTGACCCGTTGAGGTGTAGACACTGTCCTCAATTCAGCACCTGTCCTCAATTCAACCCCCACCTTCAGTACTCAGCTCAGATTTGCAGATACAGAAACAGCAGACCCACATATTTTCCTTTCTCATGGCACACCCTCCTTCAGCAGCATCACACATGGATGCTCTTTTGCGCAGCAGACACTTGGTTTGTTTCAGCAGTGAACTGCTTGGGCTTTAGATGGTCGGTTCCCATTACCTTTGCATTGTGCAGCCATGATAAAATCCTGTGTGGTGACAGTTCCTTGATTGCTCAAGCCAGGGGGATGACTTCCTTGAGTTTAGTAGGCACTGGATTTTGCCTCTGATGCTCATAAGCAATTCACACAGCCTGGATAGTGAAAAGCACTTTTATGGGGAAAGATAGGTTTATGAAGACAAAGGGATTCTCTACACAGATGCTGCTGCTGGGCAGAAGTGACCTAGGCTTAACAACTCATTTAAATAGTGGGTCTTTTCAGAAAAGCAGACTTAGTCTGTAGGGAGGTTTTCTTCATTAACTCACTTCATAATCCATTTCTTCCTTAATGAAGGGGAGAAAGAACACTTATTTCAGAGAAGATCTATGTCATCAAATGTATATTATTTGTTCTTGGCTTCTCCCTGATTGCAAAGTTACCATTAAAATAACTGAAATTATTTACAGCAAAGCACTCTGTCAGCCCACCCAATAAAGATCACCAACCTAAATTAACCATCCACAACAGAAAGGACTATTTCTGCCTACAGCTACAAAGCAGTCAAACAATGAAGAAAAGCATAATTAAATGCTTAGAAACAAAAAAGAACTTATAGTCCTATTATTGTACATTTCCGCCTTTTTGCATGCATTGTTAAAGTTAAGGATGAAACAGATTTTTTTTTTTGTAAATGTAAGATTGTCATTAAAATGCATCAGATCACTATTAACATTTTAAAATCAAATTTCTATCATGACGTATAGCTAAATGTTTACTATACCAATGTTCTTTTGCTAAGCTAAGCTCCTTTGCATAGGCTGGAAGCTTACCCATTTAAATGAACTAAACACAAAACCCAGCTATGTTCAAGTCTAAAAAACAGAGTGCTTTCATGGTCAGAACTAATTTTCTGGTCAGTAAATGAGTGGCTAAAACACAAATTGCTTCTTCCAAGTTAATTCTTTTCATGTTATTTGCACTTAAGAAATGCTCTCCTTCATCATCACCAGGGAGTATTCTGCTGTTCTCATGCAAAACAAAATTTGAGGCCATAGAAAAAAACCCCATCTATTATTAACTAGATATAAATTATTCCTAATCTACACACAGTGTTTAATCCCTGGTTCACAGAAATGCAAATTGTACTTCAGAAACAGTGTGTTAACAAGCCATTTGTCAGCAGCAGACAGGAGCACAAGCTCAATATAAAATATAGAACAAATGCTTCAAGCTCATTCCAAAGAACATGCAATTGAAGGTTGACCCTGAGCTGTACAGATGTGCAAGTTCACATTGTGAGTCTGTTCACCAGTTTAAGGATGGGAGGAAAAAAAAATCTCTAAAATGTGTTTCTATCACAGTTCATACTTAGCCTCCTTATAAGCAGGAAATATATCCCTCTCATTGATTTACAGTCCTCCAGGAGGAATAAGGAAAAGAGAACAACCACTGAAGAAGCTGAAAGGCCTGTATGCTATTCTGCTACATTTCCCCCTAAATTTGCCAAAATAAATTACCAAAATCAAGGGCTTATAAATTTGTTTCCAAAAATGTAAATAATGCCAGAGTTAAAGAGATGTAATGGTAAAAAGCAGTAAAAAAAATTAGTTCCTGAAGACATCCTCTGCTTTCTGCCTGAAGAACCACATTTCAGAGAAGAAAAACATTTTTCTTGTAATAAAGGTGTGCCTAGGAAAGGGTTTGTAGCTGCATCTTCCCAAGGGCTCTTGCTTCCCAAGAAGCAAACTGAACAGCTTGACTGATCCACTCACAGAATTCTTATGTGAAACACAGGAAAAATATTTTTAAAATAGTTGAAAAAAGTTCCTAAAAGCTTCACTCGAAAATGTGTTTTTTTCCCTCATGGAGTCAAACTGTGTAATTTCTGTGATATTCCATTGTCTCATCAAGTTTGAGAGAAAACTTCCCCAGCTTGGGAAGAGTTGAACACATGAAGACTACCTTCTAGGTAATGTCCTGTTCATTACAATTTGAACAGGAACAGGATTTTCCTTCCTTCTATTCATAGAAATAACACACCAAAAGGCGAGTAACTAGGAAAACTAGCTCCCTCATTAAAGATGCTGATGCCTCCTGCTGTTATTCCTACCTAGGTACTGTTTGAAGCTGGCTAAGTGTCACAGGAATAGCCAAGAATTTTCAGCTGCTATGATGAATGTAACTGTCTTGTAAAGGAAGCTGCACCAGATAATGGGATTAAAGCACACTATAGAATTAAGTGTATTCCATTAAATTCACCTCAGTCTGATCCCAGTAGTCCTGGCTTTATTGAATAGGAAAGGTGCCATTCCCAGACACCAGAAAAATTGTCAGCTCAGGACGATTGTCAGTCAAAATTTCTTGGAGCATTATAAGCACCTGGACTCTCTGGCTGTAGAAAGAGAGGCACAAAGTCCTCTGGCAGCAGACCAAAGGATGTCACTTGTCACCATGAGGGAAACAAAATTAACTGCATTGCATCTTACAGTGAGAATATTATAGCAGTTGAAATAAGCCATTCATTATTTAACAGCAGGAGATATTCCTAGGGTGAAGGTACATGTGCTGCCATACTCAAAGACAACTTTCCCAGCAGTTCAGAAAAATAAAGCTACAATATACTGTTAGCAAGGACAGCATACAGGGCACAGAGCTCCCAGAAGAATTTAAGTAGTGCCAAAGATGCCCAAAACCTCCATTTTTCAAATCCATTAATACCAAGTAGACCAAAGAGTTTGCTTCTTGCTGAAGAATGAGATTTACCAACATGACATTGAGAGACAGAGGTTTGGTATCTTTTTTAACTTTCATCTTCCATAAAATATCTGCAGACTGTGACAGGAAAGAGACACAAATTATCAGCCTAAACTAGTCTTTGAGTACTGAAGAAAAGTTAAACTACAAAGAACTGTCTGGTGATGTAGGAGTTAATGGCAGTTCCCTTCCCCTTGTTTTGGAAACAAGAGGTAGTCCAGCACATTTGAGTATCCTGGTTGTTTTTTCTGTCCTTAAAAGACAGGAAGAGGGGTCAGGAAGCCACAGATTATCTATTTAACTTTCATGGGCAGAAAACACTGAAAGAAATTAAGCATATATAAAATAATTAAATAATAATTAAGTAGCAGGAAATTAATTAATAAAGAACACGTGGCATCACATTAAATAATTTCCTCCTATGACATAGTAACATGTCTTGTAAATGGAGAAGTTTGTGACTATGTCATATATCTTAGCTTTAGGTCAGCTTTCGGCATTTATAAGATGCTTCCAAGCAAGCCACGGAAACATGGCCTATACAAAACTACTATAAAGCTGGCCCTGTTGAAAACCACATACAGTTGTTATCAGTGCTATCAGCAAGGGCTCAGTAAATAAGAGTACCACACACCCCGTGCTAAAAACTTGCTTTATCAGCATAACTCTGATCAGGAAAAACTGGACATGAAATTTGTCAGGGTGATGTGAGTTCACACATACTGGAAGACAAAGCTGATTTAGAAACTGGAGAAACACTTTGAATAATAATATTTAATTCAACAAGGAAATGTGCAGAGTATGTAATCTTGTAGTGAGGACTAATATGTCTGGAGCGAGGGTGGGACATGAGGGCATGGAGAGGTAGGTCTGTAGAAAAAGATCCAGAGGAAAACAACTTCAGGATGTAATTTCTAAGGAAAACACTTTTGACACAGAGGGAAATGTAAACAGGAATATTATCAGAAAGGCAAGTGAATACCTGTGTATTCCCATTCTGATCTGTATTACTAGTATCAAATCTGGGCCCTGACAGTTTCAGGTATTCTGAATCAATAAAATTACTGAGCCGTTGGAGAAACAAATCTATGAAATGGAGAAATATTTAACTCACTAGGATCTTTACAGAAGAGAAGACTGAAGCAACAAAAAAAGCTTTAAATATTAAAAAATATTTGAAGAATGTTAAGCCAGAAATAAAAGAATGACTTATTATTTGTATCTTCTGGGAATGGACTAGGCTTATATTGCAAGTATTTAGACTAGAGACAGAGAAAAGATTTCTAACAGTGAGAATATCTAACAGCTGAAATGGCTTTACTAAGGAGATTTTTACAAAATCTATTTTGAGTTAATGAGCTCTCAATCATTTAAAATCGGCCCAGAAAATGTACCCCTAGAATCTCCAGATACCTTTTAAATATCAGGCTTTTTACACAATAAATGCCTCAGCCTCTGATTTACTGCTGAAGATACTGTTATTATACTGCAAAAAGGAAGTTATCATACAAGTATCACTGCACCTGGGAGAGCTGTACACTCCTGTGTCCTTTGTGCTGTAGAGTCACAGCCTGCACAACACCATTCAGCATAAGCCTACTACTGAGCATATGAAATTCATCACATGCGCTGTCCTGCCTCCATGAAGTGCATTCTTAGATCATATTCTAATTTACAACAACACTTTCTCTTGGCTTCTGAAAATTGGCTGACACAGAAATACACAATGTCACGTCAATGACAATTGCCACTCCACAACTATTTCCACTGAAAACCAATTGAAGTTCAATTTCTTTTAGGGGGGAAAGCCAGGAGGAGCCAATTATCATTGCTTTAACAACACAGTTTCACCTCAGGCATCACTTAGGTTGCAAACAAAAACATTTCAGATCCTGCTTGCAACCTTCCTTCTGGTATGTGGCTTCAACTCTCAGTACCAGTACTATATAGAGGGAGGATTGCACTAAATACCCATCTTGATCATATCAGCAATTAAACAGATAACTGTGTATTTTAAATACTACAAATAAGAAACACATTCAAAATTTAATGCTGTTTGCTGTGTTTTGCAAACTATGTTGTAGCATTTTACTGAATTCTCCCTGTAGCAAATTACTAATGAACAAAATCACATTTTGTTACATTTTAGATCTAATTTCCTAACCTGGAAGAAATTTTGGCTCTTCTCTGTGTCAGGATGAGGGAATGTCAGTACCCTGTGAATGCTGTATTCACAACAGCTACTCCCACAAGTTTATGGGATTACATCCATCACTTGGCTTTTGCTAAAACCACAGGACTAAGAATGCTTCTTAAGAAGTATTTTCAATTGTCTACTGACTGGCTCAGCTTCCTGCAATATCGGGGGTGTAGCTCTGAAAATCTCTAGCCAATGTGCTCCCTTGGTTTCAGTTCATTGGAATGTGTAAACAGTGGGCTCTGTTAGCAGAGCCAGTGTCATTTTCAGAGTCAGCTGAAGATGGAGGGACTACATTTTGAAAACAAGCTCAAAGGCACAGTGGCTGAAACAGAAAACTGATTTTTGATCATTATGATTGATATGAAGCAAGCAATTCAAGTTTTTTTTAACGAAGTCATAATGGCACTATAATAGTGTTCAAGCCAAATTCTCAATTTTACAGCTCAAATTGTGGCAATTGTGAAGCAGTGTATGTACTTCCCAGGAAGTAAGGAAAGATGGTATGTTATTTTCTTAGCAACTGAACTAATTGCTAACTAATCTAACGAATCTAATCCATCTATCTATCTATCTATCTTTCTGCTTCTCTCTTTGATTTCCAAAATTTGCTACAATGAAGTAACAGCAGGAGATTTTCCCTTTCTCCAAACTGGCCTGGTCAGGCCTTGAGGCAACAGTGATATTCAAAAAAAGTTTGGCTATAAATGTCAATGTGTAGAGACTACAGACTTCCAACTTATGAAGCCTCGAGCTTTATCCTGAAAACAAATGTCTGATCTTCATACATATGGTGCCAACATTCTTTCAAGTTACTATTTTACCATTCCTCAGAATTAATTTGGCGAGGAGATTTTTAAAGTAGAACTGAAAGCAGCCATTACATCGTGCCATTCCTGTTAATTTTCTTAAGAGGTTAACACAGGGACAAAGGCAAACAGAGAAAAGAAGCAGCAGAAATTTCTTACAGGGCATTTTTTCAAAGAAAAATTAACAGATGTTACACTATTTTTAACACCACAATTCACACCTTGGCTAAATGAAAGGATTATTTATCAAGAATTTTTCTATATATGTCAAACAATCACAATTTTCTTTAGCTGTACTTCCCTCTCCCTTTTGTTTACTATGTCTGTTGATTCAGCAACTTCACACCAAACAATGGCTATCTCTTTCAGTGACCATGTAAAAAACCAAAACTCATGTAAAAAGTCAGAAATGCTCTATGTATGAACTGCAGAGGATTGTGGGTTTTGAACAACATTTTTAGATATTTAGGGGAAAAACCCCGTATATTTCAAAGTGTATATACGATGCTGGAAAAAAACCCCAGATCTGATCATTCGTCAGTGTGAAGGAGTAATTATTGTTCCTGTATGAAGTAAGGGAAAGCAACAGATGTTACTGCAGCCAACATGCATGGACGAACAAGACATGTCACCAGCCTATGAGCCACCTCTGCGAATCCAAACACAACACTGATGTCTGGTGTCTTGCAGACCACTATGTCGGTGTAGCTCCATGGACTAAAACTGTGCTGTGAATACACTCTACATGGAGGAGTTTCCTGGGGTGTTTTCAGCCCCTCAGGACTTGTCCTGGTTTCAGCCTTGAGTAAACCTGCACTGGTGCATATTACCCTTGGCACCATGGTGAGTTAAGCACTATCAATGAAATGGTTGCTCTGACTTCTAAAACTGGGAAACTTCAGTAGGAAGACTGCAAAGGGGACTGTCTGCAAGTGGTTAAATACAGCGTAAATAGTCCATTGATAAAAACACTAAGGGGATTTTCTACATCTGATTTCTTCAACATGTATTCTTCAACAGGTTTTCTAGTAAGACAGCTGTAATAGCATGACCAGTAAGAGAACCACAGTATCTGAATTTAGCAAAATATAACTCAGCCCACCTGTATGTCCTCTGGAATCAGAGCTAAAATGACATACTGCACTCACCACCTATTCAGTCTTTAAGAAATGAGCGGTCCAAATAAGGCCCTAATTAAAAGCTTCTAAAAGGGAGAATATCCAGATACGTAAGTCAAAGCAGAGAAAAATGGGAACTGATAGTGCGTATCAATGAGAGCAAGAACTGAAAACACATATTCTTACTTTGATATTTCTGAAACTATTTTCTGTTTCAAGGGGATGAAGATGGTATTTGGAGCAGACTAGAATCAGGCAACCCAAGCTGGACAAGATGTTAACTGTCCTGCATTTCCTTGCACTGTTTCAGCAGACCATGAAGATTACACTTTGTATTTGTAGGAGTAATCAGTGGTCTTAATTTACCCAAATATTTCTGTTTTCACACTTTAGATGCCAGGGAGCAAGGATGTTCTGGGAAAATATGCCTCACATTTCTAGCTTTAACCTTCAGCAGCCTTCAAACCTGTATATCCAGCACTTTTTTTTGTGAACATGATGAATGATCCAGCAGTGATCCCAACTGTCTTACTAAGAATATGTTTATATGAGAGAACACAGGAGGCCTCTTTAGCATAATGACTCCAGTGAGAAAGAGAAGCTCGTGATGATCACCTCTCTGAGTGTGTTGCCAGTAAGCCAGAAAAATAAAGAAGAAACAATTTCTGTAGGGGCTTGTGATGTTCCTTTCTGGCCCCTGTTTGCAAGGCCTCAGAACTCATGAAAAATTTAAATGGCTCAGGAAGGCATGGCAATTCCAGTATGTGGGCTGTCAAGTTAATTTATGACTGTATAATTGGGTGATTGCTTTTCCTCTGGAAAGATGAAACAGCTGAGCCAAGAAAGATTGGTATCTACCACTTCCCATAAACATAGATATTTTTAGGGTATGAACAGAGACAGAAACAGAGAAGCATTAGTGCAGCAGCTCAGAAGTCTGCAATACTGTTTCACTGAATATACTTTCCAGATGCAGGGCTATCATTACCCCAGACTCTCAGGTCCACATGGGAACTGCAGACGGGTTCAGAGTGACACTTTACCCCAGAGAGTTTCCAGCAGAATTCTGGCTATAGACAACACAAGCAGGCAGAATGCTTTCTGAGGAACTGAGGGAATAAAGGCTTTCTTATTCTAGCCTCAGTACTGGCTCTGAAACGGATGTGGTATATAGCCATGCCCCAAATAGTCAGGCTCCTTTTGTGCATGGGATACCAGCTGTGTGAAAATCCTAAGGGACTGCAGGAACCTATCCTTACTGAGATCTTAGCTGCTGCTTTCAGAGAAGCTGGTATAAAGACAGCAGTCCTGTTTTGACTACAGACCCTAACTGGCTTGCTGGAGGTGTCAGAATCTGTCTCTTACTAACTGCCAATGTATCAGGTCAAATATAATGTATGAAATATCCCAATTCATTATACTAGTTGCCAGGGGCAATGGTTCCAGGGAAAATGGATGTACTTACTACTATTTTTACTGCAACACAGCTGCCTGTGTACAATTTCTAGGTGCACAGCATCCATTAATTTGATGAGCAAAGGCTCCATCTAAACTGTGATACCTGAGGGCATTTTGCAATTCCCAGCTCTGAGACCAGACATGAAGATCTCACGCTAGAATGAGTTCTACACAGTCAGTATTCCTGGTCTCCATCATAGTTTCTGCAGGAAGGAAATCCAGGAGAGTGAGGAGGGAGGGATCTGTGACGTATGCCAACACACTTCCCACTTCAGGTGACTGGGGTAAAAAGGATGGAGATGAAGATCTAACACAGAGCAGACTCTTAGACACAGCAAAAAAAGGTTAGATTTACCTTGGTACAATGACAGCAAGGAAGAAATGATACTTCATATCCTTCCAATAAATATACAGCCCTTGGATTTCACACCATCAGTATTCTGAAAAACCCTTCTGAAGTATTTTGTCTGCAGAAATACCATTTGTTTGCATGATATCTGGGCTTACAAAAATGCATACCTATGCATAGGATGCATATATACCCCATCAGTTATCAGCATTCAAATGATTTAGCAGTATCTGCCACCTCGGTTTTCCCTTGGATATTCTATGCCTGATTTTGGAACTTACTCCAGCTACCTGAGCAGGGAATCTCATACGTTGAAGGAACCCAGGATGACCAGTTGCTTCTTTATACAGTTTGCTACAGTTCTTGTGCAAACTCTTTTTGCGATCTTAAGAGATTTTAAGGCAATTTTAAAAGTTACACTGAAATTCAAAACAGGGTTTAAGGCCATTGTGATCCTTAAGTCTCTTACACATTCACAGCAAGGATGGAAATGTGTGAGTTTTTCTTTTGCATAAAAGATTTCAATCGTCATTCTGGTAACTAACCTGTGCAATTTAAACACTTACTTGCACAAGGGTGAATTACAGCCAAAACAAGAACCCTGTACTCCATGAAACATAAAAATAAACAAGCAAAACAACTCTGTTTATTCCACGCACTTTACTGTAAGTAAATCTGCTATGACCAGCAGGAAACTTTCCCCTCTGGACGACAGATCCCACAGAGCCTATATGTTAGCAAAATAAATGGGCTTGGCATTTCAGTGTTCTGCAGCAGCTAATAATATCTGGTAGGGATGGGCCAGGTACTGAAATTTCGCATCACTCAAACATTTCCTGAGCTCTTGAATGCTGCAACTAATTTCTTATGCAAAAGGCTATTCACTGTACCTCTCTGCACCTTGGACAGCTCTTGCACAAGGAACCCTTCTTCTCTTCAGCCATTCTAAATCTGATCCTCATGTTCTCTGGAGTATCTCAGTGAACTAACTTTGACAGATTTACATAGTTCATGCTTGCTATTGCAGCTCGTACCTAATGTAATATTCCAGTAAAATGTGCAAACTGCTATGCCTTTTGAAATTAGTTGTTTTAAAATGCTTTAAAAAGACTAGTCATAATTATTTATGTAAAAACTCCAATAGACTACTCTGGGATTTGCTAATGAAAGACCAAATACTTAGACCTATGATTTCTAAATAGACTCTGCAGTGGGATCGACCACAGCTTCAAATTATTTTTATGTTTTCATTTGAACTGCAATACCTGTCACTAATACAAATTAAGCTATACCTTGTCAGCTTTTAGGGGCAGGTTTAAAAGCTTACATCTCAGCCTTTCAATATCCATAATTTATAGCAGAGTTGAAGCTCACGTACAGATCTCACAATCCACGGTGTAATTGACTTCAGCTACTTTCCTCACATAATAAATAAATTAGATAATGTTGGAACCTTTAAATTAAAAAAAGGTTAAATAATATGAGTTCCCTTGGTGATTTTCAGGCCTGCACCACATCTTCCATAATATATCATTACAGCAAAAGCACTCTGCAGTATTGCAGATGTATTACAGTAATATTATTATGGGAGAGCTGCTGCTTTGAGATGCCTATTAAACAGGTTTCAAGACCACAGGAGCCTCCAAATGGTCAATAAATTGTACATTACCCAGGATTACTCAGTGAGCTATAGCAGAGCCATGTCACTTAAACAAAGCTGAAAATTGTCCATTCTCTTTCCAGGGACTCAGCCATGCTGAAGAAATCAGAAGAAAGCCTTTACCTTGTCAAGCTGTTTGAGTGTAGCCTCTTTTGGCCATTAAAAACCCTGATATGTATCCAGCATTTACCGAGTCCTCTTTTTTAAAATTTTCCTGTTACAGCAAAGCACAGATGTACTCATGGTATGTACTTACCAGAGACATAGTAGAAATGTCTTGTTTGTGCATTGTCTTCAAAATATCTCAGAAGGACATGCAGCAATGCTAGCAAAATTCTGGAGTATAAATTGGAAATTGTGAAAAATAGCAGACATCCATTCTCTGTTTCTGAGAAAATAACTACTAGGACATTTCTGCTTGTAGAAAAAAACCCCACTTTTAATCATCAGGCCAGCATAAGCTTTACAGAATACCATTAGGGGTCCATTTACATATTATTCTGAGAACTTAAGTTACAGGACTGAATTCAACATAGAGACAAGCTTTTTTTGAAGCACAAAACCCCAGTCTAGACACTTCTGGCAGTAAAAATCTGGAAGTATGTTAATTCTGAAAGCATGGGTGGGCAAGGAGTGAGTCCCTAGCACCAAATGTCATCACTGAAACATTGCCCTACTCTCCAGATTTCTAGAGTGATTCTCAAGAGAAAAATAAAAATTAAAATTTTACAATTGCCATTATTTTTTTGCACAAATTTGAATAACACCTGAAAAAAATTGTAAAGGCTAATGGGTAAAATGCTTAACACCAAGGTAAATCAGGATATCTATCATCATTATATGCACCAGTACCTGTCATCTACAGAATGCACAAATTGCACAAAGATGTCTCAGAATATAAATAATAAGAGTCCCCTTTTTGTATGGCCAAGAATATCAAACTTCCCTTTCCTCAGGCAAGAACTTGGCATATCAAGGCTCTTTAATCCACTCTTAACTATGCATGAATTGGGATGCCAATTACTGCTCAATCAGTCTTGCGAAGTTTTTTCTGCACTTGAAAGCCTCTAACCCTTTCTTTCAGGCAAAGATGCACTAAATTACTTGTAAACCATGAAGGCCTGAATTTGTGTAGTTCATCAGAAATGGTGTGGGCTGCCAGGTAATCCTCTGTGTTACAGAAGAGACATTAATTTTACTTCCTTTCCGTTCTTACATGACAAGTTTATATTATGCTGCACAGAAGACAGTCAATACCAAAACAAAAAAGAAAGACATTTATCCTGCTTTTCTCTTCCACTGTTCTTCTAGTATGCCTTATTTGTAAATAAAGCTCTGAATTTCTTTATATGCCCTGAATCCCACCACTTGAAGCAGTTACATGTATTAGTCTTTCTAACAAATAATTAGAAGCAGCAGAAAAATTTTTACTGCTTTCTGTAGGCAAACCAACAATATCCTCATCAGCCTCCAGAAAACAGGTGAGAGACTTTGGCCAGCTAAATGTCACCGCTATAATTTGCCTCTGCAGTTAAATATGATTCCCAGAACACATTCAGAGAATATTGACTGGAAATACTGAGCATTACAAAATGTACTATTAATTCGTAATAACTATTTATGCCCATATATAATCTACTCATGCAATTTACACTGACTGTGGGATTGCATCTCTTTGCCTGGGCATGGACTGCACCAGAAAGCAGTAGGCCTGCAGGACACAGAGTAACTTTTCCCATCATCTCTCTAAACAAAGAGGAAATGTTCGCCCTCCTAATAGGGTTATGAATCTACACAAGTCATCTTGATCATTGTAAGATTTTTTTAGCTACCCATTTGTAACTTTTGTTCTATAGGAGTCCACACATACTGTTAGAAAATTAAAATGCAATGGAGTTGATGTCAAGGTTCTTGACTTATATGAATAACTGCTGTGGGACGCATTTTTGCTCCCTTGCAAAATGCAAAATGAATGGAAAAAGGGTGAATGATGGAATTGCTTTACAAAGCAAATGGTTGGTATCAACCAGTAACTTCTCAAAAGAAGGTACTCAAAAGTTTCTGCTCTTGAAGTTCCACTGTTTGTAGTGAAGCACTTCTGATCAATAGTTGCAGATAAGACAGTACCCTGTGTTTGCACACATAATCTATGTCAAAAATTTGCTGTAGGAATCAATAGCCACTATGGGGGTTTAAAATGAGTTAGGTGGGTTTGGGTTTTTACATTGCTTTGTCATGGAAATTACAGTGAATATCCCTCATCTACCAGGCCAGAGGATTATAGATTTGGTCAAGCAAGATTTCCCCTCTATGAACCCATGCTAACTACTGACTAGTCATAACTGATTACCTTTTTTCCACCATGTGGCTGGAAATTTTTTCCAGATTATTTACTCCATCATCTTCCCAATCATCAAGGTAAGGTAAACTGATCTGTAATTACCAGTACCCTTCTTACCTTTTCCGAGATGGGAGAGACATTTGCTCTCTTCCAGCTCTCAAGCATCATTCCCAACTACCCTGGTCATTCGAATACAACTCAGAGTTTAAGCTATATGTCAGTGACAGCCATCAGAAATATTTTAATAAGATCATTCTGATTTCCTGAGAAAACACTGGGACAATTACAACACTATTACACTGTTTCCCACACTACCTTCTAAAAATGCTCCTGATTGTGGAATCTTGGTTGCAAAAGCAAATATTAAAAAATGCAGGGCCCTGGCCTGGTCTCATATGTTTGGAACTCCTCTCTGTACTCCAATGACATCACCTGCATTGTAGCTTTGTCACTAGCTTGCACTACAGGGGGCAAAGATCCAAATTACTGGAGGGAAACGTCAAACTAATGGAAGAACTGTTAAGGACTGCTTTCTGCCTTGGAAACTGCCCATTAACTTCCCAGATATTACACCTAAACCTCTACAGGACTGAGTCTATTCTACACCATGTGCAGGTACTGAAGGGAACAGTGAATTCAGCGACATGTAGGAAAGTGTCTAACTGTGTGTTTCAGTTTTCATTCCTCCATAAGATATTCCACACATTCTTATGCAGCCCACTCCATGTGCCTGTTTGTTCAACCTATCTTGAATCCTTCAGTCTGCGTGAATCACAGATAAATGGCTTGCAGGAGCTACTGGAGCTTACTACTTGGATATTGTAACCTCCTTAGCCATCCAGAAAGCCTGAAACACAAATGAAGACCCTGTGTTACACAGTGGTCCCTCCAAGCATACCACAGCCAAGGGAAGGTCTTGGTGAGGTTAAATGGCTTGGGACATTAGTTACATCACTCTAGTTTTTGTGTATCCCTATGCATATTTCGGTGGAAATAAAGTTATATCATCTCACTCAAATAATGTCTTAGAGACCTGGAAATATTAACTTTACTCATTAATGTACACTTTCCACCAACCCAAGGATGTAGTTCAAGTACCTTTAATTCAATTCAAAATTTAATTACAAGTTAATTTCTTTCTGTATTTTACCAGTGTAAAAATACTAGTGTATCCTAGTGGGCTGATCTTTTTGCGCCCCTCTGAGCTCATCAACCAGTTACAGTTTCTCTTTAAGTTGTTTTGACCCTATTGCCCTTGCATGATCAACTTCTGCTAGTTACTCTGCTGTTAGATCTACTGAAGAGCCTGAAAATTATTAACTGCCAATTGTTAGCCTTTTCTATAATAAGGTTAACACTAATTAGCCCTAAAATAAGCAGCGAGTTATTGTAAATGATAAAGTCATCATTAACATTGATTACCTTGCTAATTAGTCATAGCAAAAAGTAGGCCAGCTGAGCAACAAATGACATTACTATGTCACTGCAAAAAGCCATCACAATTAGACATAACCTGTTTTACTTTGCTTCAGCAAGGGCCAAAAACCAGATGGATTCAGTAACTGATGAATTATTAATATTTTTTACTGATTTCAATCAGAGGTCTAGCTAAGATACATTCTTTCCCTAGACACTCTTTAATCACAATTTTTTCTAAAGTACCCACTTTCCAAGCCAACTCTAATACAGCAAGGAGGGCTGTATATCTATTTCTGCAAAGGCAAGATCTCATAAAATGCAGAAAGAGGCAGAAGCTGAAGGTGAGTTCACTAGACTCAGTTCTGAGAGTCTAAGATTTAGACCATTTGGGGACTTTAAAATCCAGAAATAAAATCAACTTTAAAATCAACTTTAAAATCCAGAAATACTGAAGGTATTAAATTAAGAGTTCATTTTCTTGTTTTGTTTTATGCCTCATACCTTAAGAAAGATTATTTTATCTTCTTGACTATCATGCACATATCAATGTTCCCTGAAAACAAAACCTGGAAATTTCAAGAAACAACAATTCTACCCTGACGTTCCCAAAACTGAAATTTTCAATGACTTTGAGTCATACCACACACTTTATGTCTAATGAAAGAATAAGGATAACTTTGTTTACTTTTCTGTCCAATTTTACCAATTTACACTGACAAGGTATACCTATAAAAGTAAACACAGACAATCCAATTAAGTACCTAAAAACTTACTGATGCCACATAAGTTATCTCTGAACAAGGCTGACCAACAAAGGGTTTCAAGTTTAATATGCCCTGCCCAGCATTTCAGTACAAACAATTAAAATCTACAGTGAAAACAACAACAGAAAGTTTGATTAACAAAATATAATATAGACCATGCTGCAAAACAAAAACCAAACCACCCAAACAAAAAAACCCCCAAACAAACATAGAACTAATGGTTCTGCTCAAATACAGAAAAACAGACTGAAAACCCTAAGAAAAATATCCAGACCAGCTAGTCAAATCATACAGAAGGAAAGACTTCTTCAAGATTTTAAACATTTATCTTTCTCATCTTCATTAAATTTGAGTTGACCATGGAAACAGTTTATCAGTTGTATAAAGTTTAGCATTGAGCCTACTTTGCATAAACATGTTGAGATGAAGATGTAATTTCTGCAAACACCTGTATAAATCACTTCAGATGATGCAGGAAACACAATGATACAGAAAATATAAATGCAAATAGAAGATGAGGATTATAACAGATGAAGAAAATAGCCTAAGTTGTTATTTTCTTGAGTAATGACAAAACACCAAGCACAATGCACAAAGTGACTTCAAGTTATTTTCCATATTGACTTATTGACAATGACACTACAAATTTATAAGCAAAGCCTGCAAGAGCAGAACAACTACTTTTCACCATTTAGCACAAAATATTAGGATTCATAGCTAAGAGAAAGGAGAGATAATAAGAAAAACAGAAGGCAGGGGTGATGTATAGCTCTTAAAAGACAGTTTTGCTCAAAAAAAAGCACAGTCTAACTGATAAAAAACACGGAATAAACTGCAGACTGTGGCTTTTCCAATGTCATTAGTGTTAGCCATTAGATGTAGGGGGTCTTGTGGGGTTTTTCATTTGTTTGTTTGCATTTGGGGCTTTTTGGGAGTTTTTTTGTTTGGTTCTATTTTGTATTTTTGTGTTTGTCTATAGGAAAGAGAGTAGTTAGCATGAAAAAAAGACAAAAAAAAAGTTTTCAAATATACTCCAGCTTCTTCAGAGAGAATATTTATGTTCCTGTACAAGCCATGTAAGCCGTATATATTTCACATATACTCTATGAAAAATGGCTGTTTACATAGAACTTCACAGAAAATTGTGGCATCTTACTAATTGGTTAAACTCTTTGAGGTATTTGGATAAAAGTTGTTATTTCATTGCCATGTTGATTAAAGCTTCACTCTGACCATATCATATCAGAAAACAGAAAACTAGAGTAAGCCAAGTCACAGAGATAAGTTTCAATGCCTAATATTTAGAAATTTTTAAAATATGTAGAAAAAGGAGAAAAAAATGCTCCTGACTCTCATGTTTACTGGTTACTGATTTTTAAAAGAAGAAACAAAATATGTTCTACAGAGTTTAGCTGTGTTCCCTGCAGTCTCAAGGAATATGATAGTATGAATTTTTATACCAAGTTGCTCCCTGATTTCTTCCCATTCAGGTAGTAGCTTTGTGTAGTTACCTTTAACCAACAACTACCATTTGCAATATTACGTTGAATAAGGATGAAAGTTGCAGCAATGATTTTACTTTGTGCGTTCTGGTTTTAGTCTATAACCTCCTCCACTTTGTTTTCTCCCAAAAGCATAGATAGGGGGTACTGAGGGAATACTGAATATAATTCTTTCACATAAAGGTAATTAGATATCTCTGGATTCTGTTACCCTATCAAAGTATCTCTTAAATATAATGCTAAAATTTCACATTTGGATGGGTGCCCAGAAGTTAACGTAAAGTGTTTTACCAAAATATTGAAAGAGAATCTACATTTTTATTTCCTCATGCCCATGCTGAGAATCAATCCATTCTTTCTCACATTATAAATTTTTTTTCTCCTTTAAAAATTTCTTTCTAGATTCTGAATAATAATGAAATGAAGACTCAAACCTCCAGTTTCACAGCTAAATCAAAACTGTTGCAGTGGGAAGAGCAGGTGGGAGGAACAAAAAGAAGCCCCAAAGAATTTGTTGGTGTTTATGTGAAAACAAAACCTAGGAATCCATAGTGGATTGCGAACCAGAGTCCATAGCTGAAATACAGTCATTTTGCTCCTAAAATGTTGAAATACTGACCTGGAAAGCTTCATAGTACCAGATATGCGCAAACAGCAAATTTCATAAACCAGTTAATAACAATAGCCCATGTTCATATACCACTTCACACTGGGGTGCACAAACATTAACGAATTAATTTCATTAATACTCACCCAAAGTAGATCCTATTACACATAAGCATTAGAGATATAATTACATGAGTGAGGTGATTTTTCCCCTCTACTCTGCTCTGGTGAGACCACACCTGGAACATTGTATCCAGCTCTGGGGTTCTCAGCATAGGAAGGACATGGACCTCTTGGTGCAAGTCCAGAGAGGTGACACCAAGATGATTAGAAGGATAGAGCACCTCTCATGTGAGAAAATTATAAGAGAATTGTTTAGAGTGGAGAAGAGAAGGCTTTGGGGTGACCTAATTGCAGCTTTCCAGAACATGAAGGGAGCCTACAACACAGATGTGGAATGAGGCTATTTACAAGAACATGTAGTGACTGGACAAAAAGTAATAACTTTAAATCGTAAGAGGGAAGGTTTAGATGATGTATAAGGAAGAAATTCTTTACTGTGAGGGTAGTGAGTCACTGGCACAGGTTGTCCAGGGAAGATGTGGATGCTTCCTGCCTGGAAGTGTTCAAGGTCAGACTGGAGCTCTGAGCAAACAGATATAACGGAAGGTGTCCCTGTCCATGGCAGGGGGGGTGGATCAAAATGATCTTTAAGGCTCCTTCAGACCCAGACCATTCTATGATTCTCTGATTCTCTTATTTGATTTCTAAATTATCTTTAGCAACTAGCTAAAGATAGTTTAAAATAAACTAAAAATAAAAGTTTTATTTAATAATAATTATATTATTATTAATTATATTATTATATATATATAATTTATTTTTATATTATATATTATATATATATATATATATAATTTATTTTTATATTATATATATATATATATAAATATATATAATTATTTATATATAATAATATATATATAAATATATATTATATAATTATAATAATAATTATATTATTATTAATAATAATTATATTATTATATAATAATAATAATAAAAGATAAAAAAAAGCTAAAACTAGCAGAAACTGCAGTTTATAAATGTCTATTCCATATTTTATGCTTTCAGTTAGCTAATATATTGTCACTGGTTGTTTAAATACTAAGTGACTCGTTACTTAGATAGTCTGAGAAGCATAGGAAACAAGACTTCTGATGTTCAAACTCCCTTTTATATCAGTCCTAACATATTCTCTGTGTGACATGATCATCAGCAAAATTTGTCAGCACAGACCAAAATTCTGAGATCAACTTGGAACTGTTGATCTCCATGTTATCCATGAATCATATGATTCTATGTTTTTCCTTTGCTCATTGTCATGGAATGGTTTGTAACGAATTTTGTGGCTGATGGCCATTTACAGTGCAAGCAAAGAAACTATCTTATGGCTACAAATATTAATTTGATTCTATTATTTTTCTGGAAGCATTTTGCTGTCCTCAGCTGTGACTCAATTCACTAGCAAAGTATGTAGACCAGAAAGGAAATACTCATCTCCCACCTGCCAGCCTATCTTATCTTTAAATTACATTAAAACATGAAGCCAAAATGAAAGGATTCCTAAATATACACTCTGTGCACTAGCCCTTTAAAGCTGAAACCATGGAAACTACTGGAAACTTCAACCTCATGTATGCCTGGTAAAAAAGACGAACAATTTTTTTGAGACAGACTTCCAAAAAGCATAGGAAAACATTTGGCCAGATGTCTTTCATTCTGGTGGGAATTTTATGTCCACAAATCTTAAGGCAGCAGATCATGAGAATCAGGGATGTTGAAGACATCACTACAACCTTCCTCATCCCAGGGTTTTTACTGTGCAGGGGAGGATGCACTAAGCAAAGCAGATTAGAAATATATCCAACAGGCAGGCAATAAAACAGAGATACCTGGCTGATGTCAATGACTCTCTCTGAAAGGATCCTTGGTGAGGAATGATGAGACAATAAAAGTAACCTGACACGCCATGAACATAGTCCCTGTTCTCCTCTGGTCACAGACAAAAAGAATGATGCAGAGAGATCTTCCACAATGTTTAGCAACAAAGCACAAAAGGCATATAACCAGATATAAACGCTGAAGATTGCTCATTTTAACCACATGCTGTGCAGAACCTCCACACACTGCCCTGTCAAAGGCTGGTAGTCAGAATCTAGTCCATCAAATTAAGGAGCAGGAGCTCTTTTCACAGAGCCTGGAGGCATATATGTGTACAGAATTAAGTTCATCTCTTGTCCTTTTAATGATGTAATTAGAACAGGAATACAGGAAGGTGAAGTAGTAGAAAAAGTTTCATAAAACTTTCATGCAATTTCTGGATATGTACAGACAATTGTTTATGCAGAAATGTTTCAGAATTGCGTGACACAATGCAGTATCAAAACTAATTATGAGTAGGCACATCTCATCCTTCAGCTTTTACTGATATGTAGGAATGTGGTTAATGGCACACAATGGGAGTAAAGGTACTCCACCATAGCAGAATTCCTCCCCTAGCTTACCATTTAAAAAGCAAGTGACAATGTCTAGACAGGTAACTCTTTGAAGTACAATTTGCAAATAATTTGTCCTCAAAGGGACAAAGCATCGAGAGACCTTTTCACCTCTAAAGGACAGCAGGCTAGTCTGCAAGCTGGAGTATTTCAAGTGCTGGCTCTTCAGTCTAAAAATTCTTTGGTAGACTGGTGTAAAGAAGCAGACAGTTCTAAAAAACTTATGAGGTGATATACTAGAATAATCAGGGAAAAACACTATGCTACAGAGCCAAAAGGATGTTACAATTGCAATGTCATAGCAGCCCCAAGCTTGTCTTGAGTCCATTGTGCCAACAGCTACATTGACACACGGAAAAAAAAAACCAAAACAAGTCAGTACCTACCTCAAATTGTTTACAACTTAGGAATAAGAGAAAAATCCTGTCCTACAGCTGAGTAGAATGATACAAAATTGCAATCTAAGCAGAGAGTTGAGTGTAGAAATGAATAAATTTACATGATCAAATCTGCTCCAGTTGAGACAGTAAAAGTGCAGACCTAGATTCAAAATATTGATATGAATATGCATTCCACTAAACTGGGCTATGGAGTTTCAGAAATAAACATTTTTATTTTAAACTTCAAGCAATTTCACATGTATATTTGTGGGAGTCAGGACTGGGGGATAAATGTGTTACCCACTGGCAGACTGCTTAATTTTATGAGGAAGTACATAAAAAACACAGGTCTGTTTCCCTTTATGTCCATTGTCCAAAAGGCTGTCCATCCTGACCAGGCCTTCAGCAGAGCACTGTAGATTTCAAATTACATTTAATTAAAATTCCACAATGAGCTCTGATACCCGATGATAGTTTAGCACCAAAAGATGAGCTAGGTGAATACTTCAATAATTTGGTAACCAAGTTGATTTTTTTCCTTCTCTTTTCAATGAAACATGAACAGCTGAAGTTGTACTCTGTTTTGCTTTTGAAGTTGTAGTTTTGTCCTTTCTATTACAATGATACAATGTCTTTTGTTTGGAGACGGGGAAAAACACTTTTAAACCTGTTTACTGTGATTGATGATAAACTGTCTTTGATTAATCTACGTGTATCAAAGGTCCTCTGACTGACAGAGCTGGAAAAAAAAAATCATCCTTCTATGAATGATAGGTAGAGAATTTTCCTTTCTTTTTCAAGGGAAAATGAAATTTCTCTTCAATTAATCTCTCTTAAAGCACCAAGAAACTGCCTGATTTCACTCTGACATTTCCCATCCAATATTACAACTACTAAAGGACAATGTTTTCCTTGCTTGAATGAAAATCTCAGCAGAGTCAGCACATTTCTTTGAATCATTCAACACCTGTGGTTTTTAAGTGGTGCCTGCAACTGTTATCTGCATGGGGATGAAATTCCCACTCCCTAACTCTTTGGAGAAACAAGTTGTTGACAGAAGCAAAGCCAGAATTGCAAAATCAGTTTGAATGTAAAAGATGTCTGTCTAAACTGAAATAAGTTTCTACTGCGCAGAAATCTTAGGATTGCAGTTTTGTATCATTCTACTCAACTGTAGGACAGGATTTTTCTCTTATTCCTAAGTTGTAAACAATTTGAGGTAGATATTGACTTGTTTTTTTTTCGTGTGTCAATGTAGCTCTTGGCACAATGGAGTCAAGATGGTATCTTCTATTCTGCTATAATGCTGGACTTGGTTGTGGAATGTGCACCACTTAACCCAGGAGGGAACTAAGTCTCAGAAAGATTTTATCGAGTTTTATACATCTCTACTGAGAACAGACCTCACTGTCCCAGTGCAATATGTGCACCTGTGTGGATGTATTTAACATTAAGCCTTTCAAATTCAGCTTCTTTCTTTTGGATCCCTGTGGGTATGTTTAGTTCACTTGAAGGATTGTAGTCTGGGTCTATACTGCTCCATTATATTTGAATTGTCTTCTTTCCTTCAGTGGTTTGGGGAAAATATCAATCTTGCCTTTTGCCATCTGAATCTCTGAGAGATTCTGGCCCCAGACTCTGTTTAAAACTGTAAGCCATCTGTGTAATTTAAAGACATATAAATCAAGCAAAAGAATCTCTTCAGCTAGATGAAAGCTTTCAACAATTATCAGAGAAAGCGAAGATGACAATCACAGAGACCAGACGAAGTGTGAGTTCAGATTTAAAGGTGATTCACTGCTGACATCTGGGTTCTAAACCAGACACACTAAAAAAGCATCCTTAGATATACCCAGAAAAAGTCCCAAATGTTGTGTTTAATCTGATTAAATTTTCAGAAACCAGAGCAGTGCCTAGTTTGTTCTAAAAAGGTTTCAGACCTCTTCAAACTGTAATCAGAAAACAGAATGCAAGTATTTTAATTGTCCCAGATTGTTGTTCCTGTATACATATGGCTACAAGTGTAAAGAGACTGGATTCAGTCTGGCTGTACCTTGCCTCCTTCCCAGTTTAGAGTTGTTATGGAAAGTAGCTTGTCTGGTGACTACTCTGCTTCTTTGCAAAACATCAGTGCTGATCTCTGTTGCTGAGACATGATTAGGAATTTCTGCAGTGCCTGTAGGAAGCTGTAAAAGGGTTATCCTTCTAGTTTACTTCATCAACCCAACAACAACACTGGCATTGTCCAGGGCACAAAAATCAAGACAGACTCCACAATGGAGGGCTTACAAGCTAAAGCTATGAAATAGGCTCTTATTTTCAACAAAAGGAAAAGAGTTTATGTCAAAACTTTCTGTGCAATTTTGACAACTTCATGTTAAAGCAAACATCACAAATAAGGATTCATGGTGCAGTGGGAAGGGGTTCTGAGCACCCATGGTTCATAATGACATTGTTAGGAGCTGCAAGGCTAGAGCACCAATTCAGTTGGCCATTAAATAAGAGTAAATCAGTAGAGGTTATGAAGGCTTTGCTGTTATTTTTCTGACAGGTAGTGCCATTGAAATGATGGAATTAGGGTACTGCAAAGAACACACAGCTCGGCCAAATAACTGCAGCTGTTCTGCACTGGGGTTTTTTATGTATTTATTTTTTTGCATATGACAAATTATTTGGCAACCAGGCATAGGAAACCCATACCATTTAAATTCATGTTGTTATGGATTAAGGGCCTTGTGGATACAAAAATACTGTTAGCAAGAAATTTTCCTGCTTCTTTCTAAGCCCGTGAGATACTTTTCTCTCTCACAAAGACAGTAACAGAGTTCTATAAACTATGAACACCTGCGACCTTGCAGAGCTTTGCTTATGGTATAGTAGAAAAATATTTTGACAATGGATGTTTTAGGATTCTAGCCAATCACCCCAGGGGGTGGCTGATCCTTTTTCCAATTAGATTATGAAGAAAAAAGTCTATAAAAGAGTTTGTAAAATAATTAAATAAATCAATCTCACTGCACAATTCCTGCCTGCTGGATCTCTTTCCTCCCTACGGCTGCGGGATACAGTAATAGGGCCCAATATTTGTCACAACCTCACAGTTCCATAGCTAGTCAGGAGTCTGTGTTATGAATGCTATGGCAATTCTCATCATGAACATGCACAACACTGGCAGTTCATGGCAGTTTTCCTTATAAAAGCTTTCCCCTAAATAGAAAAAGTTATCCTTTCTCTTTGTTTTGATGAACACATTGAACAAAATCAGATTAATCCCATCTCCACTGCAAGTCAGAAGAAATCCACTAGATCTGAGGTCTTACTGAGGTAATGTTCAGTGTACTATAGTCTGTGAAGGAATCAGACTGTAACACAATGTTCTTTAGAGGAATCAGCCCACAGAAGTTGGCCTTTATTAAGAATGGTTTTTGCCATGTTCTGTGTATAGAATTGATACTGGCTTCTATAAGACACAGTATGAACACATGTTCATACTGTGAACATTCAGAAGCTTTGTGTATTCTGCCAGAATTATAAGAACAGCATTATAGCCTCATTTCTAAATGACAGCTATATATAGTGTATACACACACACACACACACACAAACCCTACTATAGTATATGTATGCAGTAATATACCAGTCACTGAATATATTTTCCACTGAAATTATTTAAAGGGAGGTTTGCAGCTCAACTGGATATGGCCTCTCAATTTCTTGAATTAAATTACAAGAAAAGCAAAGGAAACAAAATTTAGATATATACTGCATCACTATATTAAGTTCTCTCTGTCTTGCAGGAAAAATATTGCTCTGTGTGTGATAGTACAAAATACTTGATGGATACATAATACTGAAGGAAGCTGTTATTTTTCCATTACATGTACCTAGTAGTCAGTACAGTCATCTTTAAAATCTGTCTCCCACAGGAATAGGTGGAATATATAATGTTACAAACATGGAACAACCTTGCACTGCATTACTCATTTCTGAGGTTTAGATAAATTTTGAGTAAAAATTTGCACATGTTTAAGTAGATACTGATACATGTCTTTAAAGTTAAAATCAGAAGGATGCCTAGTATCTTTAGAGCTGAGGCAAGAGCAAGGGTGTGTAACAACATACTGAGAAAGCACACGAATACCATAATGAAAATATAAATTCTATTTAAGTGCTGCAGTGACGTGTACGTGAGTTGCTGAGACATCTGCATTTCTCATCCACTTCTAGTTACTTTTACTTCTATCCTTCCTATCCAATTCTCTTCAGCCTACTTTGATTATTTTGAATCTGTGAGCTTCTAAAAGTAGCAATCCTGAACCAAAATTTGTCATGTAATCAAAGACACAGCACTCAGTGGAAAGGGATTCTCAAACTGCTACTGATGCCTGCATGTATTGTCTACAGCCTGAAACCACCCCCACTAAAAAATTAATGTCTTAAAAGCAGCTCTACATAGAGGAGGAATTGCTAGGCAATCATAAAGTAGGAATGAAAAAATAAGGATGACTATAAGAAAGCTTAAAAAGTATTAGCAGGATAAAATTCTGTATCTGTCCCCAAAACAAAAAAAAACACTTGTTGGAGTGAAAGCTCCTCTGGACCCAGGCCCAGAGGGAAGCCAAAGCACAGGGGTTGAATTAAAACCTTTGGACAAGCTGAGATACATGAAGCCACACCAAAGTGAAATAGAATTACAGATTTTTAACTTTTAGTAGAAATATATGCTAAGTGCCTTAAACATTGAAGAGCTGCAGCAAAGAAATCTTAAACACAATTTTTACTGCAGCAGAGATACCTTTTCACAGAATTCTTTAGACAAAATATAGATAGAATTATACTGCTCACATTTTTAGATAGTATTCACAATAAGATAGTGTAAACAATAAGAACTGATGGAAACTATATATGCAAATCTGTGTAATACCTATGTAACACCTGTATAAGACTTACAATTGTTAGAATTAGACCAGGATAGGTTAAGAAAAGGGAAACTAGAATCGTTTGTTAATCTTATTGGTCAATTAACAAATATAATCCACACTTCTGTAAGTTTAGGGAGGAAGAAGAAACTGTTTTCTACTTGCTGTTTGCCTGCTGCTGCTGCTGCTGCTGCTGTTACTGCTTGGCCTTATCATGTAACCCCTTCGAACTCTACCTTCAGAAAGCTGTGAGACTATGAAATAAAGAACTTGGCAGAACAGCAGCCTCCTCTGCTCTTTCACCCTCGTCTGAATAGGAAGAGCATCCCATCAAAAGCTCAACAAACACCCACATTGTGTTGTATTCCTGAGAGCCTTGAGTGGCACTACTCTGTGTGCGTGACAGCCCTACTGAAGTTTAACCAACTGTGGTTCACAGCAACAGGGGCTGTCCTTCATCTACATAACATCATTTTACTTTGTGAAAGTAATTGCACATTGTTTTCCCGCAAAGAATTTCTAAATTGGTTCCTGCTACCCCACCTTCTGTAACTTGTTTTTTTACCATAGGCAAGACAATCTCATGAGATTATTTTCATTCAGGATGGATGCCATTCATTCATATTCCTCCCTTTTCTCCCTCCCTCCCTCCCTCATTTGGTCCCAGAAGCAAGAATATGAAGACATTTTTGGGGAAGACATGGAGAAAAAATGGCTCCCTTTCAGATTGTCTTTCCTGCACAATGAGGGAATGGAAAATGCATAGAACTTAACTGCTAAACAAACAATGACTGTGACAGAACAGCTCACAATTTGCTAATTTTGGGAAGAGCAAGCCTGTCAATTAAGAGGTGTTTTTGCTACCAACTGCTTCCCACTGTGGTTTGAGCCTCCTCTTGAGCTAGGACTGCAGCACAGTGAGTCTGATCATGTTCTAGCATGGTGTGTGTCTACTCTTCATAAATAATTTCATCCCGTATATGTATCACTGTTATTCACCTGCAGATCTTTTTAATGTCTACTATTGACAGTGAAAATGGGAAAGCAGAAAACGGCTGCTGGCACATGGAGATTGAAGAAAGATAAAATAAAAAAGAGAAAAATTTAGATTTATTTTACAAACCCATAGTTTGATCTGTTTTGCTGAGACTGACATGGGAACAAAGCATCAGTATAAAAAATTACAAGTATTTCTTCTAGGTTTCACTTCAAGAAAAGGTGCCTTAATCAATGGAAGTTTGTGTTATGTTTCATCTTCCCCAGGCAATCATATTTATAAGGCTTTCCTGTTTCATCTTCCCCAACAGTGTTAATATTACAGCACAGTTACATACAAACTGTTCACTTAATTCCACCTGGCCAATCTTTCCTCTGAGCTCACCATAGACATCAGACATCCTGCACATATATGAAGAAAAAAAGAATGTATTAATCGCACCAATTTCAGTCATCTTAGAATTTAACAGTCCTTCCAAATTGTTCCGGTTTGGCCAAATTTAGAAATGTATCCTCTGAGAGAAGGCACAACCACCCCTCCCCCACCAGGTTCGAGAAAAAAAATAAATTTGCCTCAAAGGAAAGTGAAGAAGATAAAACTATTTATTTAACAAACACACGGGAAGGAAAATAATGTTAGATGGTAAAATCTTTCGCTGTAGAGGAAAAAACCTGGGAAAGCATTAGAGTCCTCCCTTTGGTCTCCTCGGAGCTGGGGCTTGGGCCGGGGCCAGGCCCTCTGTGCCCGATGGAAAGTCCTCCCGATGTGCTCTGAGGTTGAAAGCAGTCCAGTGGAAAAGGGAGAAAATCCGGAATTCCAGAGAAGGAAAAGCAAAGTCCAACTCTCAATCTCTCTCCGGAGAACAAGAAACTGAAAACAACTGGCCAAAAATTCACTGGGAAGCAGCAAGCTGGGTGCTTCCTCGCTCCCCTGCTCCAGCTGGGGGAAAAAAACCTGCTATCTTTTTGTGACCTTGAACAAGCAAAAACTGCTTTGAGAAAGTTTTGCTCAGTTTTTTTCCTTCCCCCTCTCAGGCTCAGTTTAGAGGCATAGAAAGGCACAAAAATTAATTTCTGGGCATAGGCAGCAATATGGGATACACATCATAAGGTCACCCCAAGACACAGATAAAATTATCTAGAGGCTTTCTCAATAGTCAAAGGAGAGAAAAGCATCTCCTTATGGTCTGTTGCTGGTTTTAAATAACCCACTTTGATATAATTTCTACAATTTGTTTTCTGAAGTCAAAGGTTGCTTCTTGACAGAAACTGTCACTCTTTCCAGTACAAGATTTGACTCTTTTGAGGAGCTTAATTAAGGATAAGGAACACGAGATTTTTTTGTATATATATGTTTTCTTTTATCATATCCTTATGACAGCAGTACTGAGAGCCTATGTTTGTACTAAAGAACTTACCAAAGATTCTCTTTTAATTTCTTTTGTTCTTCAATCAGGTATTGCTGTTGTCCTGTTTGTTTTCTGCTATGAACTACATGGTCCAAATTGAAATACTGTGTTACCTGTGGCAGATTATTCTGGAAAAAAGTATTTTGTGTAAGTTTCTTTTAACTTTTTTTGTTGCTACATTCTCTTCAGTGTCAGGAACAGTACATAACACTTTAAAAATAGTCTGGAGATTCATTTTAAGTACAACAGAAAATGAGGCTACCAGAGATTTTATTTCATTACTCTTATCTAGGATCCTACCAATCTGGATGAGTCATTATTTCCTTTAACTCCTCTCCTACTCTCTTATAATGCAAGTACAAGCATCAGGACACTATATGAGAAACCACATTCTATGGGCTGCTCATTTAAATGATTATTTTTTTAATTAGTACTTTTAAGATATCACATAACTTATATTTTAAGTGTAAGGATATATGAAGGGCCAAAAATTCACTTCTTCTCCCCCCTCAGTTCTTGAATGCAGAAAGCAAAGAAAGTTCTTAATGAAGCTCTTATTTCTGGTTCTGCCCCTCTAAAACTTTAAAAACGTAACTTAAAAAGACATATTTAGGCAACCAAATACTTAAATATGTGTTCCATTAATGAAAGTCTAACCTTAAAGTTAACCATATATTTGTACAATTTTGTGAATTAGGTTGGACATGAGAATTTCATGGAACAGGTTTTTTATTTAACTTAACAGAACTTTATTCTCTTGCATCTATCACCTCTTTGTTAGTAGTTCTTACATTAAA
Organism: Corvus hawaiiensis; assembly: GCF_020740725.1. Taxonomy (NCBI): domain Eukaryota; kingdom Metazoa; phylum Chordata; class Aves; order Passeriformes; family Corvidae; genus Corvus; species Corvus hawaiiensis. The sequence goes on from NC_063255.1 coordinate 44,939,824, forward strand.
GGCCATGAGTGAATTGTGAATTATTCCACTGTGTTTGGTCTGCATCTTTACGGTTAATCTTCTATTGCATATAACTAAAAAAGCCATTTATTTCTGCCAAATCTCACAGTTTTCTCCTCTATATAAACTAGAACAATAAAACATGTATTTCCTTCCCCATAAAACTTCTCTTGTTTGCTGTATCTTTAGATTATCAAAGCAATAACATTTCTTAAGATGCAGAGATTTTGGCACATAGATCAGTGCTTTGAGACAAAATTTCAACATGTCATTCACACTGTTCTGTGTGTTTGCAAATTCCCTACAATTCTAAAATTGAAATGTGATCCAAACTTCATCACATTCAGTGATATGAGTGGTGTAGAGGTTTTTGATACATATTATTAGAATGGTCTTTGACATGGGGCTTAAAAGATAATATTCACCGAAGTTTTTCCTTCCTGTTCTTCTCCCTCCATCTTCCAATCTTTTTTTTTTCCTACAATGGTTTTAATAGATATAGAGATATATATCTAATAGATTAGATATAATCAAAAGAGGCAGGTAAATACATAGTTTCCCCCCTAGGTCCTGCAAATTGCACAACAGTAGCGTGGGGAAAGGAGGGGGAAGAGAGAGAGTGAGAGTGAGAGTGAGGGAGAGAGAGAGAGGGCACCAGGGAAAGATGTGACTGTTTGTACTCTTCATGCTTTTACAGAGAAGCAGAAAAAAAGTTGTCATGATGTTAATATATTTTTTTATTTAGAAAAGGAAGACTACTACATGTTTGTTTTCCACAGAGTAACCCCCAATTAAGAGTAACTAAAATATACTAGCAACAACCAGGGCAAACATAATAATCAAACTAAGACCAGGATTTAGTCCTCTCCCTGTCTTGCATAACTATATCCACGAAGTAACCCTTTTACTGACCTTTTGTTTCCTCATGCATGAACAAGGCAGCAAATCCCTCAGAAAAGAGAATACGTAGTATTTAAAAACAGCATACTTGCAATTAGCCTAATATGTCAGTCAAGATCTTTACTGGGTTTAGGGATGCCTGGCAGTACAGGACTTTGGCATGCAACTGCTCCTGTGGCCACTACTCATTCTGCCAATTTGGAGAAGAAACCTGGATTTTCATCATAAAAAACTAATGTAGTAAGACAGACCTGACTTACAGAGGTGCTTTGAGGCTTTATTAACTGTCTGTGAATCTCCATCGATCCCAGCATAAAAAAAGTATTCTCTGCAAGTCAGTGCTTTTCTGCTTGCATCTGTTTTGCTTTCTGGTTTCCTGGTGAGGTCTTTTGGTCACAGGAACTCATTCTGCTGGGTTTTTCTTACACACAAACTATGTCTCTTCTTGCTTAATACATCCAGGAGTACGATTAAAAAAATCAGATTACTTCTAGTATATCACCAACCTGGGAATAGCTTACTGGACAAAAATAATACAGATTCAAAATAATACAGTTTGAATGCTACCGCTTTATCACTCTTAAAATTAGAAGAAAAATAGAAAAGAAAGAAGAGTCTTTTCTGTAGAGCTCCTAAGATCCCTGCTAAGAGCTGTTTCATGTCATCAAGCACTGGATTAATACAAAAAAAGGTGATCTTAAAAAATTAGAATTCATACCTACACATAAAGTAGTTGAGCTAAGAATTCATCAAAAACATGCAATATTGTGAGAAATAACTCAAAATAACTTTACTTGATTTGCAATACATTTTTCAATTATGACTGCTCATTCTGTCAAAACAAGCATATAATTCAATATGTGCCAGGAATATTTCAAGTAATTTTGATCAAGATCTTCCCAATTTTCAGATATATACCAGGTATCTTAGAAAAGAACTCTCCATTAACAAATTCAGACAGAACTCTAAATCCTTGAGGAAAACCAGTATGTTTTCAAACTTATTTACATTTTGGGCTAACAGTAGAAGCATTTCCTGAAAAATTTATGGTAACTACCCCATTCTTCTGCACCTTGTTCCTACTGATGTAAGAAGTGAATAAACTATCTAATTATTTTCCATTGCTGGACACATAAGAGGAATTTAAGTTAGAATTTCCAGTCTTCAAAACAGCTAAGATAAATCCCCCAAAAAGGCTTTAAGAATGAATCAGCTGGTGAGCTGGAAGACTTGAGGAGAGCCAGAAAGCCCAACAAAAAACTGAAACTGGTGTCAAATAAATTTTTTGTTGATGCCATTAGCTCCAAGAGAGACCATAGTACAATTTATCTGCAATTTGATTTGGGTTTTCTGACTATCAGCGATCAAGATCAGGGGTTTCTTTCTTGTGCATTCTCCACTTTCATATATGTCAAATAAAAATGCTACCTTTTACCTTTTCATGATAACCTTTCTGTATATACATGTGCTATATCTTGCCATCGAATTTTGGCATCATTTACTCAATTTTGCTAAACATATAGCTAAGCAAAAGCTGTAGCAATCAAATCCCTACGGTCAAGAAATGCAGAAAAGAATCAAACATTACTGTTAATACATGCAATACAACAATTACATAACCTTCTCAATCAGTTATTTAGATGTTTGTTTATACAGTTTTTCTGCAAATATTTTGATTATCAGGGTTTGAACTATATAGACACAAGTATTCATGCTTAAAGACACATCAGTTGATAACCAAGACTGGACAAGCAGGAAAACAATGGTCTCTATCACATAATTAGAGAAACACCTTCAAGCCTTTGTGTTATCACAAGATTTTTACTTCCTTCCTTTTTGACCTTTGAAGATCAATAAATGTGTCGAACAAAAGATCTAGTAAGAAATTCTGAAGTGTTGTTGTTAACTTCTAGGTATGATAAAGACTAATCTTTTACCCCAGTTCTCCATTTTTGTATTTTGGTTTGTGATCCAGGACATCATAGAAACGTAAGAGTCTGTGTTCATTTCAGGGAGAAGACATTTTTAATGTTTACAAGTTGATACCTCATCAACTAAATACCCAATTCCAGTAGAAGAAACAATAAATGTGAATATTTTTATTAATCTCAGTTGAAAGCTATCATTATCCTATTTTTTATTGCATATACATAAATGGAAGGAGTGGTTAAGTAAATAATTTCTAAAAGATCTATTTTTTCTAAAAGAAAAAATCATTTTCTAAAAGAAACTCAACTTTCTTTTTAAGAAGTCATGCTGCTAACTTAACTCTTGTAATTTTCTCATTTTCTATTGCAGTGATTTTAAATATCTCTTTATCTGGACTGCCTAGTGTATCTGTCTTACTGAGTTATGATTCTTTGATCCAGCTACTAAACATTTTATAAAATAAATATGCAGAAAATACTTGAAATTCCTTCAAGATCTCTTAAACAATGGCTGTTTTAAAAAATTACTATGTATATTTTAATATTTTTGGACATAACATGATTCTATTATGTGATTCCATAAGAATCATCGGAATTAATTATTCTGTCTTGCTCAAGACTGACTTGAGAACAGCCTCCTATTTTTGGTCAGCTCCTATAAGACTTTCTAGAAGTGCTGTGATACCATTTTATCCCAGATTTTCTACATCATGCAAGCAAAGATTTTGTAAAGGGAAGAACATTAAAATGTTAGGTTTTGTGGCTTTTCCAGCTATTCTGTTCCAGTTCTCGCAATTCATCTTTCTCCATTCAGCCAGTAAAGACAAACCATTATTTTTTGCACACCAGGCTGTATTTTGTATTCAGATGAATAATTACTGATACAGGTTTCTCTTTAGATTTTTTTTTTCATCATATATATTTGCCATTGTTCTTAATTTTGGTTGAGTATCCAGATAAATGATGGAATGGTCAGAAGAGTTTTATTATACATATCACAGAAATACAGAACTTGGCATCAGGTTCAATTAAATAAATCCCAATGAAAAGATTCACATTTGTAATATTAATTCTAGGTTTAGTACTTTTTTTGGGTATTATCTTCATGTATATATGATGATTTTCAATAAACCAACAAAGATTACTCAAGAAAAAAGTCGGGAATTGAAACTGAAGAAATCAAACACCTCTGAAGTAAGACTTGGCAAAAAAACAAATATTCCAGACTAGGTTTACTTCATTCATCCCATGTTCAGGTAAAGCACTCAGTGATTTAACCAGCAGTTTTACAGTAAGAACTTTTGTATTTTCATGTTTGAAGCTATCCTCTGACTTCTTAAAGTTTCTGCAAACATTGCTCCTTGATCTTCTACAATATTAAACATATCAGAGTATAGAATGATTATAGTTAAGGTATATAGAAAGAATCTGGCCTAGTACAAGAAGATTAAAAATAAAAGAAATAATTATTAATAAAATTATATGCCATAGTGCTAATTGTAAAAGCTGAAGTGCAGTTATGTCTAAAATTTAATGGCAGAGGCTTTAATTTTTTTTACTATAAGTTTAGTACCTACTTTACTTCATTGGGATTTGGACTGATCTTTATGTGTAAATATATGGATACATTCATAAACAATCACACACAGAATTACAGAATCACAGATCAACTAGTTTGGAAAAGACCTCTGAGATATTGAGCCCAACCTAAGACCTAACACCACCTTGTCAACTAGACTGTGGCACTGAATGCCACAATCCAGTCTTTTCCTAAAAACCTCCAGGGCTGGTGACTCCAACACCTCCTCGGGCAGCGTATTCCAATGCCCAACCACCCCTTCTGTGAAGAACTTGTTCCTTATGTCCAGCCTAAACTTCCCCTGGCGCTGCTAAAGACTGTGTCCTCTTGTCCCCTTGCTGGTTGTCTGGGAGAAGAAACTGACCCTTACCTGGCTGCAACCTCCTTTCAAGCAGTTATAGAGTGATAAGGTCTCCCCTGAGCCTCCTTTTCTCCAGAATAAACATCCCACCTTCCTCAGCCTCTCCTTATAGGACTTGTGTTCTACATCCTTCAAGAGCTCCATTGCACTTCTCTGGACTCAATCCAGCACCTCAATATCCTGCCCAAACTGGGAGGCCCAGAACTGGACATAGAATTTAAGGTGCAGCCTCAGCAGTGCCCAGCACAGGGGGAGAATCACTTCCCTGGTCCTGCTGGCCACGCTACCGCTGATAGGCCAGGATGCCACTGGCCTTCTTGGTCATGTGGGCACACTGTCCAGCCTGATGCCCCTGGCTCATGATAAGCCTGCTACCAATCAGTACCCCCAGGTCCCTTTCTGCCTGGCCTCTGTCCAGCCACTCTGCCCCCAGCCTGTAGCATAGCAAGGGTTGTTGTGGCCAAAGTGCAGGACCCAGCACTTAGTCTGTATATTTACACTCTAATATAGTTGTTTATAGCAATAATATATTAACAGATTTCATCATGAAACAACTGTGGAGGAAACTGATAAATACATTACCATTATAGAACTAAAAACCTAAACTACAAAAATACATTTTTCTAGATGTGGCCTAGATTTAGAAGTCTTGAATGTTTAATACCAGTATTGTCTACAAATAGGTAAAATGTGATTACTGTAATTTTAAAACATTTTACATCTCTCTATATATGTAAGAGTATAACATCCTAGACGTCAGTACACACTGTTAACATTTGTGAACAACTGCTTAAGGGACTGAAACTAGTATGCTATCATGATACTCATATGGATTGGTCTATTTACATCACTTAAAAAGTAAAAAATGAATAAAATCTTTTTACAGACATAAGCCTACCAGAATTAAAAGAGCCATATATTTGATAGATGAGAAACTGACATTTCTGTCATTGTTTCTAGTCTGAATAATATGTTCATTTGGTAGAGTTGGGAATAAGGGATAAAGAAAATTAAGGGTGTAAAACCAAGAGGACACAAACTACCATCTGATTTTGAAAGATCATTCTCTACAAGGGACAATTTTGCTCTGCAAAACATGTACTTGTAGAAACTGTTCATAAGAAAACAGCTGGGAATCTAAGAATTGACATACACAATTTGCACTTTTAACTACCCAATCACACTAAAAGAAGCAATGAAAATAAAATAAAAATATTTTTATTAATATCAGTTGAAAGCTATCACTATTGTTCCTATTGTTTATTGTATATTCATAGATGTAAATACAGTGGTATTCTTTGTTAAGGAGAATGGAAAAGGCAATGCCCTATCAATTTTGAATTAAACAGAAATCCAGAAGTAAAATATTTTTCATTCAAGAAGTGTAAATTCAGGTTAATGCTGAGATTCTGATATCTATTATATACAGAAATACCTGAAACATCAAGAAAAATGGATTATTAGTGTTATTTTCTTCTTGCCTGGTGCTATTTCAGGGTTTGTTTGTTTGTTTGTTCTAAACTGTTATTTTTTCACTTATATCTACGTATCTATCTGTCCCTATTGGTGGAAAGAGATTTGTTAAAACTAAGGGGGTGGAAACTCATTTTGGAGTGTCTGCTGCCTTAATTTGTTTTAAACCAAGCCAGAAAGTTTATCAGATCTTAATCCCACATTGTTTTACAAGTCTGCAGGTATGCAGCCCAGGGGCAGAACAAATAATCTGGGAATTAGTTACATAGGCCTTTGATTTGTGTCTCCTTAGAAATCATAACTTCAACAATATCATCATGCATATCGAAGCTGCAAGTCAGAGGACTGGAAGATAAACCAGATAATAACTATCTACAAAATGAATGCTCATTTTTATAAAATTATTTTTCTTTGAGAGAATTTTTGTTCTGTATTTCTGTGCTGGTCTGTAAAGTAGAGAGGGAAGACCAGTATCACAGGTGAAATTTTGCAACCATGCAGCAACCATCGAAAAAGGACACTATTTCAACTCCGGCTGTTATAAAACTTTTCCACCCTTTAAATCTCTCTACTAGGCAAAAGTATTGTTTCTAAATTAATGCATGTTCTGAACAAATAAAATGGAAGAATGTGTGCTTCACATATAACTTCTGTCAGCTCAGTGCAAATTGAAATGGGTACCTAGACTAAGGTATTGATTTTAAAATTCTGATTCTGGATGTTTCTAAATGAATAGGGAAAAGTTACTGCATTTTCCCCTATTTGCTACTAGGCCCCACTGCTATTACATGAGTAAATTACCAGCAGTGCAATGGGGAAATCTCGATGCAGGCACCACTTGCACTCTCCTTTGGGTCTTCCAGTTTTTCAGTTGACAACTTTTCTATCCTATAATTACCATTTGGGAAGAATCAAGTATGAAAAACACCAGAGAACACAAAATTACTCCTGCTTGGAGAAAAGCTAACAATACAACACAGGTATTCTTTATTGCCACAGTATCCATAAAATTCTCTTTCTAAAGAAACTCTCGATTGTCAACATCAGTCTTTACTACTGACATGTATACATTAATTTATTTTTCTTTATGTTGATACAAACTCCTTCCTTGAATTTGTGGTGGAGGTAAAGACCACTTCCCACTTCTGACTTACTTTGTGTCAGCTGTATATATACTGTATAAGTATCATTTTATTATCACAACTGATAGTAGACTTTGCAAAAGACTTCATTTTCTTGCAATTATGGAACCTGCTTCTGCCAGCTTCACTTTTTTTACTTTAGAATGACAGTGGACTGGTTGAAGGTTTAAACACAGCTTCTTGAGATATTTCCATTTTGTCTTCCAATTTTGCTGTATCACTTTCTTTGGGCATCAGTTCTGTGTTGGACCTGCCAGCTCAACCTACCAGATTCTTAACCAGAAAGGACAAGAAAGGCCTTTAGGCTGTGTCTGCTGAACAGCCCAGAAATGTAAAATATAGTAAAGACTAGAACTTCATGAGTGTTCCCCCATGCTTTTTCTCTGTTCAAACATCTACTAAAACTACAGGTTCCTAGTTTGCAGCTGTTGCATGTTTTTGTGCTGAGAACGGGATGCAGGTGGTCTAATGCGGGCACAACTGCAATGGGAGCATCTTTCAGACTCCTTTAATAGACAACAGAAAGTAAAATGTTGTCTGGAATGAGATCTACCTGATTACTTTTAGATACCTGCATTACCATGACATGAACTGTGTTCAAAAGTATCTGACTGACCATAAAAGGAACACACATAATTTGATGTAAACACATATGCTGCAAACGCACGATGAGTTTCACCACATGATTCACTATGCAGGATCTGATCTGTTCCTGTTCACTTTTGTAAGTGAAGTCTAGCACACAACTCCAGATTTTAGGATTTATTTTCTAATTTTCTCCTAGAAACAAGGGATGATCAATATTTTTACTACAACTGAAATTCTTCACTGAAAATATTGTTGATAATCACTTTTTTTCTGCATGTCTTTTTTCTTCCATCTATAAAGACAATTTCTATGCTCTAATTTTAAAAAGCTTTTTCTAATGTGGTTTACGGATTAATAACTATACAAAATGCAAGACACCTATTTAGCTTATTATATATATTTATATTATTTCAGCTGTCCAAACGTCTTGTTCTAATTTTGAAAGTGTAATTTTGTATGCAATTTTCCCATCCTTTTAATTGGGACCTTAACCACTACCTGTAATTAGGTGGTTTATTTTAGACTTATAATTCTTAGCTGTCTCATCAAATCTGATGAAACAACTCCAATGTCTGAGTCACCATTTAGTTTTCCTATGCAATTCACAGACCTTATTCTCAGATCAAAGACCAAACTGTTAAGTTTGATCCTAAACAAAGATTCAGGACTGACCTTCACATTAGTAAATTTCGTCTCTTGATGTGATGCTTCTTAATCCCAAAATATATATCTTAGGTTACAATGTAAGGCAAGCAAAAGTATGTATTCTTTTGTCTATCACCATCTTCATAAGCTGTCAAAGCAGGTGGGGCAGTGTGCCCTATCTCCTTCATGACTCATCCCTGATAATTCCCTCCAGAGGACATCTTTTGCTAATGGGCCATCAAGGCCTCACTGCATGACTCATAAATTACATCATCCCATCGAGAGATGCTCCACTCAGGGGGAGGAACTGAGCATTCCTACCTGGATATACTCTGAGGTTTGGAACACCAAAGCCAGCCTTTCCTACTGGATTCCCAGAGGATAAGAGCTTCTTAACCACCACTGGACCATCAGAGGAAGACCAGACCCTTCTACAGGTCACTACTTCAACAGAATCATATCTATCACTTCAGAAGGACTGCAGCCACCATTTAATCTGACTGCTACTGCCACTCTGACCAACAAGGTGTCAGGTTGTATCCTGACTGTCAGTTTAAGCCACTGTTTTCTGCCTTTATTTTTAATTTTCCAATTAAATTGTAGTTCTGACTTGGGAGTCTCCCACTGGTTTGTTTTCAAACTAATACAATATAGAGCACAATTTTCATCTTATACAAAGGAAGTCCCACACTGTACATACAACACACATACACAGAGATCTTTCTAGAAAGTACAGGTAACCCCTTGTCTGTATTTCCGAGTCTAGCCATTGTTTTTATTTTAGATTACAAGGCTTTGTTCAGAAAGCCAAACTGAGGGGGACTTTGTTGCATGCTGAAGTTCTTACAGTTTAACCCAACCTTTAATTCTTAACACACATTCTCTTTCTTCTCTAATACATGTGCAGCTCTGAACTCAGGTTACCTACTCTACTTCACAATGTTTTGAGGAACTGTCTTTTTCCCACAGCTATATGTGTCTTAATTGAAACTGCTAAGTCGAGCTTTCTTTATTTATACTCAGCTCTTCTTAAGGCGACACATAGATAGGATTAAATCATGCTGTCAAAGAAAGATGTTGGTGTTTGACGGCTTTTAATATTCCTGTCCATACCAAGACAATAAATAAACGGCATCAATATTACCTATTCTTACTTCTTTAGCGGCTGTTTCAATAAAATCATATTTGTATTGTCAAGCATCCACAAGAACTGCTGGTACCAAATATATTTGGTGATAATAAACTATTTTCAAGGATGCTTTTGAAAAGAATGTTAACAGTAAAAGCAACAGAAACTCTGAATGTATTTTATAAAACTTTTCAATGTATGAAACTAACAAAGATTGAAGAAAAGTATAAGAAAGAAGCACATCAGACCACAGGTATTTCCTAGGCCAAGATCAGCAATCCAGTAATCCAGTTAAGCAATAATCACCTTCCCAAGCCAAATATCCCATTCTCAGAATGCTTGCAAAATTCCCAAAACATCACTTTTTTCAAGGATGAAAAGGCAACTTCTAATAAATCTGTTCTCAACACTAAAAATAGTGGAGGAAGAATGACACCTTAAACACAATGCCTAAAGCAGGCTGGCAAGAATGTTAGTAAATTAGCTTCCAGACCCACTTCCTCTTCCCAATACTCTACTCAACACAATCTCTAGTTACAGAGAGTACTTCTAATCTCATTTACTCCAGGCTGACAGTACTGTAAATACAATCCAAGTGCCTTTGCCTTTTATAATGTTCCTGTAGCATTTCAAAAGCATTGGTGAAGAGGGATAAGAATAAGGGCCCTCTCTTTACTCTTGAATTCAATGTGAAGACTGCTGAGAATAAATGTGCTGTGTCTTCTACACAGGGTAATTTACAAAGGTGTGACAGGTGACATTATAAGATCTATCAATAGAATTATTTTAGCAATGCTGACTAAATTTCCTCTCAATTGCATAAAACATTTATGAATTAAAAGCAGCAGCAAGGCTGTGAGAACTACATCTATTATGTTGTTATAGATTTTCCCTCAGTACGACAGTACTGTCTGTGCTGTCTTATTGTCTCTAAAGAGAATTTTTTTCTTTAAACTGAAGTTTACTTCTGTTCCACTGAAAACTAAACTTGGGAGGTAAAATAAGCTGGAACGGGACAGTTTGCCAAGTTTTTCCATTGGAAAAAAGTGCTCTTTTCATCTTGATACATCAGACCATAGATACTTTCTCCAAGGACATTTATTCCCTCAGCCTCAAGAAGGACCCACAGATAGACCTGCATTTTCCTACTTTATTTCCAGGACTGTTAGCAAACTACTGATACACTCCATGTTTCGCCATTTCTCTACTCATGGCAAATCTAATTCCTGATAGAAGCCCATGCCTTATTTTTATTGGTCATCCATGGGCTAGAGAGTAAGCATAGATGCCCTAAGTTTCTCAACCTAAACTGAAACTCCCTGTTATGTCAGCAGAAAAAGCAAGGCAGAGTAACACCTTGTATTGTAAACATGTTTAGTAGTTATCATTTATTAACTATCACATTGTCTCTTTCACTCTTGGTCAGTCAGGAAACCTCTCCCTTACATGTTATCACAATTTCTTCTCCTGTTGCATTATTCTCCTATCTGCACTGTTCCTTTCCCTGATTTTAATTTATTACTTTTTGTTCCTCTGCAGCTCTTTCATCACATTCATTTTCAAGAGGTCCCAAGACTAATAATTTGCTCTGTTCTGTCCACTGAAATGTAATGCCAGTGATATAAGTCATGCTAACCTTATACATGCCATCACAGAAATCTTGATGCAAGATGCAACTTAATGAGACTTGATATTCTTTCCCAGTAAGGGTCTTCCAGGCTATTCTTCAGGCTGAGACACAAAGAAAATGTATTTACTAGTTAATCCTTACTTCCGCTTGGAAAATTCAGAACCTGTCAGCTAGAAACTTTCTGTTTGCTAACATACACTTTGATTCTGAAAAACACTGACAACTAAATAAGCACATTAAACCAGCTCAGTTGGGCCTTGCAACTGGAAAGGTGACATCACTGAACTGTGCTATTTTGAAGGCACTTACATCCCCAGTTTAAAAGCTAATGCTTCCTATATTGCATTTTTAAATTTGTTGCTTGCTTTCCCTTCAATGAGACTGCTTCACATGTACACAGAATTTCTTCTACCTTCAGGAGTACACAAAACATCTATCTCAAAATCCTGAGGGCTTTTCAGAGCTTCAACTTAGAGTCAGGTTCAAGCCTAAAAACCATACTGCACTGGTGGCATCAGAGCAAAATTACCTACTTCATTTCAGGAAAATCCATATGAAGTATATTTACACACACTTCAGGGTAATGTATGCAGTGGAAAAGAGATTTGATGGGACATTTCCTTACCTTTTGTGCTATTTCTCAAAGGCTGGGATGGTATTCCAGGGAGATGCTATTTATAGAAAGGATGAACCTGGGGACTACTGAGCTACTGAACTATAACAGGGAGGTTATTTGGGACAGCCAGCATGGCTGCACCAAGGGCAAGTTCTTCTTGACCAATGCAGTGGCCTTTCTGTGATGAAGCGATTCCATCAGTGGACAGGGGAAGGGCTACAGATGTCATTTATCTGGCCTTCTGTAAAGCCTTTGACACATTCCTCTACAACATCTGTCTCTCTAAGTTGGAGAGAGTATTTTATGGGTGGACTATGAGGTGAGTAAGGAATTGACTGGATGGCTGCATTCAGAGAGTAGTGTTCAACAGCTCAGTGTCTGGATGGAGAGCCATGATGAATGGTGTCCCTCAGGGGACTGTATTGGTATCAGTATTGTTTGATATCTTCATCAGTGACACAGACAGGGGAACTGAGTGCAGCCTCAAATTTGGAGATGACATGAAGAGCCAACGGATGTGTTTGACACACCCAAGGGATGGGATTGGGATGCCATCCAGGGGGAGCTGCACAAACTGAAGGAGTGAGCCCATAGGTTCACTCCCCATGTTGAACATCTCATAAGGTTCAACAAGGCCAAGTGCAAGGTCCTGCCCCTGGGTCACAGCAACTCTCAGTATCAATAAAGGGTGGGGCATGAAGGTATTAAGAGCTGCCAAGAAGGACTTGGGGATACTGGTGAATGGAAAACTGGAGATCAGCCAGCAATGTCTTCTCGCAGCCCAGAAAGCCAAACATACCCTGTTTCAAAAGAAATGTGGCCAGTAGGCCAAGGGCAGTGATTCTGCCCATTTACTCCACTCTGGTGAGACCCCACCTGGAGTACTGCATCCACCTCTGGGGTCCTGAGCACAAGACCAATATGGTCCTTTTGGTATGGACCCAGAGGAGGGCCACGACAATGATGAGAGGGCTGAATCACATCTCCTGTGAGGAAAGGCTGAGAGAGGTGAGGCTGTTCAGCCCGGCAAAGAAGGCTCCAGGGAGCCTTCCAATACTTAACAAGGGTGTAAAGAAAGATGGGGACAAACTTTTCAGTAGGGTCTACAGTGATAGGACAAAGGGTAATAGTTTTAAACTGCAAGAGGATAGATTCAGACCAGATATAGGAAAGAAATTTTTTTATGATAATAGTGGTGACACACTGAAACAGGCTACCTGGAGAGCTGGTGGATGCCTCATGCCTGCAATCATTCAAGGTCAGGTTGGACAGGGCTCTGAGCAGCCTAACATGGATGAAGTTGTCCCTGCATATTTCAGGGATTTGGATTAGATGACCTTTTAAGAACCTTCCCAACCCAAACCATTCTATTACTCTGTAACTTAAGAGTAAAAAAAACAGCACCAGAATATTTAACTAAACTCAGTTTGGGTCTTTTGGTATATCTTCCCCTAAAGCCCACAGAGAATATTCCCCTTAATATTCACCACAAGAAGCAGGGTTGCTTGAATTCCTTTCACTTCAAAAATATGGATTCAGTTATAAGGGGAACGGTAGGCACAAAGAGTTTTTATTTTCCTTGTGAGGTATTTTTCTAGAGCCATTTTCCTGAGCAGGTTGGACAAGGTTCAAAATTAATGCCAGCTGATAGTCCACAAGCACTGTCACTTTCTCTTATCTACAGAGACCTGACACCATTAAGTAAACACAGGACTTTGATCAAAAGGAATAGAATAATATTTATCACTACTGTACTGTTGCTGTTTAAAATACTTTGTCCTTCACAGCCATTCAGTGAGCAAAAAATCACTGAAAACTGCACAACTAGTCTCAACTTCTTCAGTTACTACTCCATTTTCACCTTCCCCCTTCACACTTTCGAGTGTGACCCTATCTTGGAACAAAAGTTTGTCTGTATTGATTTATCCTCTTTCCCCAATCCCTGCTTTTTGTCATTGCCTTTAACCTATGAACATCAAACTGGTGTTTAAACATTGTCCAAGGAATCTGAAACTCAGTAAATACCCTTCTAATATGCCATTTGATTTTTTTAAGAATACAGACTATCACTCCTTGTGCAGGTATACATACATGTATTTTCCAGCATCAAATAAAAGCACATGACAAAACTAAAATCGGTGAATAAACAAAATTGAGACCCATGACACAGCATTCACTGCAAAACTTGAGGAACTCAGATCAAAGTGAAGGTGCTGTTAATGATGACTGTCATTTAACTTACTGGTCATCAAAAGCTCAAACTCTACATTACCCTCTGCACTGTTTCTGTGGAGTGCAAAGCCCTGGTCCACTTCCACAAAAATGGAAGAGTTTCAGTGCTCTTTGGGACTTGGCCTACAGTTCAAAGTAAAGTTTTATGGGTAGGTATATCCATAGATTTATAAAGCAGCAACATTAATAAGTGACTCATACACAGGCATTAACATATTTCTTTCATGAACATGCAAGCAAAATGCAAAACTAGTCCAGTAACACATGATGTTGAACTTCTACAATGCCCTAGTCAATCTCTCCTTGGAAAATGGCTTAATACAGGAAATACTTGCTCATCTCTGTTTAGCAGTCACAGCAAAAGAACAGTAAAACTAAGATTATTTCTGTTCTGCAGTGCTTTGCTGTTGCTTTTCTAAATGTTTTAAATAAACAGCTATCATTTAAAACTGAAAAGGTTTTGTAAATAATGATTACAATTACTGGCACACATTATTTGTTGAACTTCAGGGTCCATACTCAAGACTCAATTGGTAGTTAACCAAATGTTGAATCATAAAGCAAAGCATGGTTCTCATCACAAACAGTTTACAACCTCAAGAGTAAAATATACACAGAAGCCCAGAGTGATATGTAGTGTACAGTCATGGTAATCTCAAAATGACTGCCTATCTGCAGATACCAACATGTGTTACGTAATGGAGGGCAGAAAAAGAGAATTGAAGAGACTTTCAGAAGATTGACTTCACCACACATTACAAAATACTCTCAATATAGAGTTTTTACATCCTATTTCTCTTCTATTGAAAACTGCTTATATGTGTTTATACCAAACAATCTTGTTGCTTTAAGCCATGTCATCTATGAGCTGTCAAAACTAGTCACACATTTTTCTAGTCTACATGTCTTACTCCTTAAATCCCAACAACCCGGCAACGCTAGGATATAGTGAGCAACATTTGTATGACCAGGTCTTCATTTAAGAAGTGCTTCTGAGTCAACATCACCTTTCCTTTGTGCTGCAGTCACTGCTTTTTAAGTAATGGTAACAAGGCCCACATGAATACCAGAGGACTGTGCAACCACACCTGAAACCTAAATTTCGCCTTGTTGGGCAGGGACCAGCCTGGGCTGTTGTATTCCACAGTAGCGCAAGCCCCTCTGCCCGCCTTTGGAGCCCCCAACACAAGAATGACCTTGAGCTGCTGGAACAAGTCCAGAGGAGGGCCCCTAGGTTAATCCCAGGGCTGGAGCACCTCTCCTGGACTGAGACGAGAGCTGGGGCTGCTCAACCTGGAGAAGAGAAAGCTCCAGGGAGACCGTACCGCACCCTTCAGATGGGCCTTACAAGAAAATTGCAGGCACTTCTCACAAGGGCATGTAGTGACAAGGCAAGAGAAAATGGCCTTACGCTGAAAGAAGGCAGGTTTAGCCCAGACCTAAACAAGAAACTCTTTACTGCGAGGCACTGGCACAGGTTGCCTGAAGAAGGCGTGGGTGCCGCACACGTGGAAGCACTCAAGGCCAGGTTGGACGCGGCTCCGACCGGCCCGCTGTGCCGGGAGCAGTGTCTCGGCCGCGTTCGCAGCCCCAGGGCCGCTCCAGGCGAGGCCCTCCCGCAGTTCCGGGCCCCGGGCACGCGCGGGAGCGCAGCGTCCGCCCCGCCCCCTGCCGGCCGCCCGCGCTCAGAGCAGGGGCGCGCGCCGGGGCCGCCCCGCCCGGGCCCGCCCCCCGCCGGCCCAGGCCCCGCCCGCAATTTGCATAGACAGGACGCCCTCCCTCGGCTCGCGGCGGCTGCGGGCGGGCGGCGGCGGGCGCGGCACGGATGAGGCGCATGCGCGCGGTGGGCGGGCGCTGGGACAGCGGCGCGGCGCGGGGGGGGCGCGCGGCTCTCGGTGCCGCCGCCGGGAGCGGCGGGCGCGGCGGGGCCGCGGAGGCGGGCGGCGGGCGGCAGGGCTGGCGGGGCGAGTCGCGGGGGTCGCCGCAGCAGCTGGCGGAGCGGTACGCGGACCTGGCGGCCAGCCACAGCGAGGCGCTGCGGCAGCGGGAGGAGCGCGAGTGGCACAACGCGCGGCTGCGCCAGGAGAACGCGCGGCTGCGGCTGGAGAATCGCCGCCTGCGCCGCGAGAACCGCTGCCTCTTCCGACAGGCCCTGCTGGGGCCCGGCCCTGACAAGCCCCCCGCCGACCCGGGCGAGGAGGCGGAGGCCCTGCGCGCCCAGCTGGGGCGGCTGCAGGAGAAGCACCGCCGTGCCTTGCGGCACCTGCGGCGCTGCCGGGCCGCCGGCGGGCCCGAGGCCTCGGGAGCCGAGGACGGGGAGTTGGACGAGCTGCTGCTGGACGAGGACGATCAGCCGCTGGATAAGAAGAGCCTGGTGCCGGCCGTGTAGGCGGCCCCGGTGGAGGGGGCGGCGCCGGCCAGCGCTGCCGGCCCTCCCCGCCGCCACGGGGTAGGGGCGGGTCACCCCCTCCTTGCTCTCGGCTTTGACCGTCCTGCGGTGCGAGTGGGCTCTCCTCAGCTCCCTCGCTCGAAACGGGCCCTTCCCACGGAAAGGGTGGGGAAGGAGTTAAGGTTTTTTAATCCTTTTCCCAGATGTATACCCCGGAAGCGCTGACGGTGATCGAGGAGAACCAGGTTCATGTGGGAAACTGACGCTTGGAAGACGAGAGGAATCCCTCGAAGCGGCTGTTGTCATGGAGAAAAGAAGCGCGGTGAACAGAGCACTTGATCTCGTGTCATCCCACAGCACTGAACTGTGCTTCCTTTGGGGACCAGCTGTGGATCACCTTTTTTTTCTTGAGTTAGCGACTGTCGTGTAGGCTTCAAGAGCAATGGAGACTGACTAGTTCTTAGTAGTCGGTGTATGTTAGGCAGAGGAGTGGAGGAAGCTTGAAAGCTTTTGTCAGTGCTCCAGTAAAAGTTGATGATCATTTGAACTATGAATTGCCTTGGACACTTAACTGCAGAACACTATTTGTATTTTTAATGATGGACTTTGTTCACTATCACATGAATACTGATTTGAATTTCACATTTTCACACAAAACTGCAGCTAATCAATAAAATTACGATACACCAAATGATTGTCCTCAGTGTGAATTTTTAACGGAGTTTTTTTGAAATGGTAGGTGAAGCGCCCTTCAGGTCATTGCAGTGTGCCTTCTCAAAGCCCAAAGAATTGTTGGGGTTTTTTTACTGTACCTTTATTATCTACTGTTTGGAAGGAAATTAGTTATTTTTCAGACCTGTGTTTCACTAGAAAATTTGCTGGTTGAAATAAACCCTTTTGAAGAACTGACAGGTTGGTTTTGTAATATTTCCTTATTATGTCAGTTATAGGCTGTCTAGTGCCTTCAGGTTTGAGATTGGTTTCTTAAAGCTTTAGAAGCCAAGATCTGTTTCAGCTCAAGTTGAAACTAATGTGAAAAGGTGAAATTCCATTATTTTCTACAAGTATCTTTGAGACTATACTGAAAAGAGCTGTTTCTTCACGTTATGTCAGCATAACCCTCTGATCATAAGTGACTGTAGTGCTTGTTAAGTATGTGGATCTGCAGGCTCAAGTGCATTCTCCAAATGGAAAAACAATTTGGTACAGTACAGTCAATATCTCCTAATGAAAAAGTGTGGGTGGTGATGTCTGGTTGTGGTTTTTGTTTTGTAAACTTAAGTATTCTCAGAAAATACTAGCTAAATGCTCAAGAACTACAGTACCTACAATACCATCAAGATTGTCTTGCCTTAATAGCAGTTTCCAGTAAAGTACGAATACCCAAGTGATGTACAGATTCTGTCGAAGTAGGACAAGATAGGACTCTGTTAAGATACAATGCTAGAAAAATGTAACTGTGTCAGGCATCCTTTTCAAAAGTTGCAGGTATTGGCACATAGAAAAGAGGAGAGATCCTGGGCTTTTCTGATAGGATATGCAATTCTTTTTAACTAAACTTCTGTGACACTTGCATTAAATGGACTTCTGCAAGAGTACTACGTTCTTTGGAAGCTTGAATAAAGGATTCTTTACTTTTATATAAATCTTGATAGATAAACAAAACGGCAGGTTACAGAGAGAAAAATATTTCAGTAAGATTCAAATTAATATAAAAAGCCAGAGAAAAGATTTGGAATATTTATTCAAATTGCTGCTTCCATGTGGACTGCAGGAAATAATCCCTTGATTCAGTTAAGCTGCAAAAGTTTCATTTAACTATTTAACCAGTTACCTGATCTGGTTATTGTAAATTTGGTTTTGAGAACAAAATACAAATTTAGGAAATTCCTTCAGTCAGATGGTGCAAAAAGCAGTACTTCACTACAGTGTCCCCCACGTAATGGTTCACAAGTGATGGCTTTCCTTCATGGCACACTTGCATGATCCTTGTCTATAGGAAGTTACATATACTGAGACTTACAGAAAAAGTGTATTTTTTGGGCTATAACTGTTCAAGCATCCCATCTGGATTTGTCTATGGATTAGTTCTAATAGTAGCTTGATACCACAAGCATGTTTAGCCAAAACCCTTAGAACTAATGGTTGGTAGAAAACACAGAGTTTGGAACTGCCTGACACACTACAGCATCTACACATCTGAAGTGCTGGGAGAGGTGGTACTACTGCTGTGTGAAGAGCTTTTACCTTACTTTACTTTTGGTTAAGGTCTGTTTTATTTTCTGTTGTTCTGCTTTGTGTTCAATAAGCAGTCAAATCTTGAAGGTCCAGACCTCACTTCTTACTCCCAAATTTTGTCTGTAATTCTCTTCATCACCTTCTGGACTAGGTTAAGTATTTTTCCTTTGTTTTAGTTGTTGTGGTAGTGTCTCCATGTTTCAGTGCCTTGCAGTGTTGAGCCTTTCTTCCTCTGGGCTGAGTGAATGCTGCTTCGCTGGATTTGGTAGAGAGTGCATGAGAGAACAGAACTAGTACAATATTGTCTCTGCGTCCCTCTCGGTGATGTACCCACTTGCCACGGCCAGCTCTGGACGCAGCAGGCTGCGGGGCCAGCCTCCGGAAACTGGGAGGCCAGAGGTCTGGCTCGTGGGTCCTTCTACGGGACCAAGGCAACAAAGGCAGGTGGTGGAAGAAGGAGGCAGGCTCAGTTCTGGGTGAAATCCAGAAGGTTTATTGTGCCCTCCAACAGGAGACTTCGCCTACCGGGGGTGCCCAGCAGAGAGCAACCCGGAAGGCTAGCACAGGAGGCTTTATGGAGGGGTGGCGACAAGGGAGGGATCACAAAAACAACCAATCAGAGAAGGGGAGGGTGTGGTAAACAAGGTGAAGGGCACACAACGGAACCAATCTTGGGAAAGTAAGGGAGGGACTCTCTCCCCAAGACCAATCACTCGACCCCCCGGCCAGGACTTCCTAGAAGCTTGGGAGGAGTGCCAGAGCGACTGGCGGGGTTCTGGGAGGAGACAAAGCTAGCACATAGGGCAATTATCATGAAACTGGGAAGGCGCCAACTGGGATGTTACAATAATACAAAATCTAAGGGGAGACCCAGACCAAACCAAACCGAACACACTCCCACACAATATACTGAAAAAGAAGAACCCAGAACAATGCTATCCTATTGTCCTTTTGTTTTATAATTTCTGTTCTTTGCTTCAAAATAAATTGAGTTGTATACTGAAATTTTCAAAACTCTGAATTTCAAAGTCATGGTTTTTGTCATGTTTTTGATTCTAGATTTTAAGTACCTATCTCTCTGCATAGTTACCTGAAAAAAGGAAAACTTTTTTTTTAAATTTGCTAACAGCAAATTTAATATATTTTGTTTTACATTGAATTAGAATTTTATATGGGTGTGATTTTGTATACAGGTAAGTTTTTTTTATTAGAAAATGGATTGAATATAGGTTTGGATTTGGGGTTTGGGTTTTGTTCAGTATTGTTTGTTTCTTTCCCCACATAAATACATAGAAACATAGCAATATATAAAATATGTATTAGGCAATAATATCTTTTCATTACTTTGCAGTGTTTAAAATATCAGTACTTTCTCAACTTTCTTTGACATACATAAATTCACAGAGGCAAACAGAAGCAAAAATGTTGTAGTCTTTCACTTCATTGCTAACAACGAAGTGAAAGACTACAACAGAACTATTTTCTTTTATTCCTTAAGAAAGTGTTCAGTCTTAGCTGTAGACTTTTCTTACGCTTCTGTCCTGTACATCATATTAAGAAATTATGATGAAATGTATAGTTAAAAAAGTTATATGTGTGGAAGCTATATTAAAAATACATTTAAGACTTCTGGGGCCATGTGTGAATTTGATTCTTGAATTACTTTAAAACATGCATATGAACAGAATGGCTCAGTGTTAGTGCTATATTTCATATACATTCTATTGCTCTTTTGAGACCTAATTTAAGTTTCATTAAATATTGCACTCTGAAGGAGTTCTTTGTCCACTGTGTTCATCTCCTTGAATGTGCTAGGGCCTCACAGTGCTGTATCTGCCCACAGAGAATAATGAAATAAATTAAATGTCTTTGTATGATAAACTAACGCCATTCAGAATAGTTTAATTTGGCTACTTTCCTACCAAGGCAGTCATCTGTTACTCTTCCCTCTCCATCTATCTCACTGTGTTCAGTATCCCCTGTTGTGTTTGTTCAGTTCAGTAAAGATATTTGCAAGATGTATAGAAAGTCCTCTGTTCCTAATTTGCATGTGATTTAAAGTAGTGATTTAAAGCTGCATTTTTAGTGTTCACAAATTAGTAAGATCTTTCCTGTATATTTTTAAGCGATAACTGGTATCTGCATTGTAATATTGGGAAGTTTAGGTGTAGCTGCCCTTGAAACATTGTTCAGTAAAATATCCAAATAGCCCTTACTGCCACATCACTTCCAAAATAAAACCCTCTATCATTCAGAGAATAATAGCAGCATCTGATTATAAAGCTCTTTCTAAAAAAGCTTGCCACTGGTATTATTTCATGACTTTCAAGGCCAGTTGTTTGCTCTTTGTGCTGCCAAGAGTCTTTGTGCAGTCAGAATGTAGTTGTAGCAGAAAAGAAGATAAAACGCATTACATTTAGAGAACATAAAGAGGCTATTTAGATATAGCTATATAGGAGGGACTATGTTATAAATCTGGGAAAATGCCAAATCAGTTGGATAATCCAGAGAGAGAGAACATTTTCAGAGAGATAATTACTGTGGAAAGATGTGACCATCAAACAACAGCTAATGGAATTACTATATTCATGTATATTGATGTATTTTTAATGAATAAAAATATTGAATGCAAATTTGGATAGAGTAAAAGATTTGCACTGAGGAAAAATTCAACTGTCATGCACTGACATGTCTTTGAAGTGAGGGCAAGCTTTGGAGAGCTGCTCTACAAACAATCCTTAGCCCCTGCTGAGATTATTAGCAGTGGTGCTCATTAAGGTTAATTTATTTCATGTGGAAGTTTGTGAGGGCCAGAAGACTGAGCATGTCCATTGTATAAATGCTGCAGAATTTTCAATGACCTCAGGTGCTTCCCATAGTTGTTTGCAATTTATCACCTAGATTAGTACAACTCTTAAGCACCCTGTGTAGTATTGGTTCATAATAGGGAAATGAGCTACAATCAGCCAGCAGCATCCAGGTGCTGTGCTTTGACAAACTCACTTCTAAGTGCCTGACCCAGCCTAATCCTGATTAGTGTGTAAGTGCTCAGGGCATACCCAGAGGTGAGGTGATTGCAAAGTGATGACTGCCTACAGAAATTATATGGGCTACTGAAATAACTGTGTTTGTTCCTGAATTGTAAATACTTAGCTGTGTCTGGCTTTTTTCTTCCTTATTAAGTTTGCAATAGTTTTTCTATGCTGTGGTCAGAATCATCTCTGTGGGTCTTCGTTAATTGCTTCCTCATCTTGAAGATAGTCAAACCATTCTGCTTAGCTACAGAAAGCTTCAATCCCAGCTGAGGTTCTATGACCTGTAATTTTCAATTTTTATTATTTCTTTTCCTTCAGAAGTGATGGATTTTTATTTTTTTTTAATTGTCAAAAATCTTACCTTGCTTTTACACTTTGAGGGAGTTTTGCTGCACTTCACTGGTGAGGAAGAAATTATTCAGGGTGGATGCTGTAAAATCATTTAAAATCAGAGCAGCATACTTGAAATGTTTTGCCAAACACTTTAAAAGTCCGTAAGTAAGATGCAAAAAAAAAAGCAGAAATTTTCAAAGAAATCCTATGGAAGATTTTTGTTATCTTTGCATTTAATTTTTTTTAGTGATGCAAGAACTATCACTTCAGCAACTGTTAAGTACTGTATTACTTCGCATGATAAACATGAGTGACTGGATCTACTGTAGGGCTCAGGTACATAAAATCTAAAATAAGGCACTAAAAACACCACAGGTGCTCAAAAATTTAAAGGTAAGTTTTTTACTACCTAAAGCAGACCCAAAAGGCTCTCTTCATTTGTCAGAGAAAGATTTTGCCTATTTTACTTTTTAAAAGTCTCTGTTTATTGTGAAAGAAGCAGCTGCAAAACCAGTGTAAAAGTCAAATGTGACCCTGAGTCTTGTATTCCAGTGCTGAAAAAGGCACTAGCAATTGGAGTGTGCATGAAAAGCTGCTGATCTCCTGGATATGCGTAGATGTGCTTGGATAAATTTTAGTAGTCTTTGGCTTGGAGAACATGCGCACAGGGGATGAGGAGGGCTTCAGGTGTCAGTCGTTGTTGCTAGCCTTGTTTTGGTACCAGAGAGGCTTTTGTTTGTGTTTTGCCTGAAAGAGTTTTATTTCAGCTTTTAGCTGAAGAAGCTTTTGTGCCCTCAGCGGATGTTTCTCTGTCTCCTCAGTAGCTGCTGCTTAGGGCAAAATGAAGAATCTTGCAAGATCTATTGCCTGCCACTTAAGAGACTATAAGAGTGGCTAGAAAGAGACTGAATATATCTGGTTAAAGAACAGACAGGAGCGCTGCTGACCATATGGGCAAGAAGCCCTTGTTGCACTGACGATTGCCATGTAAAGGATGCTAATAAAAATGCTAGACTCCACAAAAACGGTAAAGGAAAATCTCACAGTGGTGCAGCAAAGTTGCATACAAGCTCTTACAGGAAAGGGAAATGTGTTTATTTCCAAAAATTAAATCAAAATTAGGTTTACCCATTCACATTCATCCTTTCATAAGGAAAAACTCATAAGGACTGAGATACATGCATCTGGCAGCCTAGCCCCAAAACACATACAACATTTTTTCTGTCTCCACTCAGCCCTTACATGAATTCTTGGGTGAGACATAGGGCAGAAAATACCATCTTACAAGTCTGCTTCTCCAGTGTTTTCAGGTTGGCTAGCATTTACTAACTTTTTATATAGTTTTTTTGTGCCCTTTATGAGCTGGCTGTAAGTAGTGTTTCCATTCCACCCCAGTAAATTATCAAGGCTTTGTCTCCTGGCCTAAGCAGCCTGAGAAAGTGCACACAGGCATATGGTGGGGTCTCTATGACCCGGTAGTGTAGGTGCCATTCTTACTGCTCTTCTGCAATTTGTTCCTTTTATTTGTTCCCCCACCCAGTGACGTAACGACTAAGGCACAGACTCAGACCACCAAGGAATCTGAGACATTTAAAGAAAAGAGCTGGTTCTATACACTTCTTCCAGAGCCAGTATTTCTTTACATGGTATTTTTCACTAAGCGACCTATCACACATTGCCATGTCAGTAACACACTTTCTTAATGCTCTTATATGGGGGTGATCATGAGCCTTTCAGGTGTCTGTCAATTTTGGGCAGGCTCCCCTCTGCAGGGCTCTGCCGTGTGGCATCTCCTCCCACCAAGGTCAGGCGGAGACCAGCTTCTCTGTGCTGCCGTGGCGTTCTGCAGGCTCAGCCCACAGTCTGCAGCTCAATTCTATCCTATCTTTCCCCACAACCCAGAGACTTACCCCCCTCTACCACACAGAACCATCCTGACTTTTCTGTTACAGATCTCTAGAGCAGATTCCAATGTGCCCTGGACTGCTCTGTTTTTGAATGGATTGGCACAAAGAGCACTTTTCAACTGCATTCAGGACTGCATTTGAAGCTAAATTAATGCCTGTTCTCAAATGCAGGGAACCGCATTGAACGGATGCACTCAACTCTCAAACTACAATCACATGAGTTTTATTTCTGTACTTTGTACATTAAATTTTACCAGGAGCTTGAAGTTTTCCCTTTCTGTATGCCAAGCAGCACTGTAATCTCAGAGAAACTGAATATATCATTGTGTTAACCTGTGCTTACTGCCAAATAGGATTGGAAGTCTTTATGTTTCCCCACGTGTTAAGCTATTCTGAGCAGCTTGTTCAGTACCAGTTCACAAAGCAGTTCTCAGGCGTTAGACACAATGTAAAATATAGGCAAGCTGCTGTTTTATTAGGAAAACACAGCTGAGGAGTCTCATACAACAACTTAAAGCTTAGAGAGCTTATTCAAGATGTGGCTTTGGTACTTGGCATAAAGAAATTTCAATTCATGATCTCACTTTCTAAGAGCTTGCTCAGCTTTGACAGTGGGAAACAGTGTCTCTGAGACAGAAAGGAAACATTTTGCTGATCTGCCTAAATGATTAATTTACTGATAACAGAAGCCTCAGTTCAGTGGGTATAAGGGAGCTGGGCTCTCAGACTTTCCTACAGAGAGCTCCTGCACAGCGGTTTCTAATGGTGCTACCTGTTAATTCATGTTAATTAATTTCTATATTTTCTTCCCCCCCCCCGCCCCCACCTTCATAGTTCCTACCTTTAATTCTCTTTTAACAATCCTATTTTAAAGTATGTTGATTTTCATCCGTCATTTTTAATTGTAGGGAATTTTTAACTTGTTTTGCTCTTTAGAACTGTTAAGAAAAGAGGTTCACAACACAGATGGGTTCAGTTGATTCAGGGAATCAACTCTTAACTTTAAAAGATTTCCATATACTGTGTGAGTATACTGAAAAAATAAAGGCGATTTTTAGGATAGGAGAGATGTTACCCTGAGGGTGTTGACTGACAAAGCCTACACACTGGTTTTCTTAACATTATTTGTAAATAAAGTCCTTACTATCACTACTGATTCCTCAGAAAGAAAAAGGTGAGCTTCTGATGTGGAATTTGAAAATGTGTAACTCTGTCTGTAAGGGAACAACTAGCCAAAATACTGTCATTGTGCACTCTTTGCAATAAAAAGAAATAAAACAGAGACCAGGAAAGCTGCCAGTTTTTCTGCATAAAACTGTGTGAGTTAAGCTATAATGTGTATATGTAGCTTTAACTCATGATAAAGTTTGATCATGAACACATGATCTCGAGTCTCTGCAATCACTTTATGAACTTACCTAATTTTTTTCCTCTTTAGGCAGAGGTATGAAAACTGTCCTTTTCGTGCTATCTCTTTTCAGTGACATGATTGTTCAGTACATTTATGCAGTCTCAGACTTTTTTCACTAACACATTTCTTTTCAAAGCAGGAATTTTAGTAATTTAGATAGGAGCTGTCCAAATAAGAAATTTCTTTTTAGCTACTAGCATAAATTTTGTGAAATGAAATTCAGGTCATGATGCAGCTTATTAGGAATCTCATTTAACTGAATCTATGAGGGTTGTATGGTTGCAAAGTTATGACAACTGCAAGCTTCAGTGATGCTGGCTCACTAGAAAATTTGTTGGACATGCATTTAGAATAATCTTCTCTGGAATGTTAAGTACATTATACAGTGCTTTTTGATTGAAATGGCTCACAAACTTTCTGGAATACAGAAGGTATTACAGAAAGTTGTTTGTACAGCTGAATTTTTTGAAAAACAATGTGCACCAATGTGGAAGATAATGAAATAGTGTGGTTCAGTAATCACTGATTGAGCTGAGTCATGACCATTAAAAGCAAGAGTGAGGTAAGTTCAGCACATCAGTTAAACACAGTTAACTAAGATGTTGCAGAGCAGTGGACATTTCTCCTTAGCTGCCTCATTCTTTTTTCTGAGTAATCCTTCATAATTTGAAGAAAAGGTTAAATGCCATGTAGTGAAGCTGTGCACCACTGCAGATCTGGAGACTGTGCCATTTTTATAAGATCTGTAGGAGACAGCTTTTCACCTGCAAGTTCACAACTTGGCAACTTTTACCAGATAACTGAGTGAGAGTACACATTAATACATATTAATATTAGTACATATTAATGTTACTGGGAGTACATATTAATAATATGAGGAAAAATAGTGGAGGGTACTAGAAGGTGGATAAGGGCTGTGTAGTTTTGTATCTTTGCAATGGTGGTAGGAGTACATGCATGTGTGTATGTGAAAGCATACACATACAGACTCTAATCTTTATATGGAATTTTTTATATAACAGCTTTTCTGAATACACACCCAAATACACACCAAGTTACAGGATCGAAATATTCTCTCTGCATGGCTGTCTTCTAGGATCTCTGATTCCACTTCTATTTCAGTGTGCTACAGCTTTCAGGAACCAGGAGCATATGCTTGCTTGTGTTCAGATTTCTATGAAGGTCGTGGTGGCAAAATAGGTTTTGTGAGCCTGTCCTTCCCCTCATCCCCACTGGTTATCACCAGTACTTAAAGCAAAGATCTGAAGGCATCCAAAGACAATGGTGGAGTCCAGACAAAAGATTTCATAGATGAGTATTTCTTTACTCTATGCTTCCCACCTGGAGATTCACTGAATTCTTATTTCCTTTTCTCCCAAGGATGCTGGAGATGGCACATTCTCATTTCAGCGTGATTTGATTAATTTTCTAGGGATTAAATTGTTTTAAGATTTTATGTCTGTAGTTATACTCTGCTCAGCTTGGAAATTTTTTGCTTTATTTCTCATTTTTTTCCTTCTTGCTATGCACCTGTTGCTGACTATTGATTCTTTTAGATACTGCTAATGTTTTGGGAGACAGGGAAAAAGTTATTTATTCATACAACAGTCTTTTGGAAGCCAGCGTAAGTACTGGCCTGAGAAAAGCAAATAAAATTTGACCCTTCTGAAGTGATGGTATTATACTGATAATTTGTGTTTGTTTTGCAAAAGAATAATCACTAAAATGAGTTCTACTTGCCCTAAAGCTGGGGATTAAAGGTGACAAAGCTGCATAATCTGGATTTGCCTTAAATGTGTCATAAATCTGGGAACTATAAAGAATGCAATTTCTTAATATCTGGGTAAGTCTTTCTATGTTACAGCTGAAAAGTGGAGATCAGGGTGCCTAGATAACAGGTTGCCCATAACCGATTTTTGTGCTAGGTTTCAAGTTTCAATTAAACTTTAAAAATTATAAAATAAAATATGCAAAATACTCTAAAAATTTTACAGATCGATGTATTTAATTTTCCCACGCTTTTAGTCTGTATTCAGCCATAAAATTGATGTGCATGGCTGCCAATCTATTCCAGATAGACATTCCTCATTCTGTTGCCGATTTCATTCCTTACTGAAAAGTAGTCCTTAAATACTCCCCAAGTGAAGATTTGTTGCCATCATGGAAACACGGTATTCCTTTTTTAGCTGTGGTAGTCCTGTTTTACCCTAGAAATTGAAACCTGCATGTCCTTAACATTAAACTGTTTTTGTGCTTGCTGAGTGATGTATCTCATCAGGTTCTACGGACTTGTGAGCCTTCAGGTTCCTCAGATGGACTTGAACCTGCTCCTCTCCTAGAGTGGGTCATTCTACATTCTCCCAGTATCTGCCTTGGCCTTCAGCAAGTTATTAAATCTACCCTACCAGTGTAGGGGTTCTTCATAAATCTGCTCTGCTAAAATAGTAACTGGCATTATTGGTTAAGAGAAGAAGGGCACTCATGGTGGAATCATAATTTTTTAAAATGCTGATGCCTAACACTCAAAAATGTAAGAGATAGTTCCTGTCCCTGAGTTAGGTGACAAGTTCTGTTGGTATTTCTGTGAAAAAACAGTGCAGTTTGGACTAAAGCAAATAAAAATCAGGGTAACAGTTTTGCATTTTGTCAGTCAGGAATCCCATGTCTTTTGTGTTTTCCATAAAGAATGGTTTTCTTATTTTTCTGCACGCTTCTAACAAATAGCTCTATCTTAACTGATTTGGAAATAATTTGCCTGAAAATCTCACTCATTCAGTTCTACAGAAAATATATTTTTTATTGTGTTTAGTAAATAAAAACACCTAATCATTATTGAAATGCTGCTTGCATTTTAGCTTCATGGAAGTGAGATTGGATTTATAATGAAACCCATCTTCATGGTATGTCTTACAAGTGGAAACTCTGTCTGTAACAGAAGCAGTAATAGTGTTTTTCTCATTATATTGTTTCACTGAACTGAGATCTACCATGCAAGAACATGACAATAAAATCAATCTGAATTGGTACTCTGTAGAGCTTAATAGCAAATGGTTTTGGGAAAAATTATAAGAGGTCATCAAATTCAATGTGGTATTTCTTCCATCATACTTGATCAACTTCTAGTTGTCAGTGTTTCAGAGAGTTTTGAGGTGACTGTAGAGTATGGGGAAAGTTATACTGAAGGAATAGAAGAATGAACAGTGCAGGAAAAAAATGAAGACACGGGAAAGAGGTGATAAAAGTAAGTAATAACTTGTTGAATCATTTACATCACAAACTGGAAAGAAATTAGTGAAATTACAGACTGGGGCTTGAGGAGGATGTTCAGTAAGGAGATGAGAAGGGGAAATGAGCACAAAGGAATAGGTAAATTAAAAAATGCAAGCAGTATTAAAGTGTAAAATTTTATAAGCGGTGAAAAATTGTGAGGCAGGGTAACATCTTGAAAAAGAGTTAGTGGGGAAAGCTGCAAGATATATATTTTTTTCCTATTGAGTAAATTAAAGTGCTGTAAGATGATATAGAAAAAATTCCAAAGTGTGTAAAATGACCCATTTGATTGAGACAGTGTGGCTTTACCATCTTACTGGTTCTGCAACGCTGCTAAAGGGGCTCTTTGTGATCAGAGCCGGAGACAACTATGCTGAAATCTGAATATGTAGGCTGATAACCTTAATGAATAACTTCTACCAGGAACAGTCCTATGAAAGTCAGCTGAGATAATTGTTGTGTGAGGCTCTATATTGTGTAAGGATAATGCAGTGTGACTTATTAATCTAAAAAATATCTGGTGACAGGAGCAGAACAGTCAAATCAATATGGAACTGAAGATTATTCCCAAGAAATTTAGTTGTCACTGGTGACGAAGTAGCTAATCTAGATAGTTGCTGTGAACATGACAGCTGTGGTAATAAATGACTGAATATTCGCTGAACTGTTGTTTATACATGGAATCATGTTTTACAGCGATAGAAGTCTAGTCACTATAAACCCTGAATAAAGGTACATGTGTGAAAGAAGAGGACTGAAAACTGCACTTAATAAAATGTAGTAGTGTGACTATTTGCTTGCCTCAACAGCCTGAGGATGGCTGTGCCACAACACCCACATCGCCTTCCCTGATGTCAGACTTCACTTGCTGGGGGACCACTAGCAAGGGACCAGTCTGCAAGTCACAGGAGGTGCACTTTGCTACTCAGTGGGAGATGCACTGCGTGTGCCATGTTGTCGTGGGCATGCGCATGTCCAGCAGTAGTTGGTATGGAGCAGAGCAGGTGCCAAGGGCTATCTGCAGTTCTGGGCAGATAGCCCAGAACTAACACAGCCAGCTCTGTGTTAGCCCATTTCCTTTTGAGCAGTGGATATTCCCGTGACTGCTCATGGCAGGAGTGAGCCAGCAACTCATAACAGTGGTGGTACATTGTTGCTGAGAAATATCATATGGTGAGGAATTTCACAATGAAGGGTGTTAATGGAGCCAGGTCCATTTGTGAGCCAGCTCTGATATGCTGGGCATTTCCATGGCATTTCCTCACATAAGTGGGCAGGAAGAGCTGTCATTGGTTCTCCTGTGCACAAAGTGAATATGTTAAATGTCAAGCACTCTGCAAAGACACCTCTCTCTGCTTTGCCACCCTGATGTCAGTCAGGCTTTCATGGACATCTGTTCACAGGCTCTTTTTGTGTAGGAACATAATTGTGTCAGATGTTAGTGTATGGGAAATATAGACTAATAAATTCTGATACATGGTAATAAACTTAATTTTTATAAATTTATATGTGCTTATGAGCTTGAGACAATCAAGGTAAAGTTACATGGGAATGAATACCCTAGCGAAGACCCGATAGAGATCTCAGTGTCTGAATCTGATCTTTTTTTTTAAGATGGAAAGGAAAGCATTTGAGAACATACATGATACAACATTTTTAAAAGAGACTTATTTGATAAATAGAAGTGGCAATTATTATTTTTGTATTAAGCAATAAGCATTCTTATGTTTTTTTCCCTTCAGATGCAAAAAGCACTGACATGATGGAGCTGGGATTTTTAAATGAACAGCATGGATCAATTAAAATAAGATGCTTGTAGTGATGGAAGATGACCATTTGCATTGATGTTGAGGTGAAGTATATTGCAGAGATATTTCACGGGAAATCTTTTGAATGCCATCACAGTGTTTATCCTCCACAATTCAGCATATATTTTTGCTAACTCATTACTTTGAAAGAAGTACTTGATCCCAAAATTTCAAAGCTGAATAAGAAAAATAGGCGATAATAACTGAAGAAAACCCCTTTTAAAATTTTTTTTATTTTTTTTCCCTCCCTTCTTCATAGTTTAAATTGGTAGTATTTGGGGGTGGCAAGGGGACATTGTTTCTAGCTGGGTGTCCTACAAAGTCATGGTGGGAATGATCACTTTTCTGTGTGTGCGTATGTTCTGTATCTTTTTCTGATTTTACTCACTTTGAGACAGGCTATTCTTTTTTTTAATCTAGGGCAATTTCAGTCATCCAGTTTTCAAAAGCAAACTTTCAAAAAGCTTCTTTGGAAGTGAGCTGCAGTAGTGAGGTCAGAAAAATTGATCAGGGACAGGTAAAGGGACAGAAACTTTTTAACCAGGTGCTGTTGACAAGGGAAAATGTCATTGGGAATGTATCCAAGCTCAGCAGATCAGAGAGAGGTTCAGTTAGAACTGTTGATTAGTCCAGTCCATTGCATGAAAATATACAACTCTAAAGGTATATAGTTATATGTATTCACTACCAGAGTAATCTACTTATATATATATATACATATCTGTGTATATAAGGATATGAATGTGTGTGTATATATATATATATATGTGTGTGTGTGTATGTATAAATTTGACTGTAGAGCAGACATCCAGAATAGCTTGTCCACTTAATTTAAACTATACAAATCTATTGCGGTTGAGAAGGCAAAAAGAGGGGGGAGAATCTTTCATGACAGCTAATGTTAGGGATTTTTTCCCTGAAGTTCTAACTGAATATGTAGTAACCAGAAGACTAAGCCTGAAAGTATTTACTGGACACTTCTGTGATCCATTAGTTTGACTTAAACAACTCAATAGTACTTCCAGTTGCACTGCTTGCAGCCAAAAATTACTTTTTTTTTTTTTAGAAAAAAAGAGTAAAAGCTTCCCCTCCCCCCCCCTTCCCTTGTATTTTCATGATTTAGAGGCCTGTACCTTAAGCACAATTCAGTAACTCAAATTAAGTAATCATGAAAAATGCCTCTCCCTTAAAATTTTTTATACTAAACGTACAATTAAAGGAAATTTTTCTTGACTTCAGAACCCATCTGGGAGATCATTTGCTTCCTCCAAAACCCCATATTCCACTAGTGGTCTTCTCAATCAAGTAAAAGTATAATTGCTTTAATGTCCTAAGTGTCTCTCCTGCATAGGGTGAAGAAAAGGAGCAAATTTGCATTTACTGATTAAGGATGGATTTATGAGCTTCTTCCACAGCCTGTATGTACTCCAAAGAAGACAGGTTTTGCCTGATTACTCAGATTCCTTTTCTTGGTATAAACATGGTTACTTCAAAATTACAGAGACATGTTAGATTGGTGGGGGAGCAAAGGGCAATATTTCATTTCAGGGTGTGTTAATGCATTTAGTATTGTATTTTTGAAACTGAAACAAAACATTTTGATATCTCAGAAATGTGATAGATATTTCCAGTCAGAATTCTTTGATTTCTTTTTCTTAAGAGATGTCGCTCTGAATTAGAACAAAAATGTTTGATTTTGTTTTGCTTTACAAGGTTTCCCATGAACTAACATTTTACAGAAGAGCTCTGTGACACAGATCTAAATGTATGGTTCTCTTATGCTCCATGTAAATCTTGCAGGTACTGTTTAAATCAAAATCTGGCTTTGTTTAGCAACCTATGTTTTACTTTCTTCACATAAACATAGACACCAAGTATAGAGTGAAACTCCTCTGAGTATGAAGCTATGTGGAAAAAAACATTGTTCTGTTTTGTATTTTACTGCATAGTAGGTGTAGTTTTATTTAATAAAACTTTAATAATTCTGTTCCCATGAAATTCAAATATGTCATTGTTAGAAAACTGTCAAAATACTCTTGATTGTAGGATCTCTCAGTTATCATGCATCTCCTCTAAATTAGTTTCTTCTGAGAAATGCAAAGGCTAAGTCTTTTAACTGTGTTGTGTGTTAATTTTCATTTGTTTTTAAAAAGTCTTCTAACTGGCTTTTACCTACCACAGTGTTTTACATTTTAGCTGGTTTTGAGGGCTTTGAAATAGAAATCTACTGAAAAATACCTAAGTCTTCTGGAGGATGTGAAGCTGCTGAAAATACCTGAAAAGGATTTTTTAAGTCTCAGAAGCTTATCTGAGTTACCAAGAGGCTTTGTGTTTGTAGAGAGAGAATGGTCTGTGCCTAGGAGCTCACATGGAGAAAATTGTGGTTTGTTTTACTGTCGTAGATGCTTCATCTGAAAATTGTGACAGGAGCCCAGTGTGATCATCAGCAGTACTGATGATGGCCCTGCAGACCAGAATAAGCTATCTTTAATATTCTCTTACTGATGAAAGCAATCTGTAGGTTTCAGGGAATACTCTTCTCATGAAACAAATCCAGTGAAACCATTGATTTGATGCAGGTGGGCTTCACTGCTGGGTCAGTAAAATGTATTTACTAGTATTAAAAGAATACAGGTTTGTTGGTTTTTTTTTTTCTTCTCAGGTGTTTGTAACAACTTTATAGTGTCATGAGAGAAGAAAAATATCTTTTTCATTACACTTACAATATGTTATTTGAAATTTTGGACTGAGAACGTACCTAATGACTGTTCAAGCTAAGATTAATATCTTGGGTGAAGTCCTCTCATGAAACAAACAAAAGTATGAGTGTAGGGATATACCAAACATTCCATAATTAATTACAGGCAGTAGAGACTGTAGAGGAAGGCTGAAGGTGTACTTTCACGATCATCTGGTTGCATTGTATGCAATTTAAACAGCTCTGCCTTCCTCAGAATGTCTTCTAAAAAACCCCTGACTGGTCATCCAGGTTTTAGTAAGGGATCAGGCAACAGAGTGTATGTTTCAAGAGGGAAATAGTAGATTCTCTTTCTTCAAACAAAACAGTCAGTGGTGTCAGTCTGAGCTTTCTTTCTGTCAAGATGTGTCTCCACATGCTGAAACCTGATATCTTAGTTTTGCTTAAAGTATGTGCTTTAAACTAAAGCAGTTGGGGGAAAAAACCCAATAGTAATTCATGATGGTCAACAGAAAGCCTTCTAATAGCCAGTTTCAGGAAGAACTCTGCTAGATGTTCTTTGTTTCTCTTAAAATGAGTGTTTTATCCCGACTGATGATATAATTTTTTTGAAAGGTAATTTTCATTAACCCTAGACGTGCACCATGATGACTCATTTTCTATAAGCATGCTGTTATTTGGAGTTTTCTCTCATTCTGTGTCAAATTAGGCAGAGAATATGAAGTTAATGTATGTTAAGTGCTTAAGGCATATTCCAATTCAGTATTAACAAAGATTGTAACACTTCCAAAAAACATTTAGGGTACCACTTTCAGTCATTTTCATTTTAAATTAATGGCAAGAGTCTCTTAAAAAATGTACATAGTCTCGATTGAGGAACTAATCAAGAAACTTCATGATATATGTAGAGCAAGCATTGGAATAGAAACAGAAGTGGTTTATGTTCCAGTCCACAAACGTGCTAGATGTGTGCATGTGCCTCTACAAAGGTAAAGGGGGGACTTTATGTGCATTATCTATGTCATGGGCTGATTTTGTAAGATGCTGAACATGGGAAAAACAGAAGCGTTTTGAGAAGTCCATGGACATTAAAGACATATTTAATGATTGCAGGCATAAGAGAGGTCAAGTGAATGTATTTAAGGTTGAAGATGTCACAGAGGAAGCGTTGAAAGAACTTTATTTCAAGGAGGAAGAGTATGTCTCAGATTATGGAAGATCTTGCTTAAAAAGAACTCACAGTGATGTTAGTACTCATAAAAATCTGTCAGCAAGACAAATAATAAGAATATTAGTGGCTCTAGTTTATTGTGTAATCATGTAGTGTGAATGCATTATGTTTAACTGCTGCTCAAAGGCTAAAGCTTTCTGTTGTGCACAAGGCTTGACAACACCCACACTCTCTTTAAAATTCACTTTTGTTTCAAACTGAGATCCTAAGTGCGGCATGAGCGTTTGTCAGACTGTATTTATTGAGGTGAAAAAAGTCAATGAAAAATCAGTGTGACCTTCCAAAGTGTCTAAATGCCTTTCACCCTCACTGCCAACAGGATAAGTCTCTTACCCTCTTTTGAAAATCAATTATTTTACTAGTTGCAATCATGTCTTCTGAAGACAAATGGGAAAAGTCAATGGGAAATGTACTGCTAAAAACCCAGAGAACAAAATACAGATTAAGCTATTAATGTACAACCAAAACCAAATATATTTTAAAATGCTTTTTCTAATTTATGAGAAGCAGCTAATTGGTTACTTTATTTTTAGTCATAGCCACATGACTAGTTCTATGCTAGAGTAGCTAAGTAGAGTCAATGGACTATATCAGGGTTTGTGTCCAGTAAAAATTAATGTATTATTACTATTGAGGAGCAGTCTGGTTGTCTGTAAACACTTGCAGGGTTTAAGTGTAAAAATTTAACAGCCCATTCAAAATATTTTGAGTTTCTGTAGAAGCCTTTGTGCTGTCTTTAATTTTACTATTTAATTATAAAAATGTCTTGTAATAGTTTTAGCAACACTCCAGTTGTACAAAAAATAGCACCTAGAAGAGCCAGATTTCTCTGTAAGCAATGGCTTGTATGCTACTGAGCAATCTCCACCATTAGGGGTTCATAGCAATATTTGTTGTGTTCCTGAATGCAGGTTACTCAGAATGATGAATGTAATGGTAATGGGTTGATTTTTGAAGACTTAGTCAATAACCAAATTTATTTCAATGAACATTTTTCCATGTGGCAAAAATTAAAGTCTAGCAGACACTCAATCTTGGTTTTCAATACTGTCATCCTATTTATGGCAGAAAGTTCAATATGTAGAAATATTAACATCCTGATTGGAAAATGTGTTTTATTTTGGTAACACATTGAATTTTTGAAACCAATAATGTCCCTGAACATGGCTAATTACTGCCAGTAACCTCTAGTTAGACTGTCATGGTAAAGGGGAAGAAAAGCCAATGGTACAATTTGCAGTTAACAGCCATTATTTATAGTGTTACTATAGCAAAACTTTTTGTTTGTTTATTTATTTGAAATAAGGCATTTATTAGTACCGTAATTCATAATACTACTGATAGATTCTTTTTAAAGTTATAGCACTCAGTAAAAATAGGTGGGCAAGCACACTGTACACTTATTTTTTTTTCTTCTTGATTAAAAGGATTTCCTCTTCAGGTAGGGGAAAAGCACTATGCTTTATCCTGCTGAGAATACCAGTAAATAGGATAAATGCAATGGAGATTGGTGGCATGAATTCTCATTTACTGTTCCATGGACTGATACAGCAACATTTTGAATAGATTATATCCTGCTTTTTACTCATCGCTACTTAGAATGGCTATGGGGAAGTAGAGGATTTATGCAGCTTTTCCCACTGAAAAACCCATAAAGATCTTAAGATTGAGCCTGTCTTTATAAACATCTACTCTGTCTGCAAACAGCATTTAAATAGATGAAATATAATTGTCAGTGGTTCGAGTTTCATTTACTGATGTTGGAAGGTAAGGTCAGTTTGTGTCTTTCTGCTCACCAGTGTGTGCCTTCATTTCTCTATCAAAATACATACTTTCTGAAAAAGTTGTTGCCACTTAACCATGTTACTGCAGCACTTGAGTACAAGGAACTTGTACATGAGACAAGCCCTGTGCTAGAGATTATGGGGATCTGTAGCTTGCAATTGAGCAGAACAAAAAATTTGTCAAGTTTGTCCATATTAGTCTTTCAATTACTGATGAGTACCGTAAGGAAAGCTGACAAGTCTGTCTCTGTGAGGATCATGCTTAGACAGTGTTTAGAATATCCTAAAACATAATGATTCTTGTGTATGCAAAAAGCCAAGTGGTGGAACTAGGGGATTTTTTTTAATTAAAATGTGATTGAATATCTCCCTCTGTATCTCATTCATACTTAAAAATTACATACCATTATTTTAGTGAGGTCATGCTTTTCCGTAGGTGTGGCTCAGGACCAGTTGATGTTACCTATCAATGCCTTAGGTTGGATTGCTTTTAAATTGTTTCCAAAGGCAGAGAAAAATAGGTATTAAGAGAGGGAAAAAGGATAAGAAAGGAAAAAGGTAAAGAAAACATATGTGAAAGATAGTTTAATATATTCAGTTTAGATAAAAGTTCAGAGATGTGAAACTACTAAGGAGACTGGCCCTAGTAGCACTGTTTACTTCCTAATTATGTATTTTGCATGGAAATGACAGGAAAACAACTTAGATGAGATGAAAGCAAGAGCAGTTTATACTTATAGCTACAGGAGAGATCACAGAGCAGCAGAGCAACAAGCTCTGCTGATGTGAGCTCTGCCCAAATGGTTCGGTTTTGCTTTTTATATATAGCCTTAGGGTAAACACTGTTCTTCACCAAACCTGTCAGATAAACAGGAGGTGGTAAATAACAGCAATTTAAATACTTCAGGTAAGGAAGCTCCAGACAGTATATCCTTTTGCAAATATTCCTTTTACAAATAATCCACAAATTTGTTAATTAAATGGTGCTGACTGCCAAGGCCATTAGCTGCAAATGTTTTTTAACTAATGACTGCAAAGACCTATGAGGCTATAACTATTTTACTTCCATATTTTCTCCTTTGAGACTTAGAATCTAACATCATTTTTCTCTTATATGTCTAAAGTACAGTAGAAGGGCCACAGATCCCTGCTCATGACTCCTAGACTCAGTCACTCCTTGGACTGTGCTGTCACATCATCTGGTCTTGTCTTTGGGTTTTATAAACCTGTGTGGTCATTCGTTGCTGCTTGTTCCGAGCTTCCTTTCCCCTCTCCCCAAGACAAGCCAGGACTTGCCTCTGCCATGTGCTCCTTTGTTCCAAGCGCGGGCAAAGCCAAATGTAACTCAGACTCTTTAGCAGTGTCTCATTGGCCGGTCACCCCGGGTCCGCCCCCAGTCCTCCCCTTTCCCCTTCTCCGAGTAAAAGAAGGACCCGAGAAGGGGCCCGCCCTCTTTGGCTTGCATCCCTTCTGTGAACATCTGCCTCCGTCACTGTTTGAAAGCTTCTAATTGCAGGAATTAGACTAACAGAAGG
Organism: Corvus hawaiiensis; assembly: GCF_020740725.1. NCBI lineage: Eukaryota > Metazoa > Chordata > Aves > Passeriformes > Corvidae > Corvus > Corvus hawaiiensis. The sequence goes on from NC_063255.1 coordinate 44,977,686, forward strand.
CTATATTTCTCCCTCTTTGCTTCGACTGGTGGTATCAGCTTTGCAGCTACCATTTGCCACTTTCAGAGCTACTGAAATGCTGGATTGCCCGTGCTACCTCTCTAGGCTGCCCGAGGCTTTCTAAGGCATTGAACTACGAGCACTAGCTGGTAAAAAGCTGTGAGTATTTTCTGCAATCATTAGGCCAAGCACTTGTTCCCTTTTCTTCTTCCACATCCCCCAAAACATTCAGTATCATGCCTAACCAACCTAATGGCCTTCTGTGCTGGAATGGCTACATCAGTAAACAAAGGAAGGACTATGGGTGTCATGTTACTTCTGTAAAGTCTTTGACACAGTCCCCCACAACATTCCTCTCTGAATTGGAGAGAGATGAATTTGATGAGAGTACTGGTAGATGGATAAGAAAGTAGTTGTACAGTGATATCCAGAGAGTAGTGGTTAGTCTCAGAGTCCTGATGGACATCAGTGACAAGTGGTGGCCTGAGGAGTCTCTGTTGGGACAAATGTTATTTAATATTTTCATTAATGGTAGAGATGAAGGCATCGAGTGCATCCTCAGCAAATTTGCAGATGATCCCAAGCTGAGCAGTGCTGTTGACAGTCCCGAAGGAGGGGGATGCCATCCAGAGAGACCTGGACAAGCTCAAGAGGTGGATCCATGAGAATCTCATAAGGTTTAACAAGATCAAATGCAAGGTGCTGCACTTGGGTTGGGGCAACCCCCAGTATCAACAAAGGCTGGGGGATGAACAGATTGAGAGCAGCCCTGTGAGAAGGACTTGGGGGTGCTGGTCAGAGACTGCTGCCTTCAGCAGCACCTACATACTGGACTTGCATCTAACATAAACAGAGCAACCTAGTCCCTGTGCTTTTTTTTTTTTTCTTTTTTCCTGAGAGTTTTTCTAACTTCTGGTTTGGGATCCTGTTTTCATTTTGGAGGCCTCCACATGCAGATAAATACATCCCACTAAAACTGGTGTACCTTAAATCCCTTGGACTCCAAGGCACACCCTAAGTGCATTATTTTATCGAAGGTATGGTACCTTTTATAGGAAACTTACCTGCCTGAAGGTTTAGGAGAGCAGTACGTACACATGCAACATTCTGCAGTCCCTTTTGGGATACTGGAACTTCTGTTTGCACACATTTTAATTAGGGGACCCATTCAGCCTGGGTATCAGCTCTCCTCGCTGTTGCTGACCTATCTCTCCAGCCCAACAGACACCAGAGATTTAAACAGAGATAGACAAGAACCTTGGGAATGTGCTCCCAGTCACAATGTCTAGCCCCAGCCCTCTGCCAGCCAGGCCAAAAGCATTGGCATGCCAAGAGGCTTCCAGTGGAAGCTGGCAGCAGAGTTTCAGTCTGACCTGCAGCTCCCCATCTCAAAGGTTTCTGGGGGATTGTACCTTGGTTTTCAGCAGCCAAGCAGGATGTAGGAGTCAAGCCATGGCACCATCTTCCATCCTGAAACTATGACAGTTTGATTTAGATGAGTTCAGAGCAGGAACAGTTTACTGCTATAGCAGAGACTACATACCATCAGCATGACAGCCTCTGCTGATGTGGGCTCTGCCCAAATGGGACAGTAATGGGGTTTATATACCTTTAAGGTGCACAATGTTCTTCATCACAACCTGTTAGCTAAGCACCTTATTAGGAGGTGGTAAATAATGACAGCGACTGAAGTCCTTTATAAAAGGAGTCTCCAGACACTGCATTGTTTTACAGATCATCCATTACTTTGTTAATTAAATGGTGCTGACTGGCACAATCTTTAGCTGCAAGTCTTAACTGCGAGTCTTGCAAAGGCCTGTGAGGCATTAACTTTTACTTCCATGTATTATTACTGCTGTTCAACAAGGAGAGGTAGTCTTTCAAGACACAAGTTTTGCCAACATCTTATTTATATGGATGTTACCAGAAATCAAGTGATACCAGATACCAAATACCAGAAATCAACTGATCTAACTCTTACAGCTCTGCTGATATTAGTGGAACTGGATGGACTCACAAGACAAATGGGTTTTCAACCAGTTCATATATGTTTTAAAAGCAGCTGCCTTTGCAATTTTGTTTTCAGAAGTAGATACCAAAGTGTCATTGCTGCTTTCATGAATGAAGGTGTTTATCAAAGTATTAGATATCTAGATTTCTTGTCTTTGCAGTAAGTTGAATGACAATATTGAAACTGGATTTATATTCTCTATGTGTACATATCAATCAGGCAGTTTACAAAGATTGCTGTGGTGGCGTGTTTAAAAGACTGATGAATCAGCTTAGTTTTATAATCTAACAAAAAAAGCTTTACTAAATTAATTCATTAGCAACATGAACTTAGAAATGATCAGTTCTTACACAGTATTAATCATCATAACTACATATACAAAGAAGTGTCTTCACACTAATGACCCGAGAGAGTTACGAGGATGCACTAGCAAGGGACTAATGGCATATATTTAGGACTGCTGGCTGGAGTAAATGGTGGCTCTTGGTCATGGATGTGACAATGATTGGCCTGATCAGCTGTTGGACGGGAGAAGCCAGACTCAGCTGTCTCTTTGTCCTCTTTTTTTCTCTCTAGCTTTCTTTGCTGAGGCCAGATGAGTTTAGGTTATTAAGCCTTGCTTGAAACAGGGTCTTTGCTAATCTTGTTTTCTTTTGTCATGCTAGTTAATCATTGTCTGTGTAGAGAGTTGCCATGCCAGTACATAGTCCCGCCTGTTTATCTTGTCCTTTGTCTGGCAACTTTTTTTCCTGGATGTCTTGTCTGGGGAGCTGAACTCATATTTCCCACTTCAGTAATCACATTGCTCATATAATTATTCAAAACTGTGTTTGGCTGTGCCATTACTGCATTAGAAAATACTTGCATGTTGTTGTTAGTTTTACTATTTTAGTACCTTTATACTGGTATTCAAAGTAAGTTTAATCCTTTTGGGTACATTTATAATTTACTGGTGTCCCAAACCTCTGCTTTACCACTTTCACTTTTCCAGCTGGTTTGCTATTATCTATCCTGCCACACAGTACTTGCAAGCAGTTACAGCTGCGCACAGAGTATTAAGACAATGCATAGCCCAACAAAATAAGTTTTGCTCACATATCAAGGTCATGATTGTTGCTACAGGAAGCTCTTGGCTTCACCTATCATGTCTATCTGCATGGTCTATGTGGCCAGGAGTTGAGGAGGCCATATTCTCCTGAGTGTTGCACAAGGAAAGAAATCTTTCATGGATATTCCAGCACTTTGGAAATAGCTATGCTTTAAATATTCTCTTACTATTGCTTTGTCTCTTCCCTGACCTCCATGAAGAAAATCAGAAAGAGTTAAAAGAACTTTCCACAGCTGTAATACATGTTAATGAGTTATCTCATTACTGCCACATTTACTAGGATTTTCCACTGAAACAGAGTTTGTTTCATTTTAGTTTTTTTCCCCAAACATTATTGTGATTTTATTTTTTTTGAGTGCAGTTTGATAGTGCTCTGTTAAGGGCAGCAATTTTACTAATAGGAAATAGATAGGAAATATGCCTTTTGGAGAAGACGTAAAGGAGTTAACCGCAGTTGTCAACCATGGAATTATAGCACATCTGGGACAACTCCTGATCAGTACAATGGGTCACCTTCAACCCAGTGGTGAGTTGGCCTCTCCTTGAATAGGCCAGAGGACTTACTCTGATGAAAGAAGGTCAATAAAAATGCATTTACAACTGAAATGGCAACCTGAAAGTAGGTAAGAAAATCTTTCAAAACATAACGATAAATGAAGTTGAGTAGGAGGAGAATCAATAGGAAAAAGTAAGCTGTAGACTGCCATGTGGTCTAACTTTACAATATTTTATATATATATATATGTGTATGTGTGTGTGTGTGTATGTATGTATGTATATACACATACATACATATTTTTTTTAAAGCATTAGGTAGAAACCATTATGCTACCTGGAAATCCAAACACTAATGTTAAAGAGATGACAAGATAATGATGCTTGGAGGAGTTAAAATGCAACACAGGCTTATTTAGTATTAAAAGTGTAAAGTCATACCAAAGCAATGAGGAGACTACACAGAAAGATTCGGGTGTTTTGTGAGAAAGGTTTCCTCCTGCTTCATAAATAGAAAAAAGACTAAAATAAAATTTATTTCAAAAGCATGAAAAATCCTTCTGTAAATTCATCTTCTGTTTGAGATTTTTAAGAGTTTAATAGCAATAATGGGATCAAAGTTGATCTGACGCTGAGTACTCCTGGAGTGCCACAGTTATTTACTAAAAAGGATTCTTTTTACTTCAAAGCACTCCCTCCATGTATTCCAAGTTTGTTCTTATTGCAAATATTATTAATACAATGTAGGCCAGATAATTTTGTAAGAAAAATAGAAAGTAATGAATTATAAGTAGACCAGAGGGGTCCTTTTACCAGACTATCAGAGTTCCATCTGACTCTCTATCACTCCTGCAAAACTGTATATTTTCTCAAGAATTTGTTGCTGAAACCATACTCACTAAACCAATCAGATTGTAAAACACAGGTGGACTTAGATTACTTCAAAAACAACATGTGCATGCATTTTATTGAACCTCACAGTGGGCAGTATCTAATGCAGATACTAATTGTTCTAACAAGAAAAACCTCCTAGAACTATTCAGGCTTTGAGGCTTTTGTCTTTCCACTTCATATCTTGTGCAAGAGAGCTTTATTCCGGGTATTCAGTATCAATAATGGAGTTTTCTATTTCAAGGTTTCTGAAATTTTTATTTGATACAGTATATTGCTTAGTAACTTCTTTAGCCCTCAGGTTCCACTGTTATTAATTTCATTTATTGTCAGCTACTCTACATATTTTTTCTTACTTCTTGAGATAAAAAAACTGATGTAAAAATGTTCCAGTGTAATTAATTATGGAGAGTGAGCGATAAAACTCCAATTCTTTCTTATATTCTTTCCTATGTGGGTGAATTCATGCCAGAGCACACTAGAAACAAGCTTAGTTTTGTTTGGCTAACACTGAATATCCATTCTTTCAAGAATAGATACAATATTCATCCTGATGCAAAGAGGTGGCTTCTAACACCTCAATGAAGTAATCTATCTTCACCAAGCCATGACCTCTCCATGAGAACCATCTGCCTCAAGGTTAACAAAACACCAATAAGACCTAAAGGGAAAAGGTTAAAATGTTTTATTAATTTTTTGCCTTTTGCTTGTCATGAAGAGGACGAAAGAAGTAAAATGCATTTACTTTACTATCATTCATTAAATGTTATGCTTTTTATGGAGAGTTTGTGTGTCTATGTCCGGTATCTTGTCTGTGAACGTGACTTCAATGGACATCCAAAAAATGTATTTACAAGGTTCAAGTAAAAAGGTTTCCTTTATTTTTGTCTCCATAAATAATTTGACTTTACCTTTTAATTTTTAATTTTTTAAAATTTTCTTAATATTGGCAGCATTTCAGTTGATAAAACTATTATCAAAATAGATGGGCTTACTGTTGCAATTCCTGAATGGAATATTAACTGAATGAGACAGAAGAAGCTGGCAAGCTGCAAAGAGCAGAAGATAGATATAGAAGGAGCCCAGGTCCCTTAGTGTTGACATCTCTTTGCCTTATGAAAGTAAGAAAGAATTGTGTGTGGTGTTCAGAGGTGACTAGTCAAGTATTTGAACGTATTTTCTCAGTGATGTCTACTTTATATTGTAATGACCACATGGGTGTCATGGAACTCAGTCTTAATTTTTACAGATGTAACCAGGATAAGAAGGAAGTTCTTGGGCTTGTTTTTTGCTCCACCCTCTTCACAATATTGGCTAAAGCACAATCCAGGTTTTTTCTCTGGCCACACAGGTATCTTCTCTCTTCAAAGCCCATTCTCTGTGTGACACAGTTCTTGGTTAGTGAGTAGAGTAGCAGCAGAATAAATGATTCTATATGTGTGATGAACTAAGGACAAAATACAAAATTAATCCAAGAGCATGAAAAATTATCAATTAAGGGTTCTCATTAGCTATGTATGGTGCCCTAATTGACCTTTTTGACTGCATAATCTCAAGTGATAATTGTTTGTGGCACTGGCAGATTCCTCTGTGAATATTATCTTTTAATTAATGCCAGAAACTGATTTAATTCCTTTTAAACCTCCTTTCTACAAAGCAGTTCCTTCTTGCCTCTTTTAAGTGTAAACAGAATGCTTTGATTTTGTTAAAAAATAATCAGTAAATAAAATAATAAAGTCACTGATTTAATCCGTGACTACAGATAAAGGAAAATCCTGAAGAGTCTTGTCTTACTCCTTGAACATTGTGTGATCTTGTCTTAGGATGGGGTTTTAAGTGAAATCCTACTCTTATATTGGTCTGTGAGTTCTACAACTTTGCTCTCTGTAGAATCAAAATTTCTTTGGGAATGTGTTACGTAGTTCTTAGTTAAGTATATGTTATTCAAATAGTATAAGAAGCAAAGGAAGAAGCAAGGAAGCAAAAGGAATGTGGAAGATTCCATTTAAGGTTCTACAACACCATAACCTTAGAAGATTCCATAAGGTTCTACAACATTGCCTGATCTGTGGGTGAGTGGTGTGAAGAAAAACTCTCCTGTTAAAATCAAAAGACAATAAGCATGAATTTTTCTATACAATTTCAAAATGCAATTGGAAAACTACTGATTAACAACTGCAAAGATGCAGTTCTAAGGTGTGTAGATAGTGTTCGTGCTATAACACTATTACAGTCAAATTATCTTATTACTACATTCAGAAAGAACAGATGAATCTACTTCACTCCCATCTAGATTGGAGTCCAGCAGCTTCCAGTGTATAAAATAGTTTGCTGTATTTTTTTTTTCAAATTTTGTTTTATTTTTGGCCTTCTTTTTACTTCTATCCTGCTAGGAAGCAGGCATACACTACTTTATCAGAAATGTTCTTCTCATTATTTCTAATGTAAACCTGGATATTTGAAAAATTATAGGAATGAGAAACTAAACTCATGAGATTCCAGCCAAGTTTTACCAGTCTGAGAGGCTGCTCCGTAAATTTTATTATTTGTGAGTATGTAAATTGTTTCTCATGCCTCACATCTCTCTGTGAGTTCACTTCTTTCCTTTGGAAATTGAGTTAACATCAAACTTCAGAGTAAAACACAGTTGTAGCCACCACTCTTGTTTGTTACTTCCCCATCCATGTGAAACTGAAATAAACCCCTCTTATCAAAAGTTTACCAAACACCATTTTCTTTGTTCTTGTATCCTCAGCATGGCAAAAAAGAGGCGGCCTTTTGTTAATGACAGGGTGCTAACTGTATGTAGGGGACTCTCACATATATGTAGATTCAAAGAGAGATACAAAAAATACAGAAAAAAAAAACTTATGGTAAATTATTGCTCTGGTCATTATGGTTTCTTGTCATGTCATACATAATTGATAATTCACACCCAGTGGGCTGAAATAGTTTCTGAAAAGGGATTACCCTTTTCTGATGGAGGAAGAAAAGCTGTTACCTTCCTGAACAATCTGGAAGCATGAATTTGCAGGGTTTAAATGGAAATCTGACTGACCTAGGGAAAATGTGTAATAATGGATGGAAATGTCACTTCCATCTCTTAAGTGAAGTCTTATTAATACAAAGAAATGCTCTTCATTTGAATTCCTAGTCTATTATTTTGTGGGTAATTTGGAAAAAAAGAATTTACTTCTACAAACATTACTGCGCTCAGGTTTGGTGACCCAGCAAGTCCTTCATGTATCTGCAGTGTTGAAGACCTAATATTGGGGCTTTTTCTTGTCAATTTTGACTTCCAATTTTCCTGCCAGGTGCTGATTTAAACCTGTTCACAGATTGCAGGCGGACATCACATCACAATTGCTTCATCTTAATTTCATAATAACCCTCTGCCTGCCTGTCATTCATAGCAGGAGGAGAGACAATGGCTGTCCACAGCAGCTTGCCTTTGTGGAATGGTCTTTTGAAACTAGCTTGGCCATACCACTTAGATAACTATAAATAATTGAATTAGCTGCAGTCTGGTAAAGAGATGAGATCAATTGAGCATTTCTTTATAATTGTATCTTAAAAATGAAACCTCTAAATTTGGGAATGTTTCTTACTATTTAGATGTAATTAGCGCCTGTAGAAAGTTTTATATTTTAACAGAAATACAGAAAAAGATTACCACAATATCCCATTTGTCTTTGTAACATTAGGTGGTTTTGTACAGGTCTTCAACAAAGTTGTTAATTGTAAACTTTCAAGGTCATAGAACTTTGCAAGGCTTTATGAGACAGCTGTTGGCACAGTGAGGCCCAGATTCTGCAGTCAATGTAAACTGCAACCAGTAGTTCTCAGCAACTTAGCAGCTGGTTTGATCTGCTGAGAGTGTTGGGCTGCTACTTCTGCTGAAAGCAGAACAGACACCTAAGTGTATAATTCCTCATTTGCTGTGTGAGCTGCAGTACTTGCAAAGAAAATAGACTAATTTTATGGAGAATTCTCTGACAGCTGTGTTTGTGATAGATCATCCATCCATCCATCCATCCATCCATCCATCCATCCATCTCTCTGCTGGTGTTTGCTCTTCCCAATACTGACCAGAGAAAATGACCTTTGACCCTATGAGATTAGACTCATATGGTAAAATTTCCCTTCACTTCTTAAGTTTACAAAGGAAATTGAAGCAAAAGTGATCATGAAAATCATTGACTGAAAAAGTTTTCTTTTTAAAACAATAAAAATATTTAATTTCATACACACAAAAAATCTTATGAAGGTTCAAGGTTTCATTTTGTGTTCCAATGTTCAATGTGTAACTCAAAACATTTCAGAATAAAATATCAAAATATTTTACCTAAATGGGTCAAACCAAAATGCTTCAGCATGTCAAAACTTTTTTTCCTGTTCTTTTTCATGCTTTTATTTCTGAATGATGAGTATAACCCAAATGAAAATCATTTCAGATAAGTACCTCTTAAGACTTTGAACTAGTGCCTTGGGATTTCAGTTTTGAGCTGTGTGAAGTAGAATTCAAGAGTGGTTGTTTTGATGCCAGAAATTGTAGAGGACATTCAGAGGACATTCAAAGCCTAATCCTGTTGGGAGGTAAATTTTGATTTGTTTTAATAAGAGATCGATTTAAGACCTTGATGCCAACAGTTCATCGCAATTTCTTTCCTCCCTTTGTCTGGTGGTACAGAATCTAGGTCCAAGCCACGGTTTTGTGTTGCTTTAATTTTTTTTTTTTTTCTGGCCTGAATTTTTGCAGTCCTGCTTTTCACATGCACACCACCCTTATTTGAGTAATATTTTATCAGTGTGTCCCATTATGATTTATTACATCAACAGGTCATTGGAGTGACAGCTGGCTCTGATGATGCATGATCTAATACATCACAAAAACAACATCTCACTGCGATTATGCATTACGTAAGATTAATAGATAAAATCCCTCCTTTTTTATTAGCTGTAAAGGGGGCTGTTAATAAGTCCTGCAATGGCATTAGTATAAGAATATTAGAATAAAGTCAGATAGTATTTCTAGTTTTAACTTCTATTTTCACTCTTGAACACAGAATGGAGCGATGTATGTGAGAATCATTTTAACTGTAGCTGCAACAAGTAAGGGAAATTCAAAGCAAGCACATCCTTTACACAAAATGCAATACTTCCCACTGTTATTCAGTACAAAGTTTCTCAAAATCATCCTGTTCCCTCTTGCAAAATGAAGGTATTTCCACATGCAGCCCAGTTAAAATTGTGAGAAGTCAATGGAAAGTATTTCATGGCCCTTAGTATGCTTATAGTCAGTCATAGAAGAAAGCAGAGAAATGTCTGAGAACCACTGTAAAAAGTCTCTAAGAAATCATTTACAGATAGTCTCCAAATTTGCAAGATGCTGTGCACTTGATTGAGTGGGCAGATGCATTAGTTTAGTGCTGCTAACCAACTCAGATTTATTTATATTTAATAAAGCCATTTAAAAAAAAAAAAAAAAGGACAAAACCCACAAACAAACATGTAGAAGAAATTTTTTTCCTCAACGCTAGTGGAATAGATCAACTTCTTGACTTTTTAGTCTCTGTGATATAGGAAGTAGGGAGCTAATAAAGTCACAAGAGAGAGATTGCTTAAAAAGTTTTTAGGTACAGGAGAAATACACATACTTAAAAGCTTACCTGGAAGATTGTCATCTCTCCTAGCTACAGACAGGAATCTGTATGTATGTTTACATTGTGATGTAAGACAAAAAACATGGTAATGCAGATTATTAGAGTGGGCCTCAATTACTACATTTTTAAGTTCACCTGCAGAAAATCCTCTATTGTAACAACTAAACTGCTTCATGTAGAAAAACAAGAGGGATTGATCTTAGAGTCTTCAAAATTCCTAGCAGGCTTTTCTTCCCTATTTTTTCCTAGTGTTGCAGCTGTCATGATTTCACTCCAGCTAGCAGCCAAACCCCAGCAGCTGCCTGGACACTCCTCTACCAGCAGGTCTGGGGAGAGAATCAGAAGTGTAAAAGCCAGAAAACTCATGAATTGAGATAAAGACAGTTTAATAGGGACACCAAAAGCCATGCACACAAGCAAAGCAAGGAATTCATTCACTGCTTCCCACGGGCAGGCAGGTGTTCAGCCATCTCCAGGAGATCTCCTCACCACACATAGGAAGCGACTCAGGAAGACAAATGTCATTACTTCAAAATCTCCTCCTTCTTCCCCCCCTTATATACCGAGCATGATGCCATGTGGTCTGGAATACCCCTTTGGTCAACTGGAATCAGCTGCTAGAGCTGTGTCTCCTCCCAGTTACCTCATCCCTCTTGCCACTGTGGCCGTGCAAAAAGCCAAAAAAGCTTTGGCTCTATATAAGCCCTGCTCAACAATAACAAAAACATCTCTGTATTATCAATCCTGTGTTCAGTGCAAATCCAAAACACAACCCTACACTGACTACTGTGGAGAAAATTTACTCTACCCCAGCCAAAACCAGTACCTCACCCAAGTATAAAGTCACTGGAGAGGAGATCATACTACTTCAACTGAAAGTGAGAAGGAGAACTTTTTTCTCCATATGAAGCTCAGAGGTCTTTTCCAAATTTTTCCAAAGGCTGACAAAGTATTTCTGTCAAAGTAAACATATTTATGAGTTGTTTTTAGCTGATTTAGTCTGAACTATATTTAATTCCTTTTATCTGTTTCACATAGCTATGGTTACAACCAAAACCAGAACACTTCTAATAATTTGCTATCAACCAGAAAAAGGATTTGGGATCAGGATAAGGTTGGCTTTCTGGGCTGTGAGTGCACATGGCTGGTTCAGCCTCTCACCCACCAGTACCTCCTCGATGGGGCTTCTCTTGATCCATTCTCCAGCTGGATCCATTCTCTGTGCTTGTGCTTGGAATTACCCCAACCCAGGTGCAGCACCTCGCACTTGACCTTGCTGAACTTCATGATGTTTTCACATCTCAAGCCTGTCAAAGTCCCTCTCAATGACATTTCTCCTCTCCAGTGCATCGACTGCACCACTCAGTTTGGTGCTCTGCAAACGTGCTGAGGGGCTGTTGATCCCACTGTCTGTGTCACCACCAAAGATGTCAAACAGATGTAAACCAGGCAGTAATGTAGTAGTGGACCCAGATGTAATTCCAGGCCTCTGTGCAAACTGCATTGCATCATCCTTTCTGGATGCCTTTGCAAAACTCTGATGGGAATTCCAAGAGCAGAATGAACAGAATCAGCAATCTGGCCAAACTGTAGAAGGGATTTTTCTTAGTTTCTGGTGAGGTAAAAGAGATCCCTGACTGAAATTTGCTGGCACATCATTCAATCTGCCTACAATAAGTCTTAGCTATCATGTGCTGTTCCAAAGATGCAGTTTTTGGCTTCTCTGAAATATTGGTGCATCTAGAGCTTTGCTGCCTTAGTTAATGGAAGGAACAGCTTTATGGAAATATGCAACTCTCATCCCACACTAAAAAACATGCCGGTAAAAGATGTGGCAATATTTTTTGTTAATGAAAATATGTACTTTCACTCAAAAAGCATATCTGGACTGTTGACGCATTTCAGTGAAATCTCATCTCTTTCTGAAAAATTCAAACCTTCATTTCAAGTTGCTTTTCTTTCTCGCAAAACTTGGGGGTAGATTAGTTCTGAAACTTTTCTATGTTTCACTGTCAAAGATATTTTAAGAAATTTCCAATGTTTCCAAAATTAATCTGTTTTCAATTTAAACATTTTTTAAGAGAAACCCATTTTTGAAATTTTTTTTTCAATCCCAACCTGATATTTTCCTGTGTTTTTTTTGTTCCACAGGAACAAAACAGAAAACAGAAAACAGAAAAATATATATTTTTTAAATGGCAGTTCAACAACTGAAAACATAAACTTGGAAAATCACAAAAAGAAAATGTGCATGCCTTTTCTAAGAGCAAGACCTATTAACACCTGCAAAAAGTTAAGTTAAATGTCATGCCAGGTGGTTTCTTAGTTGAATTCAAGCAAGCCTGAATAGCTTTCTGAAACTACCATTGGTATTCAGTCCAAATTTGATGACTTCTTTTGGGGCATTTTTGTGAGGTTACCTTCTGTATCTTACTGCAAGTAAAATTATGTTGTTCCTATAGATTCATATGGCCTTAAAAATCTGTAAGATTAATGCAGCCCACAATAAAAATGTAGAATTAGACTGGGGATGGCTAAAGCACTTTTATTTTTTGGTAAAAACCTATCCTTTCAAGTGAGAGCATTTGGTAGGGCCTCCTTTTCTCTGAGATCTGGTGGCAGGTGTCAGATTAATCCGCAAACCATTTCTCTTAGCAGATCCCATTCACTTGTGATGTTATTTGGTGTTAGGTTTCAAAATCAAGTGACTCTTCTCCTGCTTTCCCCTCACACAGAGGCACCAGATGAAGATGAGTAATACATTTTTCATTCATATAGCAAAGACTGTTAAATAAAAGGGCTCTTTATTACATTCTAAAACCAAATGCATCAGCCTTGTCCCACTCAAGCAGCCAGGAAGACAGACCTATGCTTTTAGTAGAGTGTGTGTATAAATTGCCATGCAGCAGGATGCTTTAATGCACTTCAAGTCACCCAAAATACAAGTGCAGAAGTGCTTTTTTTCTTTCTCCTGTCCCTTTACCCCTTCCTCCATTCCTGTTTTGTTTTCTCTTCTCCTCCCCCCTTTTAGCTGTCCCTCCTGCCCTCCCCTCTTGCCCCCTTCCTTCCTCTTTGAAAGCCTATTAAGACCTTTTGTTCCAAAAGCTCTGATTGGTCAAACATGCATACTGACCCCTTCTTTGCTTTATTTCCTGTTTTAATTGAGTGTCAAAGGTCATATATTGCTATTAGAGCAAGACATGAGTGGCAGCAGGGGTCAGGGACTCTGTGGCTTTCTATTAGAGCCATAAAACCAAAATTGAATGATAATTTCACCTGCTGTAACCCCAATTTTTCCAAGATGTGATAGACATTGACCTTAGTGTTTGACTGGTATTGACTATGTAAACTGCAGCCAGCCTAATTCTGCTTACTAAACAATAAATGTGCCCTTTTTGGCCAGGATGGGAAATAGAACAATAAAACATACACACAGAAGATTCAAGCAAACAGACTAATCAAGGTGACATAAAATGATAAAATAATGCCTCACTGGGGAGGTCAGATCCTTTCTTTGACTGGTATTCTCCCCCAGTTACTTCTTCTACCAATTTTCAATTTCTTCTTTTTGGCAGAACATCCTATATCCATCTCCAAGTGTTGAGACACATGCAGTAAATCTTTAACTGCTGGAGAAGTCCCATCTATGCCACTTGGAAAATTTGTGGATCTCAAGGGGAGGAGGTTGTTTTCTTTTTTGAGTATGTATTGGAAAAAGTGGGAAAAGTGTTTAATTTTTTTAAAGAAAACATTTTATTAAGTGCAGGAACATTTCTGAAATCCTTCCTGATCAAAAAATAAAATGAATAAGATAAAGGCTATCTAACATAAAAAGTGAGTACTTGATACTAAGTTGTTAAAATACTTGTATCCTTTTATCATTAATATTTAACTTGGGTTTTGCAAACAGGTTCACACACTGCCTACATGAGATGAGGTACTTCCTTTTATCTGGTCTTTTTTCCAGGTCCACAATAAGGAAATGTAGTTATTTGCTGGTTTATATCTTGAGGATCAATTTTATATATATAGGGTAGCTGGTGTAAATCTGTGATGTTTAATTTCAAATTCATTGATAATTACTATAAGAGAACTTCAGAAGGTACTGAGTTTCATTCTCTTTTGAACATTCTATTTATGTCTCTGAGAGAGATCCACAGAAAAGTATATTGAGTAAAATAATCCATTTGTCTAACAAATTATCCTAAAGTTTTCTCAAACTTCTAAGGCTGTTATCAATCACAACTTTTTACTTGTTCTACCCAGAAATACCCTAAAGAATATGTTTGCCCAGACTGTAGATTTTAAATCAGATTATGCAAAACAATACCAGCGACATCTGTAAGCTTTGCCATAGCAACAGTGAGAAACTCCTGTGGGTCAGAAAGGAGGACAGCCGTCTTTCATTTCCTATTGATGTCAGTATCCGTGGAAACCCCTTTTAATAGTATCTGCATCAGGCTGAGGAAACAGGTAAGCTCTTTTCTAAAAGGGGGTGCATTAAACCAATTCTTTGCAAGGTCAGCTCTTCAAAGCCTTGAGGAAGAAGAACCCCTCAGTGGAGAGAGACGGACTACTGTAAATCCTGTTTCTTTGCTAAGAACTCAGAGAATCACATTAGCATTCTTGAACATGGACAGATAAAAGTAAAGCCTAGGATGTTATACCCCTGAGAACTCACTTGCTTCACTAGGAGAATATACAGAGGATGTGATTACGTGAACTGAGAGATTAATTACGAACAAAATTCAGTGGGGAGAGACTGACACGGGCACATGCACTGTATGTTAAAAAAAAAAAAGGCTGAACTGCAGGAACGCCATATGGCAAGTGCCCATAAACTAAGAATATGTACACAGGAATATTATTCACATGGTAGCATTTTAAAATATCTGTAAACTCAGCGCTTTATGGATAAGTGGTTTGGAGGAAACAGTGCTGCCACCCTCTCCCAACTGGGCTATTTGAGTGGGAAACAAAAGTTATCATATTTCTAAATCATTATGGTGGCAAGCCATCCCTGTCTCCCACCTTTGATTTCCACAACAATTTCCACAACAATTAGCACATACACGATTTTGAGTTACAAAAGGTTACAACTTTTTTATTTTAATTCACAAATAAGGACTGTCACACCCTATGGTACCAGGAAGCAGTTTCTGATTATTTTTAAGCCCTAAATATTATATAAAATCAAAGGGAAAAGAACAAACCCAAAATAAACCCCTACAAACTGGAGAAGAACACAGAAAAAAACCCCCAAACCTGAAAATTCAAACCAGATTGTATTTGAAGTAATTTTACATTAAATTCCTTGATTTGGGACTACATCCCATAGGATAAATTTTATCATATTACAATAAGAAAAGTAATCTTCCACAGCAGTTACTACATAGTAGTTAATTGCATAATGTGGCTATGAATGTGCCATTGTGCTAAAACTTTCCCTTTTTTTGTCAGACACACTTGCATGATTGATCTCTTAATCTCTTTTCTCACTGAAAGAAGAAGAAAAAAAGAATTCTCCTAATGGTTCAATACTTTGTGGAAAAGGAAAAAATACATAGATTGTACAGTCCATATGACCCGCAGCCTGCCAAGGAAGCAGCTTGAGGCCTAATTGATGAAGGATTCATGCTATTAGAGAGAACTTGTGGTTTAAATCAGAAAGATTTCTATACACATGATTACAAGACAAACCCAGGATATGTTCTAAGGAAACTTAACAAGTGCAAATTAGACCTTCCTTGTAAAACCAGGAACACCATGAGCTGTGATAAATTTAACAAAAAAGTAAGGTTATTGCAGGAAAACTTTTAAATATGCTTTCTGTCTGAATGTATACATAACCAAAATACTTAAAATCACTGAATCACACAGAATAATTCAGGGCAGCAGGGGCCTCAGCAGAGACCTCTGGAGGTCATCTAATCCAATGCCCTGCTCAAAACAGGGCTCATTCAGAGACATGTCTGGTTAAGTCTTAACATTTCCAGTATGGGACACCCTACAACCTCTCTGGGCAAATTTTTTCACTATTTCACTGCCCTCATGGTACTTTTGGTTTGCCTTATCAGGCTTTCCCATGTTCCAAATTTTGAGACTGATGCTCCTTCCTATCACGAAACACCTCCTTTGTCTTGTCTTTTCCCACCAGGTAGTGTCAGAAAGCCATGAGGTCTCTTCTTACCCTTCTCTTCCCCAGGATCAACCAGCCCAGCACCCTTCAATTCCCTTCATGCATCCAAGGCTCCAGACCTGGACCCTGCACTCCTGGTGCCAAGCAGCAGGGCAGGATCTGTGCCTGTCCCTGCTGCTGTCCCTGTGCTGGTGCAAACTGGGATGTGAGTCAGCAGCAGTTTTGCTGCCAAGGAACACTGCTGCCTTTGGGCAGCCTGCTGCCCCTCAAGGTCCCAGGGCAATCCTGCAGAGCTGCTGTTTGCGTCAATGGTGGTAGCCACTAACTGTAGTGGTTGAGTAGCCCAGCACTTGACACAATTTTCCACCAGCTTTACTATCCACTTATCCATCCCCATATCTCACCAAACTGGTCAGAAGGAAACTACAGGTTGATGTGTTAAAAATTTTGTCCAAATCAATGCATGTATCATCCACTGCCCTCTCCTTGTGCTGGTTATTTCATCCCAGGAAGCAATCAGGGAGGTTGGGCAGGATTTGCCCTTGGTAAACCCAGTATCTCCCTTGCCCTTCATATGTGTAGACATGGTTTCAAGGGAATTTGCTCTTTTCCCTTCCAGAACCAGGTTGAGGGCAACGGTCTGTAAGTTGCCTTGTTCCATCCTCTCTTCAATTTTCTTCAATAAGGATGACGCGTTTTCTTTTTTTCTTTCTGATTCCAAAGGCTTCTGTAAGTTTAATTGGCCTGAGTTCTCCCTATCTCAATCCTCCATCCTCTGGGTTACTGCTTCCTTTGTTCAAGCTCCAAAAATCATCAGTCCTGAAAACTGAAGCTGTAATTCTGTTTTGTTAAATTCTCTTAGACCCTTAATCTTCAAAGTCTCTTGGTCACTCCAGCCAAAGCTGCTCTTGATCTTCATCCATTCCACCACTTCTTTCTTTTCTGTGAGTAACAGACAAGACAAGTCCAACAAAGCATCATCTCTAGTCTGTTGATTGATCACTCGCATCATGAAATTGCCTGGAGCTGCCAGAAAATTGTATTGTTTGTGCATGGCTGTACTGTTCTTTCTTAAGATATGTCAGCATCTGCACCTACTTTTATAAGTGGACAGAAATTTCAGATTTGTTGTGTTCACTGCTAAAAAATCAAAGGAAAAAAATATCTCCACTGAGCCTTAAAACAAGAAATTGATATTTCAAAAAGGTATAGGAGAATGAAGGAAAAATAAAACCCTTATTCTGCTTCATCCTCTTCTTCTAGTTCCTAAAACCAGACTGATTTGCTAAAACAGGTGTTAGACACCAGGGCTAGTACCAGCCAATACCAACTCTGAGCAAGAGTGTAAGCCCTTGAGGTCACACTCTTGGAAAAACTAGACTGAAGATTGTTGGGAGGGATCTTGATTCTGGAGAGAAACTGCCTTTGAGAAATAATCTGGAATTTTAGAAAGAAGCACAAGGTTTTTTTTCATTACTTTCATAAATGAGAGGTGAATAACCAAGACTTTGAGATCCAGGAAATTGCGAATCAATTAGCAAATATATATATTACAGACACAGATGTTCTGGAAAGTTTTGTCAGATTTAAGCATGTGCATGTGAACAGTGCACTTACATGTAAGAGAGGAGTAAGGAAACACTGTATACATTTTATAGATAACCCGGACATGTAGATAATGTTTCTTATTCTTTGTTGTAGCCAGACATGTTTGGAAAATGGCTGAAGCAATATATGAAAGTTAGGTTGTGTTTGTGTGTGTGCATACATTCCTTTGCTTTTTTGTACTCAAGTTCAGAATAGAAGATCTAAGGTTACTACTGGCCTTTAAAAATCTTTGTCTGAAAGTAAAGACTGAGACTTGTTTCCCTAGGAAAGAAGAACTGCTTGTGTTTATGACCACAGGATGCAGATTTTACTTTATTTTTCACTCATTCTGCAAAGTCTTTTGACTTCTAAAATGAAAGTACAAGGGCAAAATGACATAATACACTTTAAAAAGTCCTTCACTAAATTGCAGTGCAAGCCTGCCTTTCAGAGATCTTTGGGCACACTTCTATTTCTCCAATGCAAAACAGTAGCCTCAGCAGTAGCCAAAATACACATTGCTATGAGACTGTTTTACTGAAAGTAAAGCCATTGCAGTATTGTAACACATCAATGTAAAATATTCACCAAGAACTGCTTCTGTCTGCACAAATGATCTTCTAAGACTGCTTTGTGAAAGGCTAGTTAAATTGTCATTGCACCATGCAATAGTATTCCACTAGCCTAAGACTGAATATCATACTAGCAGTCAAAATGTTTGTTCTTCATAGTGGAGTAGCACTAGAAAACCAGGTAGGGTTTTGCCCGTATGACCACAATTTTAACAATTTCAAATTGCAATGTTAAAAAAATTTGATGAAAAAATGTATTCTTTCTCATTTCTGTACTCTAGAAAAGCTCAGTTCAAGGATCCTTTGTGAAGAAGGCGTCATGCCTGTGGCAGTGCAATGTTTTATTGTATTTTTGTATGTTCTTTGTACCCCTAATGGTTCATCCCTATCTCCCCCACTTCGATTCCCAGTTGGTTTGCCCCAGATTCAAGCTGCTCCCCCGGTGCTCCCAATATGGTTATCCCCTCCCTTTGTTCTGGCTCCTTCCCTGCCAATCGCTGGAGCTAGCCTACGACGTGGTCAGTAGTGGTCACTGCGACACATGCTCGTCAGGGTCTGCTGCCTTTGTCTATGACACTATGTTGGATATGAATGTGAAGATGGACAGCTGCAGAGCAAGGCTGATCTGAGCTAGTCCTTAGTTTTCCTGAGCTAAAGAACTATTCAGGACCTGGCGGCCTCTGAATACAGGCAGAAATGTGAAGCAGTACACTTTAAACTTGTCCATCTATCTGTTATAATAGCTTTAGGCTTTTTCAGTCCCCTTGCTCTTCCTTTCAGAAATGACTTCATGATTTATGACGTATATAATTTAAGTTCTTGGACAGTCACAGTTTCCATTAATAAGTTTACATACTTCTTAATTTGTAGAAATTTCAGCTTATTAGAACATGGTCCTTCTTACATGCCTTCTACCTGTACTCTAGACAAAGTTTGGCACTTATAGCCAAAGATCCATCTGTTTCTCACAACATTGGGTATTTTTACAGAAAATACCACTCTTGCTAAGTAGCTATTCTTAAAGAGAGGAGTAAATTAAAGGAAACAAAAAAAAAAAATCAAAAAGCAGGATTGGTTCTAATGCTTTGTAGCATCATTTTCTTACTCTTTTGATACTAAATTCCCAGGGTTTTTACAGAAAAATTTATGCTGGAAAACAATATTAGCAAAAATTAAGTGGGACAGCAAACCAACAGTGACATAGCTTGTCACTTCCTTCTAGAGCTGAGTTCAGCAGAAGGAGGAAGCACGTACCTTAACTTGGGATGGGAAGGGAAGGGACTAAAAAGGGGAGAAAAAGATGCAAATTTTCTTGATTTATAGGGGAAGATCAAAAGCCACTACAGACAAAAAATAATATAGTACAAATGAAGTAGACTTAATGCACAGAACCTTTATAAGGCTGTTTTGCCTTAGCACTAGTGTTAGCTATTTCTTTTCTTGTGTCACAGTGTTAAGGGTCTTCTCATTGAACTGAAAGAAATATGATTCAGTTTTCTCCCAAAATTCCATCGTTTTCAGTACTTCCTGGCAGACTGTACTGGTCCCTTTCATGTACAGTAGCTTTAAGAAAACTGAGGTGCTCTTGAGGCATACTATACAATTTTTTTTTTTTTCCCCACTGGAAAGTGTTAAGAAACCTAAAGAGATTAAAGAGATAAACCCATTCATATTGGGTCTATTTTTATTGCACAGATGAAAGCAATACGTAATAAATGGTATAATTGTAGTTCTGTTACTTTTAAATAGGACATGAAACTCTTTGCCATCAAATTTGTATGCTTAATGAAACTAAACCATGTACTGAACAATTGTGCTGTTTTTTACCAATTTATTTCTAATTTATAGGCATTTTTTAATTACATCCAGGGCCTCTTTTTATACTGTCTAACATTAAAAAATACTGTGAAAATTAAATGAGCAGCATTTTTATCTGTTCTGTTCAAACCACAGATGCTAGATTTGATTTTATTTCTTACATTGAGATTGAAATTCTATTTTAATATGCAGAACTACAGTCTGGGGAATCATAAAATGCAGAGTGTTTTCATTAGATGATGGGTCTGCACCTCTAGTTAACAGGAAAGCTGATTCATCAAACAGCAGTGATGAAGATACTGGGGCTAAAAAAGCCAATTGCCCTCAAAAAGGAAAAAAGGATATACCTCTTTTGCACTGTGTAATTGTTTGCTTTTGTGTTTAACTCTGCCAAAAAAAAATTTTACTTTAAAAGTGAAGCCTTTTTTTTTTTTTTTATCAAGGCAATGACAAGGTTGAAGCATGTATTTTTCATTCATTTACAGACTATTAGTTATGGAATTTTAAGGGTCTGGGGTTTTCTTTTTGAGTGGTCACTCACTTTGGTGTTTCTCTCAAAGCCTTCATAATTTATAGGTTACCTTTGTTTGAATAGTTTATTGCTGCTAAAAATGTGGTAAGTGGAGTAAAAAACATAAATCAAGTAAAGCCTGCAGAGAACCACAGGTACAAAATTATTCCTGCATTTAGTGGGTAGTATTTTAGCAAAGCACTTTAAATACGAATTAGGTAATGTTCTTGGCTTCACACTTCCATGAGATAGACAAGTTAACTGGCTTGGTGCAATGTTGCATTCCTGTACCAGTGGCACTGACTACATTCTTTGGTAAGTGTTTGGTTGGCATTTCTTGGAGTGTGGTGACGTAAAATAATCAGCTGGAGCTGTCTCTTGCTTTTTGTATGAATTCCCATCTTTGTCAGGACACACAAGGTGCTGATCCTTGTGCTTTTAAACTGGGGGCACACTTCGTCTTTCTGTCAGAATATCTTAGCATGGCCATTGTAGAGAGAGGTTTAAAAGCATTTCCAAAGGAATGCACTTTAATTGCTGAATAACAAACAATAGCAAAAGAAACAAAAATCCGAGATGGTAAAAGCATCCCATACAGAATGATGCTTTTGCATTATATATAAATATATACATGTATATATATATATTTACATTTAATCTCTGTTAGCCTCTAGATGTTCCCTGTAAAATGCTAGATGGTTCTCAATCTCTGGTTATGGTTCATTCCAGTAGCCATTGCAGAACTCTGTTTTTCAGGTGTGACTTCTAAAGAGCTGCTCAAAACTACATTTCTGTTTAACAATCCAGTGTGTGTCTTTTGGTGCTGCAAAAAGGTATAATGGAGCTTCAAGACAGAGCCGATTCTCATCTATGATTAATTTGATCCAGAAATGCATAGCAGCCTGTTTTAAGTGGCTGCTCATGGTGTCGAGACCAGGGAGCACTGCAATATCCAGAAATAGTGTTTATTGTAATCTGTTGTAGTCGCTAGATTTAGGTTAGCAGGCTGCAGCTTTCCTGAGAGCTCAGTGGGGAAGCGTAGGGCAGTGCGACCATGGTCACACTGCCGTAGTCCATTTTGGACGGCCCCGCGGTTCTTGCTCTGGCAGCTAGCAGTGCTACAACCAGTGATGGCAAAGGAGGCGAGAAGGGTCTCCCATGAGGTTGTGAGAAGACTTTTAATCACATCTTGTCCCAGCGACCCTCAGAGGCAGAGAGACGTTGTGGTCGGGGTGCAGGAGTCTTTTTCTTAGGGGCAGTCCCTGGGTGGGGTTGGGGTACAGGAACCAATAGGGAGAACCCGAGGGCATGGCCAGGGCTAAGGGCAGGGGAGAGCAGGAGGGGGAACATGGCATCACAAAAGCAGCGGGTTAACAGATCACCACAGTAATCTTATGTCCATCAGTAAGGAAACTGGTTTCATGTGCACACTTCACAGTGCAAACGAGTGCTCTGATGTCCTGTAGGGGTTTTGTTACATGTGTGGGAGCAAAGGTCCTTAATTCATGCCCCTGAGAAATACGCATTGATGTAGTGAGCATATAATTCTTTCTGGTGAATTTTCCGTCCATTACTCTGTCACTCAGCTGCCCTTTTTCCATATGTATTCCTATTGCTTTTTACTTTCTCACAGGCCAGGTCCACCCTTTCACCAAAGGATAACACATTCCATCTTTTTGTGTGTATTTCTGTTGAAGCACTTAGAGATGGGAGGCAAAGGCTGACTTAGATCTTTCCAGGTTTTATGCTGATGGGTTTTTGGTTGGTTGGTTGGTTTGGACTTTTGTCCAGATGGATGCAATTACACAAGGAACTATTGTAGGGGTTGTGTCTGATTAATATCTGCTCTGCCTCAGGATCAAAACAGGAAAACATGGTCTCCCTTGCAGCTTTACATTTCTATATCTTTGTTCTCTCATGTGCCATTTAGCCATCTTTAGACTTTCCCAATAAGCCTGTTCCTTCCTTCCAAGAGCTCCTGTGCTCAGACTCCCATTTCCATTTCCTTATCTTATTTCTTGTGGGATGTCTGAAGAGTTATTTTCAAGAAACAATCTTTAAAGTTTTTTTGGTTTTTTTTTTAAGAATAGCAATGTATAATACAACATAAAATAAAAATACTTTACTTGCAATTTAGATTCAGAAATAAGGCTTATAATACCAGGCTGAAAAGTTGATTCTGTATGACTACAAAAAAATAATCACTGCCAGTATTTTAGAGTTTATTGTGAGTATTATTACTGCTTCTGATTTTTGGTTATCAAATGGAAGTATTTGAGTTGCTGCAAATGAAAATATTTGCATTAGCAATTAATCTGCAAGTGTAATAAAATTAATATTTGCTTCTAAGGTTCTTCTTTTTTCTTTTCATTTTAAAATTTAAAAATAAAATCTATGAACACAAGATTCGGAAAATACTGAGACTAAGACTGGTTTCTTAAAGCTTTTCTGCTGCTCACCACTGACCTTCATGAATTTTTCTTGGTGAGTTGTACATTTCAGCCACATGAATGAAAGAAGAGTAGTTGGTCTGCTATAACCAGAAGATTTTTATGTCTGAGGGCCTCCCAGCTCTTGGCTGGTCACATGTTCTTTAGAACATGTGAATACTGGTATTATTGGTATGCTCAGTCTCTGGAAAGTACCCAGCTGGACACACACAGCTACAAATTGCTGAACGTACAGATTAAAGAAATATTTCATACTATAAGCAAAAGAGATTTGGCAGTTTTGCTATTAGAACTTTGGTGAGATGTCTTCACCCAGCAAATAGTGAAAATGCTGTAAACAAACAAACAAACAAATCTGATGTTTTCTTGAAGTTAAGTCCAGTGCAGCAAAGTGAGGGATGTGTAGGGAGACAGTGAAGATATGTGAGCAGGAATCAGACGAGCCTGGTGTCTACTTACGGGGATTATGAGAATGCTTTGTATCACAGCTCATACATTGATGCCTTTATTCTGATGTTCCTCCTATAAACTGCTCAGAGCCTTCTCGTGACAGGAGCATCTCTCACACGGGACTTCGACTTTTGATACCACTGGAGCATAACACAAAGGTGTGACTTGGTAAAGAGTGATTCCTCTCTACTCATACCATTTTGTAAGTCCCCAAAGCCCTTTGAGGTCTTCTTATGTCTGAGGAGAACACGGGAAATAGGGAACCTGTACCTCCTGTTCAGGAAAGTGAATCCAGTACTACTTCCCAGACTGTAGAAACAGCTGTTGGGCGTGACCAGCAGGTGACTACACTGAGTTCACAGCAATGAGCAGGAGAGCTGATGTGACTGAGGAGCAGCTGAGCCCACTCTTGACAGATCAGCTTCAGCCACATTCCCTGGCCCAGCTGATGGACAATCACAGAGATTACAAAAGGCTATTGTCACCTCCTGCCTTGCGTCCCCCTCTGGATTTGGCAATTCTTTGGCTTTTCAAGGCAGTAAAATGGTAATCTGAAATTGATGGAGGTTGACGGGCTGTTGTTGCGTGTGTCGGCCATGATCTACACTGATGCTGGGGTTATGGGGAGAAGAACTCTGTCATGTGAGCTGACACAACTGGAGAAGTTTTTATAAATCTCATGACCTGGAAAATTACAAAAAAATAAAAAAGTCTTTACTGCATTTTTAATTGTTGATGTGCTTTTGTATTCATTTTGCTATTTTTTCCATGACAATTAATACTTGTGTTAAAGCACATTTTTACACAGTGCTATCAATAACCTTGGTATCAGATGAAATGGAAATGAAAAGAAGTCTCTTCCTTCCACTGGAAACATGGTAGGGCATCATTAATTCATTCTAATGACAGGGAGATCAATTGCAGAATACTGATTTTTAGCAGTCCACAAGCAAGGGGACAAGCACAATACAAAAGAGTCAAGGATAATGTATAATGAATGTATAATTAAACTTTTTTGGTTTAGTTGACAAATGTAATTTGATTTAAATTATTTATCATAGTAATGCACTTAGTAGTAGATTCATAAGCTCTCTGCAGTATGATTTGTAAAAGCAGAACTACACATTGCAATTAAAACCAATTGTACTAAATGTGATACTTCATCCACATACAGTGCTACATATATACCACTAATGCATAAAACATTGCCTGTAAAATGTTGCACTATATTACGTAGAGTTTAAATTTCTGTTTTCCATATTTTGCAATTTTCATACAACATTTCTGCCATACTCTAGCATTATTTTTGCCTTCCTTTGTTTTGCCTACCTCAAAACTTACAGTGAATCCATAAAAGCCTTTTAAGCGCTCTTTACCAATGGGGCTAAGTCACTTTGGAGCACATTTTCTGTCTGCTTTAGTTGTTTCTAAGTCACTAAAGAGCCTTCAACATCTTACCTTTTTTTCATCAGGTACAATGGCAATAGCAACTAAGAAAAGGGAATTAAAAATCTGTTGAATACAATGAAAAATGTACAGAACTATGTGTGCATGAGTACCAAATTTGCAGTTATGCCAGATAATTGAACTGGGAGGTTCCATGGACTTTAAAATAAGTAGGTATTTAGGTGTAAGTAACTTAATATATTAACTACAAAAAGCAGGGCACCAATGGCTGGTGAGAAACTATGTGCCAATGATAATACACTGGAGAAATAGTTTAATTCTAGGCAGCATACTTATTGTGGAAGTTAATGCTCATTACAGCACTGCTACGTGCCATGGAAGCTTATGGTTCTTGCTCCTTTTTAATCTTGTTCCACTTACCCTGAGCCACAGATGTTTCTTTTTTCCTAGGGTATAATCCAAGGAGTCCAACATTTTGTTCAGAATTTCTGTTTTAAAAGCATAGGAAGCATACTAATAACAGCATTTTTTTTTCCCTTCTTCTAATATAGTGAAAGCCTAAAATCTGTAACTTTTTTTTTTTACATGAGAAGTGGATATACAAAAATAATTCAGAAGTTTCTAGTTCCAGTTGTTTATGAAACAGGGACTAGGACCTGGAGCAGCATAGAGGCACTGCTGTAATTTATGATGTGGCAGCTGGGAGCTAGGGGGGCCTATTTATTTGCCTACAGGACCCTAAATTGCAATCATTACCAAAATAAGACTTTCCACTTTTTTCTCTGTGGGATTTTTATATAGGTATTAGTACTTTATGGTCAATTAATAACAGTGGAGTTCTTAGAAATTATTTAAATACAAATCTCTTGTATGAATCTAAGTGAGACTGACCAGTAACCAATTATGTTTTACATAAATGATACTGCAGGTGATGCCTTTCAGTGATATTTTCACGTGTAAAAGTGCTGCTGATTGAAATCTGTGGGACAAAAATAAGAATTACTTGGAAATCAATAGGGAACTAGAGAACACAGTATTTCCAAGAACTGACTAAATTAAAAACAAATTTTTGCTCAGCTATCCTTTAGACATCTAGGGAGATCAAATATAATTTAAAAATAATAAAAAACAATTTTGGAAGACTGTATATTTGGCACCTAAAAATCTATATTCTAATGGAAATTTGCTGCAGGAGATTCTTTTTCTTTCCTGAAAATACCAGAAAATATGCTGTAGAGTGTTTTGATAAAAAGTCCTTATGCTGGGAAAATCAAAGCACAAGAATCTAGGGACAAAGAATACTGTGTGGTGTAATGAATTTAATAAAAAGGAAATCCAGACCAATATGACTAATTTGTCCCCTTGATCTATATAATCAAATTTTACAGGTGTTCACTGCAGCATACATAGCACTGAAGTAACTCCCAGTGTGCTTTTGTAGTTGTCT
Source organism: Corvus hawaiiensis (assembly GCF_020740725.1). NCBI lineage: Eukaryota > Metazoa > Chordata > Aves > Passeriformes > Corvidae > Corvus > Corvus hawaiiensis. Next base: position 45,004,235 of record NC_063255.1, read on the forward strand.
CAGAGTAGAGGTAAAGCCACCTTTATTGCTAATCAACACACGTAAGGCTTGGAAACAGTAAAGAGAGCTGCTAACACTTAGCTTAGAGAATAGACAAAGAAAACAAAGAAAAAGAATCCAATTATTTTATATTTGTTTTGCTAAATGGTTTTTCTGTCAAGGACTGTGGAGAAGAAACCTTTCTTTCTTTCTCCTGCTTTTTAAACTTGTCTCTAAGGCTGGGAGCAGACAGTACCATATGATAAGTTATCCATTGCTGCTGAGATTTCTGCCAAGAACCTCCTACTACAAATATCAACAAAGTGCAGCCTAGGCTTTGTCTGCATATGATTTAAAATAACAAGGACAATAAAAAAAGTCCCCCAATTTTTTTCAGTTGTCTTGTAGACAGTAATTGTTCCATTTCTTTACCTTGAAACTGATCCTCCAGCTGAGGAAAATGTCACCTTCCTCTGCCCCCAAAATTCTTTGGAATTTTTTGTATTCTCAAAACCACAGCTGCAAACATAGTTCAAAGAGCAGAAGTGCTACAGCCCTCAGGTTTTCTGTGGTTGCTGAACTTTTGGATTCTGCAATGTGCCCCAAACACCCCACCAAGCCCCAAAGGGCACAGAGGATGGTCCACACCTCTCAATGAGGACTCTGATCTTTTCAGTATCACTTCTTTGGACCATCAGTGTATACTGTGGCAGCAAAGCACACAGAGCAGCCACAACAGAAATTGAAATCCTTTACCTGCCAAGGTTTTACTCTTCAGGTTTGCTGCAGTGCAAAATCTGGGACATATGGAAGCGGTTCATCTCATGGGAATATGAAGATTTGGACAGTTTGATTAAGAGCACCTTAATTGAATGGAGCCGCAATGAGTTTTGGGCAGGCAGGTGACTAGTCTTGGGTGGGCAGCAAACAGGTCTGGAGGCAGGACTGGCAGCTGTGTCACCAGCACTGCTTGAAAACTCATGGGAAAACCTTCTCAGTAAATCTGTCCAACACAGAGCTTTTCTGAGCTCCTCCTTTATTACCTCACTGTTCAGACTCTGAAGGGGCTGACTCATATTTTTCAGTATCACTGAAAATGAGGGAAATGAGGTCTTGTGAAAGTGGTGCAGTGTTAAAGATAGACAGTAAGGCACTGTTTTCCTTTAAAAATGAGTGCTCATAACTATGCAACTATCTTAAGGCATATCTTATCCTATTTATCGCTCAAAAAAGTAAAATACAATTTTAGATAAGTGATTATAGATTTTCAGAATTATTTCAAAGGCTGTTTGAGAGAGATATGTGCATAAGGTAAAAATAAGATGTTACAGATACATGACTATTCTTAGATGTGTAGGAAAACCTTACTTTTGTTGTGGATTTTTATTCTCTCAGTCTGTATTTCTCAGCCTCCAGGATACGCAGATATTTCTGCACCAAGATGGTAAGGAACCTAATTGGTGCAAACTATGTCTGCAGGCCAGTTTTTACATAAAGATTGTTTTAGTTTTATACTCACTTTTAACCTTCTCTTTATGCACATTTTCCCCAAAGTGGTTCTTCCAGTCACACTACACTCCCATCAGAATTTTTTCATGCTATAACTAAAGTTGCTGGTAGTCATTAAGATGAATCCACGTTATGGTTTCATTTGCCTCTCTCTTATTTGGAGTTTCTGAGGTCCTTGAAGTGTAGCTAGGTGGGTCATCTCACAGAATGTAAACAAAAATTATTTATGGGTGTCACAGTGACTACTGAAATGTGTTTCTCTATTATCAGTGCCATTTTGCCTGCACTAATTATGCATTTTGCATAAATCTATAGCTTGACAGCTGTGCCTTATGCCTCATATTTTGTGGATTAAAACTATCTGCACTTGATATTGGAGGCAGAAGAGGCTGATTATTTTACAGGGTCAGGCTTTATATTATTCAACCTGCAGCTTGAATGTAGCTTTTCTCTGTGGGTAAGCAACAAATACAGGTGAATTTGGTGGGGCTTAAAGCCTTTGGAAAGAAATTATGTCAACATATATAACACGCTTAGCATTATACACCTTCTCCCACTGCGGAATCAAAGTGAGACTTTGGCTACATAAAACATATCTTATAAGTTTTACATGGCTCTATTTCAGTGGAACACTAATTTTATTTTTGGCTATAGCTCTGTGATTGAAGGCGATGTGAAAAAGACTGGCTTAATGCCCAGTATTAGATTTTTGCTTAAATACTTTGCTGAATTAGGGAACAGGTGTCCCTGAGACATTCTGTGGAGCTTCTCAATTCCACAATAGCCCTAAATAAATCCATTCAATCACAAAGACAATTTTTAATATTGTACACTATGTAGCATTAGACTTGCCATTTTTATATATGCATTATTGCTGAGATATAGTTGCTGTGGGAGGTGTAATTTAGAATTTTCCAACCCTTGCACATTCAAAAATCCCTGTCACAGCATTACAGTAATATGTTTACAGTAATATTTCCTTATCTTATTTATCCAAGAACTGTACTATATATTACTTTATAGAAGTATCTCGGTTTTTGAGACAGAACTTCAGGAGGAAGCACTCCGGAGTGAGTGTCTCCTCCAAATGGAAAAGGGCCTCCCCTTTTCCTCCGTCAATGAGACTAGAGGGTCACAAGGAGTGAAAGTGGGAAAAAGAAACCAAACTGTTTATTAACACACAAACAAAACAGAGTAGAACAGGAGTAAAAAACCCCTCAAAATACAACAAATTCCCGGAGAGGGAACAGACATGCAGGCTCGGACCACCCGGGGCCACCCTGCGGGCCCGCCGGGGCCACCTGCAGGCTCCCCGGACCGGCGAGGAGGGAAGGGAGACAGTGAGGCAAGGGGAAGGAAAGGGAAAAAGAACAAGATAAAAAAACCCCACAGAACCTTTCTCCCACTAGCTGGAACACAAAGGAAACCCAAAGAGCAGCACAGCACTCCTGGTGCACTCCCTCCCGAGCCCCCAGAGCCCCCGAGCCGCTGGGCCCGGCCGTTCGCCTGCCCCGCACTCGGTCCTGTGGCCCCGGCCCCGGGTCCAGCTCAAAGAAACAGCGCCTTGGGCATGGAGCGGATGGGTAAGGAATAAAGCGGCTTCATAACATCACCCCAGGACAGGAGGTCTATAAAAAGTATCTAATTAACCCTATCCACATTACCCAGTTATTTGGGTTTTTATGGTGAGGGATGAATGCCACCTTTAATGACCACATGCCTAATTAAATTGTTTAATTTACATTTTATTAATGTTCTTATTTCATCCATTTCTGAATAAAAGTAAAAAAAACCCACCCGGTATTTGCTCATAACAGTACTTTTAAACAAAATATTCAAGCAGTTAATTTCTTTTCAGAATTTGCTTGATCACTTAAGGAGGTACTTTCTGTCTTTTTACTCTGCATACTGAGGAAATGGGGCTGTTCAGATTTAACAGAAACAATTCTGCATCCATCACATCTTAGAATAACTTTCAGACATATGGCATACTGCATAAATAATTGATTTCATCAGGGCTTGTGTCAGGGTACAACACAGACAGTTAAGGTACATTTGGCTTAAAATAACCGATGTACATGAAAACAAATGGCGTTACATAAATAGGTGCATTTTTTCATATCTTGTTGACATTGGCATTGACTTTCTTATGAGAGAAATTAGATCAATTGGGACATTAGATGTTTAATAATAACTTAAAACATTTGAATTTTGTCACAAATAGATCTCTATGTGACTTAATTAGTAGCAGGGAACTGAATGAATGTCCTTGAGAAGTGGTGGTGCCGACTGATAATCAGCACTACCAGACCTTCTGGGAGCTAACAACAGGCTTGGTCTAGTGGGTCTTTGCTCACCAGCCTGCTTTGCTTGGTGCCTGCCTTGGCATATGCTTAAGAGATGTCCCAAGCATCCAGGTAGCTGAGGCTTCACAGTGTGCAGGTCCCTTCACCAAGACAAAACTGGAAAGAGTCTGGCTGGGTGGAGGAACAAAGAAGGAGTAGTCAGCATAGAGAAGAGAAAACACTGAGACCAAAAACTGCTGCAGAAATCCTCTCCCTGCTTGTTTGATTTGTGGTCTGAACAGCAAGGCCATTGTTATCTCTGTACAGTCTCCTACTATGATTTATTTTCTTAGAGAAGAAATGCCTCGCAGTAGGGACACCCTGGCCCCTTGGTACCCTTTTCCCCTGCAATATGTATTGATGTATTTAATTCATATTGATGATGCTTCTTGCTTGCTGTTGTTTAATCCCTGCAGCTGAAAGTTGTGAGACTTCATTGCCATCCCCATTCGTGGCTGGGAGCAAGCACATAGCTGTGACTATGGACACAGTGAAAGGCCAGATACTGCCCTCTGTCATGGCAATGCAGGGCACTAGACTGGACAAGCTGGGAAGGAAAACCTGCCTTGTCACTGAAATAATAGGTGCAAGCCTACCAGTCTGGGTGTCTCACATTGTTGAGCTTTAAGTCACAGAAATTCAGACATGGAAATACATGTTACTGATTAGAAAAGCATTGGTAGGGTCCAAATTATACTCACATCCAGTAAAAAAAATGAACATTTTTCAATTTTATTTCTGTCTCATTTTCTCTCCTTTTGCCCAAAGAGGATATTTCAAAATATTCACAAAATATTTACAATTAGAAGAGAAGCTTATATTTTGGGGCAAAGAAACCTGTTCAATAAATTCATGACAGACAGACTTTTAGCTAGAAATTTCAAACTCCACCAGCAATATATTCTGATTAATTTGGAGTATGACAAAAATAATTGCATGTAAGATGAAGTTCGTAGCATACAACTATTTCTATCATTTACCCCCCAAAAATGTCAATAGTATGTGTTGAAAAAAACAGCAGAAATCACCTCCAAGGTCAGCCTTTCTATATGGAATTGAAATTTTCAAGAGCTACATTCTCAAAAAGGAGAGTTATTTATGAGAGTCTTTAAAAGAACTGGCTAGGATTAGAGTGACTGTAAATGTTTTTCTTTTCAAAATGCTGGTTGCAGAAACAATACCTGTTTTAGTTTAAAGTATGTATTTATGTCATGTAGTTCTGTATAATTTATTTAACTTAACAATAGTGACCAGCCATAACAATTTTTCTTGGCTTTTGTCTTCTAAAACCTTGCGTGAGTTCATAAAATAATGAAATCATAGAATGCTTTGGGTTAGAAGTGACATTAAAGATTATATGGTTCCAAACCCCCTGCTGTGGGCAGGGACACCTTCAACTAGACCAGGTTGTTCAGAGCCCCATCCAACCTGACCTTGAACACTTCCAGGGATGGGGCATTCACAGCTTCTCTGGGCAACCTGTTCCAGCAGATGTCTGGATGGTTAAAGTCCCCCAGACAAGAGCCTGCAAGCACAATGCCTCCTGTAGCTGAAGCAGGAAGTTCATCACCAGAGAATGGGTATTATAAATAAGGCAGTGTGTCAAATAGCAGGAAATCACACAGCTGTGTCATGAAGAAAAAGCATTCTTAATGTTAAACCAGAACTTCCTGTGTGCAGAATTGTTCTTGTTGCTTCCTGTCCCTCCACCTTCAATATGACAGCAGTGACTTCTCCCGTTCCCCTTATTTTCCTCAGGCCAAACCATCCCAGCAACTTCCTTTTGCAGAGTCATGGCAGTGTAGAGCCATGGAGATGGACAAGGACCTTGGATCTCATGCCATTGAGATTTGAACATCTCTGAGGATGGAGATTCCACAAATTCTCTGGAGCCTGCCTCATTGCTCTGTACCTGCTGCAGGCCCCTCATGAGGTTGTCTACAAGAGTAGCATCCACCACCTCTGTCCATGTCCTCATCTTCTTCACCTACTAATCTGCAAGCTGAACCAGCTCAGCACCCTTCACCTTCTCTACTATACACTCTGCTCCAGCTCTAGCCATTGGGGGGACCTTCCAGTAGATTATATCCTGAATGTCTGACTTAGTCTTGTGCCAGGATCACAGGCTTTGCACCTGAGCTCCCAGTACAGTCTCACTGATGCTGAGCAGCAGGTCAAGACAGGGTCATCCTTGTTGCTGCTGTGACTGACCAAAGAGAGCCCAACTTTGGCATACGTTGCTGCAAAGGATTCTTGCAGACTCTTTCTGCCCACCAGAACTCCTCAGTCCTGTATAAAAGGTTCCTTTGGCTCTTCATCAGAGCTTGTGTTGACCCTTAACATTATTGTGTACATGCAGGACATTGCATTTGCCCTCCCTGAACCTAAGGTGGCCGATTGCCATCAGCCAATTTCTCAGTCTGTTGGAGGTCCTCCTGAATGGCTGCACTGCCCTTCAGATTATTGGTTCTGCTCCCAGCCTCATCCTTCCCACCACTAGTTTGATATCAGCTGCAAACTTGCTAAAAGTGCACTCTATACTACAATCTAGGTTGTCTATAGAAACATTTTAGAGTTCTGCCTCTAGCCCCTTGCTGGATGCCACTAGCTACTAAGAACCAATAGCGCTGACATATCTCTTTGACCCCCAGGTTCCAGTCGATTTTCCACCCAATTTCTCATTTGCTTATCAGGTAATATCCTGTCAATTTGTCTACAATGTTGCTAACAGAAATCATGTCATCTTTCTAAAGCCAAGGTGGGCACCATCCCTTGTCCATAGCACCAGTTATGTCATCACAAAAAGCAGTGAGCTTTGTCAGGCAGGATTTGTCCCTGACAGTTCTATGCTGGCTATTCCCAGTCAACTTTTTGTCTTTCACATGCCTGAAGGAAGCTAGTTTTAGTTTTTATTGCTGAATTATTACCCTGGTGATGAGATCCTCTTGGAAAATGCAGACAGAAGTTTGACAGATGGTTGTCCTCCAACCCATTTCCTTGCATTTCAGCAGCTGGGTCCCGCTGGGGAAAATTCAGAACTGTCCTAAATAGTAATTATCCTTCAAATTTATTTATAATATACTTACTTATTCTCAGCAATTACCGTACACTCTCAGCTGTTGAGAGTGTACAGTCTATGTGAGGCTTTACTGCAGTGACAGACCAAGAAAGTTAGGAAACATAATTTAGTAGTCCAACCTGATTTTTATTGCTGTGAAAATAAGAAGTGTAAGGTATTCAAATAACTCAGTAATGGAAGTTATCCAAATAAATCAGTAAGGGAGTCCTGGCCAAATAAAGAGATAAACTTCTGGATCTTGATGCTATAAATCCAAACTGTTCTTGGGGTAGAGGACACGTATTTCTGGATTATATTTCATGTAATATTTACATGTAATGTTCTTTCAAGTATCTCTCAAGGAGTGTAGTACAATCAACAGAAAAAGTGAGAATAAAATGTGGTGTTATTGTACGTTAAGTCAAAAATCAACCCAGAGATCCAGTCCTATAGGATTTCTGAAATTCCTTAAATAAAATAAGACATTTTAATGGAGATTTGATTCTTCTGCTAAAATCAATGTAGTTGATAAGAGTTTCCATTTATTCCTTTGTGCCTCCTTGCCTAACTCTACACTTACGGTATAAGTTGCAAAGTGACCTGTGAAGGGCTTCCAGTATGTACTGGATATTCATGCCCCATATGCTTTACTGTGGTGTTCTTAAAATTGAGATGTTACAGGCCATAATATCAGTCTAGCATTGGGGTTTTATCACTCTTTTCCTTGGGGCATCAAATGAATTTGAGTATGGAAGTTGGAATCCTTCACACTGCTTTTTCTCTATGGGGCTCTCTGGAAAGCCTCTTTGCAACTGCAGGTGGGTAAAATATTTTAATATCCTGACTTTACTTAAATAATATGTAGTGACAGCACTGCAGTACTCTCTTTGTGACTAGGGCAGGCTCAAAAGCAAGGAAAGCTTGCAGTAAACCAATAATATATGCTAAGAGTTATATAATTACATAAGAACAGAAGCTTTTTATAATACAAAAAGAACTGAAGGAGTTATCTACTCCTAGTCCCTGTATAAAGTAGGGTTAATGCGAACAGGTTGCTCAGGACCATGTTCAGTTGAGGCTCAAGCATCTCTGTAGATAGAGATGCACACTACTTCTCTGCGCCACCTTTGTCTACTGTCATGAAGAAAAAGCATTCTTAATGTTAAACCAGAATTTCCTGTGTGCAGAATTGTTCTTGTTGCTTCCTGTCCCTCCACCTTCAATATGACAGCAGTGACTTCTCCCGTTCCCCTTATTTTCCTCAGGCCAAACCATCCCAGCAACTTCTATTTCTCTTGTCCATGCTTTTCTATAGCCCTGACCACCTTGGGGACCCCGCACTGGGCTCACTACTGTGCGTCAGGACCTGTCCTGCACTGCGAGTCCAAATCTCTGTGCAGTTTCAGTGGTGCTGAAAATTGGAGCCACATATTGAAGCATCCCAAAATGCATGAAACCACCAAAAATGTCTCTTACATGCAGCCCTTAATCAGGCAAATCAGACAAAGTTTAGGAAATGTTCGTCAGCCTGATAAAGGTCTTTGTGACCCCTGTTATTTTTGAACTACATAGATTTGGAATCAGAAGTTTTGTCCACCCAGGGAATGGGAAGGACATGGTCTTCAACAAAAAGTGTTGTCTCACATCTCTATGAAGTAAGGTTTAGTGAGGATTTTATATCTGTGTTAGAGCTCCTCCTTTTAACAGACCTCTGAGTTCAGCTATTCTAAGTTACAGAGCTGAAATATAACCTTGATATCTGACAGACCATGAAGATGCTTTGCTGGTCAGACTTTTAGTGTTCATGAAACATAGGCTGAGACTGAGAACTAATACCTCTAGCCCAAAGTTCACAGCGGTAAGAAGCTATCCTTATGTAGATAAAACATATATATATTTTATAGGCTTGCTGGCACCTAGGTGTCATGTTTTTCCCTTGCTGAATACAAAACTGGCTGGTATAGATATTTTAGATGGACATGCTGCAAGCAAAATAGTCTGTCGCAACAAGAGCAGGATTCTCAGTTATCGATATTTCCCCTAAAAAGTATGCCAAAATGAGTGGGCAGTATAAATTTCCTGCAAGAGCTTTGAAATTAAATTAACATTTCATTTATGGCAGAACATGTGTAGCTGTATTACACAGAGACTCAGAGCACATCATTTGTCAATTAATACACATTAGTAGATCTGGATTATATATTTGGCTTCCCAGGCTCCTAATTCAGTGTTATGCATTCATTGAACCATTCCATTTGTTGCTTTTTTATTGAATATGCTCCACTCATCTCAGCAGAGAGGGGACCTACAGTTGTTTATCTTTCTTTATGCAGGAAGTAATGGCAGAATAGTTGAATCTGCTTTCTCATTACAGTCAACTGTCAAGCTCCTCTAATACTAATAATCTACAACCATGCAAAAATCTTCTTTGTCCACTCGCATATTCTGTACCTATATATGGGCAGTCCGTTGTCAATATATAGAGGAATAAACAAATTTATTTTTTCTGTTTGCACTTCTGTGTACTTTGAATAAATTACAGACACTCAGGACATGTCCAGAACACTGCTTCTCTTGACCTCAGTGGACATAATTTCTTTAACTGCTTGTAAACTGATCCAACACTGGCAAAATCATTAACTATGGGGAATTATAAGAGAGAATTAGGTTGTGAGCTGTAAAACCTGCCTGCAGAGGCACATGGCAGCACAAAGGAGCACATGGTGGCACACAGAGGCTTGTCTCCACCGGGCCCTGGGGGGAGGACGTGTCACACGGCAGACCCCTACAAAGGGTGTTGGTGATGTGGCATATAAGGATGCGCCTTATAAGGAAATACTGTGCCTTAGAAAAGTGTATAAAACCAACTCACTCCTTTGAATAAACGATTCCGATTCCCTGCCGGTCTGGGTCCGAGATTCAATCGCCACAATTAATGAATGAGGTATTTTAATAAAAGGCCTTATATTCTTTTAATCTTACAATTTGTTAGCTTGGTTCTGTTTGAATGGAGACTTGTTTATTCTTGGAGAATTAAGTATACAGAAGGTAGACACTTGTGGAATGATGTTATCTGTGAACATGCTAACACAGAAATACTTGACTGTTACTAGATTTAATTAATTTTAATACTGGTTTTAATGGTTTTAGACACTTAAAATATCACCAAAAGTAACCTGTCCTTTACTGAATAGCTTCAACAGAGCATCTTGGAAACCTGTGCCAAGACAGGACCAACATGCTCTCCTGGAGACTCAAACCATGGAATTGTAGTGCTGGCCATGGAGGCATTTCAGGGCGACAGGGTCAGGGTGAGCCTGGTTCTGGACACTTCAGACCAATATGCAAACCCTCTCATGCTCATCCACTGACCACCCCTCCCCACCCAAACATTAGCCAAAAAGCACCAAAGACTTTTGGGTACTATACCTGATGTGTGCCTTTTAATCTGTGAATGGCACATGGTTATATTTTTTTAAACATCCATTTCTTTTAAGAGTTAACCTTCTTGTTATATCACTTAATTTTCCTAGGTGATGATGAATATAGGTTTTGGTCTTTACCATGTCCTCTTTTTCTGGGTGTTTATCTGTCAGTTTCTGCAATGTAGGTAGACTATAATGACTCTAGTATTTTATATCTGCCCAATGTAAGGGAAGTAATATTTTATAAATTAATGGATTTTTTAAAGCTAAAATGTAATCTTGTTAATTAGATAATATATTTTCCCCCCTATAATTTAAACAAGGACATGCAGAATGTATTTAATGTATATAATGTATATGATATTGTATATTATAATGTATATAATCTGCCAGCAGGAATATCAGACTTCTTGTTAACTTGCTATATATTCTTCACATATAAAGTGCAGAAATATTTCAAAAATATATTTATTATTTTCATCATATGCCTCTCTGGTTTAAATTGAAAAAAAATATTATTCTAATTGATGAAGTGTAAATTTTACCAAAGGTAAAGTAGTGAGTCAGAATAAGGAATTCCCTCTGCTTGATTATACAAAATACAATACAATTAGGTTTGGTTTCCTCGTGGTTCAATTTGTTTTATCCCCTTAGGAGAAATCCATTCACCATATTTAATCCAGCTGTAATACACTGTAGTAAACATTTTCCAAAAAAGAAAGCTTAATGTGTTGAAGACATGTATCATAAGCTTCCTATTTTCCACCTCACCTTCTTAACAGCTTTATTGTTTAGGTTCCATTGAAACTTGTGAGGGAAAAATGAGAGGTCTGGAAATGTTCTTGGTTTTAACCTTCATGAAAGAGTTTATTTATTCAGCCAGTGGCATCCCTGCTGGGACTCTGCCTGCCCAGAGCAGGGCTGCACAAGGGTCTTGCCTCAGGCACACATGGATGTGTTGTCTCCCCTCTCCCCCTGCCTTCATCCATCTGCCCTTGTGCACATTGGCTGCAAGTCTCAGAGCAATGTCCAGCTGAAATTTATCCAAGACTGAGGGAATAGGGCTACATCTAGGTGGTGAGGAGATGCTCCTGCTGCTCGGTGAGCCCAAAATGGGCAAGGAATACAAGAAAATTGACCAGTCTTCGTTATCTGCATGCAAGAAACCTGGAAGTCCCACTCCTGACTTCATCTGCATGATGCAATACTTGTGTGTCATCACTGGTGTTCAGAACCTTCAGAAATAAGACTAAAAAGGAAAGGATTTATTTTCATCCACATGTTAGATTTTGATGAAGGGTTTATGTTTTGTGTTCTTTTCTATAATAGCTGGGAATTAGATCATGTACTTTCTTTAGAAAGTTTCTAATGAAAGCATTAAATGTTCCAGGATTTCAAGGGAATCAAAAGATCTGGAATCACTGCCTGAGACACCATTCTGGTGACACTGACAGGTCTACAACTAATTTATATGGAGCAGACATTTTTCTCCACTTTTACTCCAGTCTCTCCTCTGGCAAAACTGCTTCTGGAGAAACCGAAGGAAATTTTTCTGGGAATGAAACAACATGACACTTCTATCATGTATTGAGAGATGTAATTTACCTCTACAAGCACGGATTAGGTACAGATACAGACTTCATATCTATATTCTCTGTCAGGTAGATATTCTTCACATTCTAAAACTGAAGGTGTTAGAAAAGAATAAAATAATAAATGCATAATAATAAAATAATAAAATATGTACCTCTAAGATTGCATTGTTTAATAGCACAAAGCGAAACACAGGAGTTTAGGAGAGAAAGGAAGATAAAATCTTCAGAAGTATGTGATTTTTTTTTCTGAAAGCTAAAGAAAATAATACCGTTTTTACCTGCCTAAGGATCTGACTTTTTTTTTCTGCTGCCGTGTTAAATGAACAGCTCTGCATACACACAGGGCTTTCTAATCTGATTTGCTTTATAAATCTGTAGATTGGTAGGAGCTTGAGGCATTCAAGCAACGTCAATATCATCCCGAATAAAGGTGTAACAGTATGCTCTGTTTTTCTGTAAGCTCAAGGTTTTGATATTTCTGATCTTTGTTTTTAAATGGCAGAACATCTAAGTCACAAGGCTGTAGATATTTTTACATTCTGTAATCTTGTGTGAGGCTAATGATACAAATGCCTTTGTCAAGGATAGATACTAGCATTAGTGGTTTGGGACCAATGACTCAGTCACTGCCTTGCTTGAGATGGAGTGTGGCAACCTGCATTTTCATCACAAATCAGCAGGAGAAGCAGCATATTATGCAAACGTTAGCACTTTAGCAAAGCTTTAGGCGAGGCCAATATGAACAAAAAAGCAAGGGAGAAGAGCTGGTGCAAGCCAGGGGCTGTGTTCTGTAACGCTGTTCACAAACCCCTCAAGTGTGCAGCAGCTGCACCAGGGATGAAGGCTTGCAGGGGTCAGCACCACTTGGCATTCTAATGAGCAGGGCAGTTTATCCATCACAGCTTATGAACCGTGCTGCAGGGCTGTGGGGCAGAGGCTGAGCAACACAGGCCAGCCCCACTGAGGAGCAGGTGCGCAGGGGCCACTGCCAGCTCACAGCTATTGATCTGAGACGGTGAGGGCCAGGGTCTGAGGGAAATAAAAGCAGTGTGAACCTGAGGATTGCTAAAGAGTGTGTTGGTTCCCGCAGCTTTTTTAGGCTTTTGTGTAGCCTTTGTGTAGCTGGCAAGGTAAGTTTCACCATGTGCTGATCAGGCTGCATTGAAACCCAGCGCTCTGCAGCAGTCCTTGGTCATGAGTCATGAAGGGCGTGGGACAGAGCAGAGCCTGGGTGGGTTGCTGAAGACGGGCTGAACTACAGTAGTAAGCAGGATCAGAATCAGTATCCCTGTTCACTTGTCACATCCACTTGCTAGATTTAATCTGATCTAACTGGGATTTACTCAAATGCCTCTGTGTGTGAACTTGCAATGCACTTGTCTGGACACTGGGGTCAAAGAGTGTAAAACAAGTGTTTGGTGTTTAGGATTATATGTTCTTGAATTTAAGCATTCTTGCTTGAAATTATTCAAAACTGGGCCTACTCATTAGCTGAAAATACAGAAAGTACCTATAAACTTGTATATAATATCCTCCTTTGCGATGTTTTGTGAAGAAATACTTGAGAAGATTGAAAGAGACTTATAGTGTTTTCTTTTTATCTTATTCTTCTAAGAAAGCTGGGAAAAGTGGTAATAGCTAATAGAATAAAAGGAAAATGGATGTCTTATCCCAGGAGGTACACCTTTATATATGGAAAAATTTTAGAGCAGTTTATGTTCATTCTTATAAAAAAGTATATTGAATAGAACTAATGCAAATCCTCACAGTAATTCTTCTTTTAAAAGATTAGGGAAGAATGTAGGGTTGTGTTTTTTCTTTTATGTTCTGTGGTTTTGGGGAATTTTTTAATGTTTTGCGGGGTTTGGAGTTTTTTTCCCAGTTAGTTATAATCAGAAATCTGGTCTTTTATTACAGTTTTGAGCCAATAGGAAATTATTATTTGAAAACAATAAAGTTCCCCGATCTTGGGAAATAAGGGCACTTACAGGCACTTAAAACTGATTTATATTTGTGTAGTTTATTATCCTTCCTGTACAGGCACCTTTGTAGTGGTATGAAGTGTCCACACTAAGACAGTAATCCCTTTCCAACCATGTCGGTAAAGCAGGTCAGTTTTCTATAACAGACAAAGTCTGAATAATTTATTCAATTTGCACAAAATTATATTTATAACATAAGTGCAATGTTCAGTGGTGATATTAAAGTGTTATAAACAAGGTTATATCTACACTGCAGTGCCTGTGTAGTATTGCAGGTACAGCTGAGCTGTCCAAAGGACACATCAGTGCAAGTTGATTTATCTTCCAGTTGGTGCTGGTGCCTCAGCTGCTGTGAGCAGAGAGGACAGGTGTTGTGGGTCTATACTACACCTCAGCTCCTCCTTTTTGAAGTTAGACTAGTGCATTTTTCTCAAAGGGATTTTCCAGATGCCATCACTGTTTTTGAAGTCAAGAATAGAATACTTTTTGCCTGCAGGGTGAAAGAACATGTTTTTATTTTTATCTTGGAGCATTTATATTTTTTTTATAAAAGTCAAGTTTCCATTAACAAGCATATGTTATGAGTAAATTACCCAAGGAAGGATGTTCTAGAACAGTTTGCAGTATAAGCAATGAGTAAAAAGTATCCCAAATCCAAACTAAAACACTAATACCTACAATAACAAAAGGCTACTCTTGTTTTCCCAGATTTATAATCTGGTTTTTTTGTTCGTGGGATGAAGGAGAGTTATCTGTGATCTACTCTGGGAAATCACATCTGGAATATAAAAACAGATGGCTTCAAACCAAAGAACTGCTTTGCATGACATGCAAATGAAAAGCATATTCTTCTTGTGCTCTTGATTACATTCAGCAATAATTAACATTACTGGAATAAGCAAGAAATGCTACACTTGCTTTTGGTAAAAAGGAAATATTTATGCTAATGTTTCTTGTTTACATCAGCATCAGCACTGTTTAAACAATCTGTATTTAGATGTTGCACTTCAGGTCATAAATCCTTCTGCTAAGGGCACAAGAGAGAGGGTGTTTGCCATGTAAGAAACTGTATTCTAAATAAGTACAACAAAAAAAAGGGAAGGAAACAGAAGTTTGGGAAGATGAAGGAATAGTTCAAAAATCACATAGTAAATTGTGGCAGAGCTAGGATAGTGCCTAGATTTCTAGGTTCTGGTTCAGTAATCATATCTACTGGATATGCTGCTTCTCAATACATAACATGAACATGCAGTACTTTGTAAAAAAGAGTGCACTAGACATTTTGGTGTTATTGACTTAAATTAAATCCAAGGGACATTTAAATCTGCACAAAGACTTTTAAAAGTAACCCCTAGTATGAATACTGACAGGGTAGTTAGGTTTTCAGGTCTGGGAGCACAGAAAATCCATTAAAAGGTCCCTGTCACTAATGCAGGTTGTGCCTTTTTGAGAGAAATTGCGCAATAAATACTCTTCCTGCAGTACTTGCAGATGAAAAGGTGGAACAGGGGACTTTGGAAATGTGTTTCCTTTACCATGCAGTTTTAAACACTAATAAACAAATAAAGCAGTAATAAGCTTTCCATGACTATTGCTGAACATGCTGATGCCAAATGTCAGGGGCTACAGTGATGACAGGTTTAGAGATTAGAAAACAAAACATACGGAATATTTTATGGAGATCAGGGAACTGACTTTGCTCAGCAGGGAAAAGGTGAGTTCCTCAGTACCACATAAGAGTTGTCCATATTTACATCTGCCTCTTCAGCGACTGAAGGAAGCTCAGTGCTCTCAAGACACCCAGGAATTTTCTCGGTCATTTTGCCTTTAAGGATCTCAGACTCAGCCTCAGCACATCCTGCCTGCATTATCTGCTCACCTGTGTAGCACACACGGTTCCTCTTTTCTGGGAAACCTCCATACCCATGAATTTGCTTTGCAGTGGCCACAGGATAGCTCCTGGACACAGTGTACAGGATATTTCCATGCAGCTGCATGAGAATAAGCTGCTCTATGCACACTTTCATCTGTACCCTGATAAACAGGACATGCCAGGAGCTCATTTACAGGGTAACCAATGAGATTGCCCTGGATGTGCTTCCAAGGTGTTCCTGTTGCTGCACAGCCGGAGTCAGTCTCAGCTGTAGTATCATGGCATTTCCAGCACAGCAGTGCCTATGGAGATGCAAAGAAGGAAAATGCTTGAAAGCTTTTGAAAGTCTGGCCTGTTTATTTAAGAACCTATACGGAAGCTAAATCCCTCTGAAAATAAGTTCACCAATCACACAGAGACTTAATGCAATTTCTTAATGTTTGAGGATCATCCATTAGGGTAAGAATACAGCTAAGCACATGGGAAAATACACCCTGCTGGGGTCTGTTTCAGTCTTTTTGTAAAGGCAACATACTTGTATCTCAGTTTCACAGCAGAGTCAGCAGTAAAGACAACCACAGCAAACAATATTAAAGTCATCCTTAATTATTTCTTTCCTTTTTCTAGATTTCCAAGGTGGCTAATGATTTTGACATCTGAGACTTCCAAAGTGCCTGATTTGAAAGCTGAAAAAGTGGCTTGGATTTCAGCAAGAAAATTTGCTCCCAACTTTGTGTTGTTCAGTCAGACTGATTGTCTTTGCTAGGGGAGGCTTATACAGAACACCTCTTTTGAGAAAGAGATTTTAGTGCTAGTGACACTCATCTTGGTTGAAAAAGAAATACAAGATGAGATTTTCAGTGTATCCTGGCTAAATTACATCTGACTAGTAATTTAAATTAATATACTAACTTCACATGCACACATATTCCTAATTTGCCTTTTAATTTTAATGACTAAAGTAAAAATTTGTACCATCTGGAAACTCTCACTTTATTTTTCCCCATGTTTTCTGAGGTAGGTTATTTAATTACTTAGCAAATGGTCTGCCTAATGCCACTAGAGCTTGTTAATAATTTGTATGCAAAAGATGAACTCTTGTCTGAGTGATAGTTCCTTGGAGGCAGGAAAGAGAGCAGAGGAAACAGTTTTAGCTGAAAAAAAATGTAAGCATCTTGTAAATATGTTGCTGAAGCACTTGTTCTGAACAGTGTGTTTACAGAGACTTGTATTAATGATCCAATATACCGGGATTAAAAATGACTTAAATGCTGCTGCTGTTTTCTGGCTTGCAGTAGAGCCAGAGATAGCTGTCAAACAGAAAAGCAGGGCAGTGAGCAGGAGCAAAAGGCTGCTGGATACGAGAGGTGTATCAGAGCTGGGGACGCACTGGGCTTCACGGGTGGAAGGGAATGCAGGCTTCAAGTGGAGGTGGGCATGCAGTTCTTCAGGCCAAATTCACATAAGCACCTATGTAACTGCAGTCTCTATTTCCTGGTTTTAATAGTACCCAGTTTCGGGAAAGATTTTGTTTACAAGCAGCTTGTTTTCCTCACACTCAGCCAGAGTGTCAGGTAAAATACACTATTTTCTTCCCTTAACAGTACTTCTCCTTACTATGTATGTTGCTCAATTTAAAAGAAGGAAATTATTTTCCTCTTACTGTTGCCACATACCAGATTAAAAACAAAATGAGGGGAGGATAAGGCAGGGGTTTTTTTTAAATGTCTTTACTGTACCTGTTAACTCAGACTTTTTTGGACTCATTGTAAATTTACTTCTACAAATCTATTACAAAAGTATTTCAGCTTGACTTGAAACCCTTCTTTCCCTCCTTGCAATACTTTCCATTGCCAGTCATATGCATGTAGTTTCAGTCATGTAAAGATAGTTTGCTTTTGCTAAGAATGTTACATATGTCAGAAGAAGGGACCACCAAGTATTTAGCATGTCATAAGGAATTTAACAGAATACTTACAGGGTATTCTTTCGCTGTTTTGCAATAAAGTTTTAGCTCAGCTCTTCCTGTCAGGAAACTGAGTTAAACCACAACAAGGTACTTGTGCTACCTGTGAGCAACAATTCAGCAACTTGGTGTTAATTTCTGAAGAGAGACTTCGAATCTGTTGTGCTTTAACCCCCTGCCAGCAGATCAGTACCAGGCACCCACTCACAATGGCAGGCAGTTTGTCACAGCAGCAGTGATTTTCCATGGAACTGGTGCAGTGAAAAGAAAAGGAGCTTGTAAAACTATAAATATAGAGGTACCTGTTGGCAAGGAGACTCAGGAGAGTATTAGACTAAGGAGGTAAAATGTTCTTTTATCCTTAGCATTTGCACCTTGCTTTGGCACTAAATCAGAGCTGAAGAATGGCTGTCTGAGACTAGACAAAATCTTTTCCTGACACAAAACATGATATAAAGAAGTTTCCATCAGTGTTAAGTTTAGAATTAAATTCTTTTCCAGTGGACTAAAACTTGGTCTATTTTTAATACTTTGAACATATTTATTGCATTTCTTAACATTTTTAAATGTTTAGTGGTAATTTTAGTCAGTATTTTGAAAGAGCTTTGAAAGGAGTTGTCTAAAACCTATGTTGAATTTTGTAGATTTCTGATTACACTAGTTCATATAAAGTAACTACAATACCTTGGACTTTTGAATTTTCTTTTCCCAATAGCATTTTCTAAATTGTATGCACTGGTCCAAGGTAGCAACTGCAAAATCTTACTATTGCTTTTGACTTTTTCCATCCTTATTAGCATATAAAATTTTTTTTCATTCAGGTATTTATATTTATTACCTTACAAAAAGACCTGTTTGTATTCATTCTATCTCTTGGCATTAGGGTTCAACTACTATGTGTAATCTAAACTATGTGCTTTTTACATATCATCAAGATGCATTTGTAGGACAGACTCTACTCATTATAAAGCTTCCCTTTTACAAAATTCTTTGAATCAAAATAATTAAAAATGTTAAGCTAGCTGCTTTTCTTATTAAATTATAATTTCACATTTCTAGCAAGAATTCTTATTTGTTTAATATGAGTCTTATAAGCACCATATTCTGCAGAATTATATTGGTTATTCACCAAGGATGTTTTTAGTAACTTTTTACTCAATCAGCATATGTTAATTAACTGCTCTGGCTTTGTTTTAAATGCATGAGTCTGTTGACCTAAAGTAAAAAGAAAACCATGAAAATGAGTTGAAACTGACCTTTGCTAAAGTAAAGAGATGAAGCAAAATGATACTCTGAGTTTTTTTTTTTCTGTTATAATGTAAGAAGGCAATCTAATTTAATTATTATTCTGTCACTGTGCTGGTGACTATTTAGCCCTTACAAATGGCAGCCTACACTAAAATGTGGAGCTGGCCCACAGCTTTAATACTAAACTCATTTTTTAAATTTTGTGGTAATTTCATTCGGAATAGAAAATTGTGTACAATGCCATTACTTAGATTGATTACAGACATACATAAAAACCTTTGAAGTTTAATACATTATATCTTTGAAATTGGGTATTTTGAGAGATTGGATAGTTCCATTTAATAGTTTCAACAGCAAGGTTTTAAGAAGGTGAAGCAAAAAATCTACATACACTGTGTTCCACCACCCCAAATAAACTGCTAAAGAACTGAATCCTTGCAGCAGAACTCCAACCAGTATCAGAGAACACAGTCACGTTGCAGATACTTCCATCTGCATATGAGAAAATATTACTCATGGAAATGCCACATGTCTCCTTGTTCTGATTTTGTGGGGACTGAGAAAAATCAATTGTGTTCCCTTAGCATGAACTGTTTTGTTACAGCCTGCCCCATGCTGTGCAGTGATGGCTTCTATGCACCTTTTTATCCACAGGGGTGATTACTGCCTTTATACTGTTGTCTGGCACTGGTTTAGCATAACTATGGCATCATGACTCTGACAGTGCCATTTGGGCTCCTTGAGGACTTTGAAGTCTGCTTGTCCCTTTCTGGTACTGGATGAGCAGTGACAGTGATTAGTGCCCTGGGTTACTTCTGTAAATTATTGTTACTTAGAGCAGAAATGGCATAACAACAATTAAATCACAGCAAAATTGTGTTCATGATGCTGGGCTTTTCTTTACAAAGTGAGCTAAAATCAATGCTGGATTTAATTTTTAAAAGTGCAGTGGTTGATGGTTTGATTCAGAGGTTCAGTTGTCTTTCCAACAGGAGCAACAATCTTCATATTCTTCTAATTGTGGATCTCTTTCCGAAAACTGTGTATTCATATACATCTGCTGAAGATGAACCTGCTTTGATAGAATACTTTTTTCTCATTTCAGTATAATTAGTCTCCCAAATTAGATTATCTATTGTCATAAAGAACCTAAATACAGCAATGTAGGAAGCAGGTGATGAATATAACTGTAAAATCTCTTCAGTTTCCTGCTAATTGGATGAAAAGGAGAATAAAGAAAAAAGAGCACTAAACTCTAAAACTCTATATTCTACCAGCACTCCTTAGATGTTCTATTGCCTTATTAATTGTCTGGTCTTGTGCTGTCTTTGAATATGCAGCTGAAATGGAGATAGGGCAATGTGATAATTTGCTCCAGGAATGCACTTCCTACATTTGTGTTCTCTATTGAAAAAACCCAGTTTTAACTAAGTTGCTTTCAACTAATTCAGATTCCCCTTAAAAATGTAATTTAGATGTGTTATAACTGACTGAGCTATCCTACTAATTTGAAAATATTGAAATGAAAAGAAAAGATGTTTTCTCCTTTCTTTTCCTCTTGGCCAAATCTCGTCTGTGGGAACCACATACTGAAATACAATATGACAGAAGATGTTCCTGGGTAGTTCTTTGTTTGTTTAGGGGATTTGGGGGGTTCTTTGTTTGTTACTTTTGGGTTTTAAGTTCCAGAGGCACAGGGGGGCCGGGGGGGGGGCAGGAGAAGGGGGGGTACTTATTTGGATTTTTTTTGATTTTCATGTATTTGACCTGATTTTCCTTGGAAAAGAAAAATTGCCTCTTTTGGGGTATTATGAAGTCGTTAAGAAACCTTCTAGTTGCACAGATGCCTAAATGCTGTTATTTTAGGGACAAGTGATGCAGATTTACTTAAGAAAACTTCATCTAAGCAACTGAATGATTTTTATGTACTTAATAATATTCCAAAAGCTCTTCCCAAAATCATACTTGTGCTATGTTAAGATCAGGCTAATGCTACGTGGAAAATGAGGTCTGATATCAACAGAAGGAATTTGAAGTCTGAACTCAAGATAACAGACAGCTTTGTGAAAGACATTCATTGAGATGCAGAGTTTGTTGACCATGAAATAACAATGGCACTCTGCTTCTAGGCAGTTCAGCACTATTTCTATGTGTGAGGGGTTTCTTTTGGTGGCATTGTGGAGCAATAAGTGAAGGATCTGTATTATTTGGTGTTGCCTTCACCTTTCTGAGCTATGTGGCACTGAAGGCACATTACAGGCAGTGTTTTACAACTAGAATAAAAGAAGAGAAAAATGTTTAGTGCCCTGTGACCTCACAAATATGTTTTATGTACGCAGGTGAGCTACTAACCTACAACAGTATTAACTTGTCTAGGTAGAATAAGGACCTAATCTCAAATGTCTAAGATTCTGAGTCATGGTGATAAATAATATTTCCCATCTTCAAATGGTCCTTTGGTGTTTTGCTTGTAATAGTATACTTCACGTCTGGCCTTGGGAATCTCTGGTATGTTACAACAAGTTCGCTGAGCAATTCCTACACAATGCAGAGCTTTTGCAACTCAATGTTTGGTGCCATGCAGGAAGATTCAGTTTCATGCCACAAGAGTATGAAGCAGGGATTAAGAGAAGTTTTGTTTGATCATGATATGAACAGGAATGAATGAATTTAATGAATTTAATGAATTTGAAAATGCCGAACACCTACTAAGAACATCTGCCATCCTGGACAATTTATTAAGTACAATCTTAAGAAAATTATAGGTTTGGTAGATCCAAAGACTAACGGAAAAAATATAATTTGGCAGTAGGTTAGAAGGACATGAAACTTGTGCTAACACTAGAAAAAATTCCGTTTGAAAAATCACTGCACAAAGATAGATAGTATTTACAGAGTTACTACAAGGTCTTGGCAGAAGTGTTGATCAAATACAGATGTAACATTTAGATTAGAACACAGAGTTTTATGTGCCTAACCGAGATTAAACAAACATTGGTCAGAATTCTTTTTTTTAGAGTTTGATACTGTAAGCTAGTTGCCCATTGAATTAAAACAGTATAAAGAAAGGCAACATGGAGGTGCTCTGTGAAAGAAATAATTTTAAGCTCAAAATATTCCAGGATGTAGAAGAGAGACACTTCATTTTCTCAGATGAGTTTATTTTTGGAATTGCAGAAATGCTTTGTGAATAGTGCCTTTATTACTAAACACTGCTGGGCTGATAAAAGATAGCCTGTTTTAGTGCCTTATTTCCCAACATATACAGGATTTATGTATCTTGTTCTTTGTTGTTGTTTGTGTGTGTGCATTACTTCACTAAGAGACCTACACAGCAGAGCCATTAAACAGAATACAGTCATCAGACTTTTCTCTGTTTTCATATTGAATTGGCAGAATGAAATATGAGTTTCTGGAAATCCATACAATTTCCCCTTGATTAACTTTTTTTTTCCTTTTTGCTTCTATTTTCTTGTAAAGAAGCTTTGCAACAGCTCAAACATCACAAAGAGAAACATGAACACTAAAATAGCACTATATAACTGAAGGTTGAAATTGAAAGTGTCCATTATAAATATCATTAATTATGGTGAATTAATTACTATAAGCTCACCATACATTTCAAGTATATGGTCTGATCAGCAGAACTTTCCAGGAGAATTGAGTAGTTGAAGAAATTACCTAAAAGTTCTACTATGATAAAAAAAAGAATTTTAAAAGTGTATCGGCAACTGCTTCTGATTTTGATCCTACAGATTCACTAACTTAATTGATGATATTTAGTTATTTTAACTACTGAATGAGAGTTACTTACGAAACATTTAGACTTTTAAACAATTGCACCTAGTTTCTTTGGGACCTTACAAAATATTGTAAGGTATTAGAGACAGCTGACAATCTGAGGAGAGCATGATAATATGTAGTAATTTAATACATCAATACTGTTAAAAGACTTGTAAAAATTGGGTGATTTTGACTAGCATTATAGGTGAAAAAACTACTTAGTGGCCAAATACCATTATAAAAAACCAGCAAAATTTGCAAATGTTTTTATTTTTAAGATGAAACTTTAGAAGTCATAATAACTGCCCTCCAAAGTTCTTGATCCCCTTTTGGCAATGACACTATTTTTGTTTTGTCAGCAGCACCAATGAATACAGCTGCTACACTGTATGAAATAATTGTATTATATGACAGATAGAACAAGGAGTATGCATCATATTATAAATAATTTAATTTTACAAAGGAATTTTACATCTTAATCTGTTTGACCATCACTTTCACTTAGGCCCTGAAATAGAATTATGTTATTGTATTCTTTGCTATAATCTAATTTTTTCACCCATAAGGAAATGTCAGGTCACATTTATAGCAATCTAGGGGCCTCTAAGCCAGATTGGAAGGTCATTCTGTTTGAGCATTGTAAATGAACCTGTCCAGCAAAGTTTTGGTTAAGGACAACCAAGGACTCATTATATAGTTAATTTACCCAAATGCCAGTAAAAGCAATGCCACGGTTGTTGCTGTCTGCCCTGTGAAATGTGAAGTGGTATCCAGAATCCAAGAATTAATCCTTTATTATGAAGCCTGGGAAGAAATTATATTTAAAAAAATTTCTAGAAGATCATTATGTTACAATACAAATAACAGTAAGCAAAATAAACTTGTGCCAAAATGGTACAAGCTGTATTTCAGTATTATGAAAAATAAGGATTTATTTTTGTTTTCTAAATGTCCTAAAGCATTATTCTAAATCTTTATTCTAAGAGGCTTGACTAACTTTCATAGCCTACCTAGACTGCTACATTGTCATGATTAAGTTCTGTCAAGAGACTATTTTTGTGGTAAATTGTGACTCCCTTTTAGACATATGATTGTGCATTTGTTATACACACCATCAGGGAACATGACTGCAGTCTTCAAAGCAATTTCCACCTCACTTATCTAGTGTTGATGCTAGAAATCAGGAGAAATAAAGATGCAGTTGTGGGTGGTGCCTAAATCACTAATTAATCTGTGGTCCTCCATAGGGAGAAAGAAAGGAATTAAATATCATTACAAATTTGTAAAGGGCCAGCCAGCATATTCTAGTTATATAGGGTAGCTTTTGTGCTCTGGGTATTGTTTTACACTGCTATTTGTCTATTTTGTAACACTGCAATCTTTAAGCTCATCTTTAAGATAAGATTTCCCAAGTTGGTGCAAAACCAGCAAGAGTTGCTAAACCACATATTTTAAGCAACACTCTGGTAAACTCAGTCAAAGCATTTCAGTTCTCTCCTGATAGTAACTATTTTTCCCATCCTTTCACATCTTCTTTCCTGATTTGTATGATTTATATGGTATGCGTATTATACATAGCAGGAGAGGAGACAAATCTCCTTGAAAATTGAGTTGGTACAAATTAAAGCATTGGAGTTACAGACTGTGGTAGGAACACTGGAGAGATCTGTAAGCAAGAGGAAGGATTTTTTCTTTCTGCATCATCACAGCCTATTTTGAACCATAAATAAAAATAACATAATTGAACTGAGATAATTTGAGCAATTGCAGTTGTCTTCCTCCAGTCAAAGAGCTATATGACTGGTTCTGTTATGATATCATGGAATTTTACATGGGACACACAAAAAAGTTCATATTTAGAGCTAAAAAGTCCTTTTAGCTTTCATGTCATTCAGAAAGGGAACAAAGTTTATTCTGATAAACTGAGACTCATGATGTCAGGAATGTAGAGAATACACAGGAAAAAAGATCTTTCCATAGAAAAATCTTCTCTGTTTACCACTCTGTAGAAATTCCTTCATTCTTCACTGGAAATCCTAAAAGTCCCTGAGCAGTTAAATGCAATGTATTTGATTTTCTCAACAATACAGTGCTATGAAACTCCTGGAAGAAATTGAATCATGTGTCATAGTTGGTAATGTTTAGTGAGCTTTTGCCACACCAGTTTGATTTCTTGATTCTCTTGAAGGCTGCTTTCCTGCTCCATTTCTCTGGAGAGTTGTAATGAGACACTTGCTAGTGTTGATAACACCATAGATTGCAAAAGCAATCTCTTTGCCAAGCTAAGAACAAATCTTTGGCATGGTTTTCCTTTGTGCTGTTTTCAGTGTTGGGCATGTTGGTCACAGGTCTGGCACCAACCTTCTCTTGCGTAACTTCAGGGACATCCATAGCTCTGTTAGAACTCGTATTATTACTGAAGTGGCTTCATGTGTGAAGCAAGGATTTGCAGTACTCCATGGTCCAAAGATTCTCCTTTGGGATCACACATAGGTTTTAATTTTCACTAGAAAAGGGAGGGATGTTTCCTTTAGTGCAGTCTCTAATGTATCAAAGTGTTGATTTCGGCCAAGAAATTGTGTAAAACCTAAAGTAGAGCCTGGGAACTTGAGCATGATGAAATACAGGCAGACTAACTTCTCCCCTTAAATCAGAGATGGGTTTGGCTAAAGGAGAGATTTTTTAGGGCAATTAAAATGAGCTTGTTTTTCCAATCCATGATGCATAATGCTTACAAATAAGGTAACTTTATGAAGTCCAAGAATGGAAAAGTGCATGCAGCCACACGGAAGACTTACATTATCTTCCTACTGCCAATATAAGGTATCTTCCTGGGACTGTGGAGGGTAAATGATATCATGTGGTATGAATCTGCAGCTGAAATAATACTCAATTTTCCAGCCTCATGTTGTGTTTCATTGATATTGTTGGAAACAATGTTGGAACTCCTGTTTACCAGTGGTGGAAGTGCCATTGTTTAAAAGAAACTCATCAAAAAGGAGAGGGGTGTGGTAATTAATTGTTACCTGCACATCTCTGGGTAGAAAGCCACCTGCTGCAAAGTGATGTTATCCTCCCTCTAGTGACATCTAAGGACGCTATAGGCTCCAGCATGGCCAAACATTCAAGAATCCTTCATACTTCAAGGAACAGAGGGAATCTGAAGTATTTGCCTGAGGCAGAGCTATCATGGAGGCAGGGAAATTGCTCTGTTAGTGTAATTGCTCCCAAATATCGTGGGTAATATGTGGGTTTGTGTTGTTTCCGGGGATTTTGGGTTTTTTTATGAAATACTGCATTTAAGAACAAAATGGAGAGAGCAGTTAATTGTGCATTTAATGATTGTACAAAGAATAAAATATGGCCGGTGGCTAATTACGTCCCTAATTACTACACTGCTTCTGTAATGATTCTACAGTTGAAACAAAAGTCCTCATGCATTTAATGCATTTTATGCTCAAGCAGGTATTATGAGTCACTAGTCCAAAGAGCAGCCTAAGAACTCAGCAGGTGTACAGAAGCCTTTCGTAACAAGCTGTAAAAGTAGTTAATTTGTGGCAATTTCTGGAAGGTGGCAGGTAACATATGTGACCCGTTATTTAGCAGAATAAATTGTCTCTTGGATCCAGTGCCTTTGCAGTTTTGTCAGCCAGCTGCACTCCAAATGGTCTGTGCCTCCAAGCTTTTTTCCCTTTAAATGCAATCATATTATGCACTCCTTGCCCATAGCTTTTCCACCTTAAATCAGTCTGCAGCATTTGACACTTGCATACTAAAAATAAAATGAGCTGAGTCCCAAGTTAACATCTGTTTATTAAAGATGATCTTTCATGTATAGAATTACCAGGACATTTGGCCTGATTTACTATACTAACATTTCCATTTTCGCCCTGGGTAGGGAGCTCTGCTAATAATGCTGCACCCTATGGTGAAATAGTACCTAATCAGTATTTATGAATAGGGTTTTGAAAGTCACTAAAGAGCAGAGCTTTCACGGTGGACTGGGGAAGAGGTTTTACCTTCTTAAAACAGCAATATTGCTGAGCTTTGGGGATCTGTATGACATTTTAGAATTGAAGAGCTTTCATTTTTAAATTGCATTAAAATGTGTAATGTAATTCTGTCATTAGTTTAACTGGAATGTATGTCTTTTGGCCATTAATGCTACTGTTAAACCTTGTAATTATTATGCAAATGACTGCTGCACTTAAAAAAAATGCCGAACAGTGACTACAGCATCTTCAAATTCTGTCAAATGAGAAAATAGTCTCCTTATTTTTTTCTTTTTTCTTTTTTTTTCTTTTTGAACTCAAATATTGTTTGGGGAAGATTGCATTTTGGGAAGAAAAAGTAATTTTTTGGAGTTGAAATAAGACCTGTGGGGCTATCTCTATACAGTAACAGTATGCTTATTGCATAATGTATTTGGTTTTCCTAATCTGAAATGAGTTCTTTAAAACGTCAAGGTTCTAAGACTGGCTCTTTTTAGAAAGCTGGCCTCAGGGAAAAGTTAAAGTTATGCAAGGCAGCTTGATGCACAGTTTCTTTTGTTACTGGTGACTTATCTATCTGCATAAACTGGACTCATCTAGAAATTACTAGGATCACATTGGATGATACTTCCTGTTCCCTCAATGTTGAGGGAAGATTGCTATTCCCTTTTGTTTACACAGCTACTGTATATATACTTAGAAGTTTTAATACTGCTTTTCCTTCATCTAGTTACCTAAGCAAGTCTGTTTTTAAATCTTCCCCAAGTTTCTATCTTCTAGACTTGTATACTTTCTCTCCTCACGATGTTCTCCAGTGTTTCGATGCCCAAAATCTGATATAGGAATTCAAGTCTTCCAAATATATTTCCCCATAGCTGAGGAAAGTGTAAAAGTCTGTTATTTCCATTAAAAGCTATATTCCAGTTCATGTGAACCACATTGAGTACTGGGTTTTTTCATTATATCAAATATTTTTTAATTGCTGTTACATTGGTGATGTAGCACAACTTGTAGATTCTTTTCCACAAACATTTGCCTAGAGGCTTTTTTTCCCATCTCTATTATGTATCAGGTAAGCCTTGTTTAAGTGTGAAAACCCATGTTTATCCTATTTTAAAA
Organism: Corvus hawaiiensis; assembly: GCF_020740725.1. NCBI lineage: Eukaryota > Metazoa > Chordata > Aves > Passeriformes > Corvidae > Corvus > Corvus hawaiiensis. Next base: position 45,032,109 of record NC_063255.1, read on the forward strand.
TGCAACCTGTGTTGTTTTCTTTTGGTTTTTTATTTGGTATTTAAAAGATGATTCTGTTGTTCATTCTTAAGAAAGTCTTTGTGAATTTTAGTGAGAAATACTTATCTTAATGACAAAATTAGAAGATATGCAGCTGATCAGCAAAGGTCTACATCAAATCAAGTCATGATGCCAATGACTGTGTCTCCCTTCTGCAGGAGCTGCAGTTCATATTTGAACTTTCAGGATCTTATTATGTTGAGCAGTAGACCTGCACAGATGAGTATGGGCCGTAAAAACAGTCTTGTTGAGCTAAAAGCACAAACCTGGAGAATGTGTACCATAATGAAAAATGGAGAAATACATATAATTCATATTTGGATAGGAAGCAAGACACATTTCAGTAGAAGAATGTAAAATTCAGTTTAAGCTAAGGAATTAGCCCCACAGATTCCTCTGCAAGTTTATGAAGTTCAGTAAGAGTAAAATGCAATGATTTCTAGATCTTCCAAAATCATTATAAATAAATTATATTGGAAGAGCTTTTCAAACATGACCTCTAAAGGTAATTCTCATATAAGGAACTCTGCTTCTTTTCCAGGCTAAGACATAATTCAGAAAAATAATATAAAGGTCATAAGAACAATGTTCTTTTCTAGAAAAGGTCACTGGATACAGAGGGAATAACACAGGATTGGAATGAATTTCCTCATTTCTTCTGCTGTGCATCTGAAGATTTTATTTGTTGTTTGCTCAAAGGTTTTGATTAGTTTTTTTTTTCTTTGTAGAGCACATATGGAGAAAAGTGTTCTTTCTCCTTCAACCCCCTCTCTCTCATACATATGAAAATATATACACATACATATAAACAGAGCAAATCTTCATCATCTTGTTCCCCCACTTTTAAAAAAAAAGTTATCGATGGTTTGCCAACATAGTTTTATGAACTTAATGTCATTGAAACTCTGTCAGTTGGAGTACTTCTGCAAGTTTCTTTTGAAATTATAGGTAGCAGCTTGGCAAATAGGATGGGTAGTCTATTACAAATTAGTTGCCAGAATAGTCTAGAGCAGGTGGGAATGCATGTGCACACACTAAGGCGGTGTGTGCCTTATAGCATTCAACAGGCTTCTCTTCATAACACCTTTTCAAAGCAAGAGACTGCCTTTGTCTCCATTTCACATGCAGAAGATAAAAAAAAGCTTTATAGCGTGCCTGAGTGACAAAGCAGCCCAGGTTAAAGCAGGGAATGGGATCCAGCCCCCCAGGAGCTAAGCTCTAACCTGCAGTCACGTTGCAGCAGTAGCGCAGCAGGACTCTCACCTGATTAATTTGTCAGCTGAGCAAGTTGTTGCATCAGGATCCATCTTATAAGGACATTTTAAATCTGGGCTCTTAATTTAAATTTGCAGAATGGTGCTTGATTGAGACAAATAACACAATTGGTCAGGAGATTCTGCCATATTAAATAAAGCACCAGAGAGACTAATTTAAAATTTACCAAGTTTTTGAACGCAGCAGCAGTCTGAGGCTTCAAAATCTTTCATTTCTGCCACTGATTAACTAGGTGCAGATGAGAAAATCTTTTTACTTTCCACTGCATCAGTTCCAATACCTGTTTCCTGCATTTGCACAGAATCATTGAATGGCTTGCATTGGAAGGGGCTTTAGAGATCATCTACTTCTCACTTCCCTACCATGAGCAGGGACACCCTCCACTAAAACAGGTTGCTCAAAGCCCCATCCAACCTGGGCTTGAACATTTCCAGGGATGGGGCATCTTCTCTGGACAACATGTTCCAGTGCCTCACCACCACTCACAAAGAAGAATTTCTTCCTTATATCTCATCTAAACATATTTTTTTTCAGTTTAAACCATTGTCCCTTGTCCTGTCCCCACATGCTCTTATCAAATGTCCCTCTCCACCACTCTTGCAACCCCCTTTAGGTACCAAAAGCTAAAAGTCTGTCTCCTCCAGCTTTTTTGTAGCCTTCTTTAGGTACTGGAAGGTCCTATGTAGTTCCTCTGGAGCTTTTCTCCAAGCTGAACCACCCAAATTTCTCAGCCTGTCTTCATGGGAGAGGTGACACCTCCTTTGTGAAGCTGCTTGTGAAAGAGCTAGATTCTACTGTCAGCAGTGGGGGTATGTTTATATAGATGTGAATTGCATGAAAAGTGTTCAGATTCCTTCATTGTCACTTTTACAATCATATTCCTTAGCATTTCTATTCGTCTCAGTGTCTGTTTTCTCATGTTACAAACACTGGTCCTTGCGTCTCCTGAAAAGTACATAACAAATGATGCCTTTTAATTTGTCTTCCTAGGATGGGATTGATCTAATCTGTTTTGCAAAGAAAAGATTTCTTCACCACAATTCTTGGTTGAACAAGAGCAGTTTACATGGCAAAAAAGCGTATACTAATAAATATTTTTCTTTAGAATAGAAACTGATGTGAATGAGTGTCTGTGATAACCATAACTGTCATTTACATGCTGCTAATTTGTGAGGGCCACCTTACTGAGAGATGACATTGATGCCATTAGAAACTTCCATCACAGACTTTTTACCAGTTTCAACATTCTGCAATGTGCCTCAACATTAAAAAGATCATATTTAAAATTTACCAAGTTTTTAATGTTCAAATGTTTTTCTTAATAGTTGTCCAACCACGATAAGAAAATAAAGGGAGATTTTTTTGTCTCCTGAAAGTCTCTGACATGGAGTGCTAAACTGCTTAAACCATCTGTATTACACATAATCAGAACTAATGCGCATCCCTCAGAAAGATGTTACAAGGGGAAATGTTGGGAAAATATTTTTTTATTAAAATGAGTGATACTTGATTTGAGTTATTGTGGAAGAGGAAAATTAGAGTGAAAACACACCTTTTGTGGACCCTTGTTTAAAGTTACAAACATCTTACCTTCAAAAGTACATAGAAATGTGCAGTGTCATTATGTTTATGAGAAATATAGAACCCTACTTAAGGCACTGTCTTTGAAGGCTACTCTTTGAAGGGTACTTTTGTATCATTCGTGGGCTGAAACATAGCTTTTAAATACACTGAAAAACGTAAAAGGGATCCCTTTGACATTTCATATGCTAAAGCACTGCAGACAGAAAATTATAAACCTCAAGGACCCTCCAGAACATATCCTTTACTTGTCTTCTGACTGCACAGGGATAGTCAGCTTTCATTTTCTCTCCTTCCCTTTGAACTGAGGGAACTCTGTTGTCTTCTAGCCTGTAAGCAGATAGCTTGTCCCAGATGGTAGAGTTTTGTGTGAGCTCTCCACAGGTTTTACATTCTCAAAGCGAGATTTTATTGTGTTCACTGCAGTCCTTAGGAATAAAGTGGAGACTATAGCAGAAGAGCTGCCATGCACTGCAAGGGCCTGAGCATTGCTCTGTGGGACCTGCAGTACACAATGTCTTCAAACCAGACCATGTAACGCTCAGAGAGAAAGCTGGCATGGAGAAAATAAGGGAATCAAAAATAAAAAAAGGTTCACAGTTAAACATGTAAGTTAAAGCTTTCAAGAGTCTTTTAATGTATTTACATAACAATTTACATTGGCCAAGGAAAATCTGATGCTGGAAACAAAGAGAATGAGACTGAGAAAAAAGCAAAATAGAAAAAAATTGTAATTAAACGTAGCAGATTTACACAGCTGGTAATAATCAGATCCCAGCCTAGGTCCCATAAATATTCTCAAAGAATTTTCAGTAACTGATATATACAAAAACTAAAAAAATCCAGGAGCTCCTATGTTCATATGGTCTGTTTGGTGTGTTTGTGTGCCTGTTTTTTCTATACATGATCTAAATGACTGGAAATACAAACTCGTGTGACTGTAGTAGCTGCCCTCAAAATATATTTGCAAAAGCTTTTCTGACGGTCATGAAAATGTGTGTCAGTACTGATCTTGGCAGAGGTTACGTTTCACTATAGGAAATTGCAGTGATGTAAAAAGCGACTTACATCAGTTTTATATGTGTATGTAGAAAAGGCTGTGCTCTGAATTCTGCTCTTACTGTGCATTTTCACTCAAGCTTGTGATATATTTGTGTTTTAGAACACCTGAGAATATGAGATAAAATTGCTTCACAGAATATGTGCTTTGAAAACTTAACTCCTTCTTCCCTCTCCCGTTCTCAACTATGTCAAGTATTCCTGGGTTTTTTTCTTCTCACATAAATTGTTTTCTATCAGGGAGCTCTCAGTTTATTAAAGGATTAGCTACTTTTCACATCAGCACCAACTTTCTTCTGGCTTTGGTGAAAACCTGTACTTTTCTTTCCTTTAAATGAATGCTTTATGAGTTCTTTAGAATATCTACTTTTAGAAATACACATATCTCACTTTCACAAACAATTGGCCATTTTCTCAATGTCAAAGAACAAACTTCTTAACTTAGTATTAATTAATACTCTTTACTCTGCTCAGATGAAACTCTGCTTGGAGTATTTCATTCAGTTCTGAGGGCCCCAGTATGGAGTACGTGGACCTGTTAGAACAAGTCCAGAGGAGGGCCATAAAGATGGTCAGAAGGCTGGAGCACCTCTCCTCTGAAGACAGACTTACACAGTTGGGGCTATTCAGCCTGGAGAACAGAAGGCTCCAAGGAGACCTCACTGTTGCCTCTCCAGTACTACAAGAAAACTGGAGAGGAACTTTTGTCAAGGGCATGTAATCATAACACATGTAGTGGTGATAGATTAAAATAGAACAGGGTTAGATTAGATTTAACAAGAGAATCCTGTCCTGTGATAGTGGTGAGGCACAGGAAGCTGTGGATGCTCCATCCCTGGACGTGCACAAGACCAGGTGACAGGGCTCTGAGCATCCTGGTCTAAGGGAAGGTATCCCTGCCCTTGGAAGGGTGATGGGAATGAGATGATCTTTAAGGTCTCTTCCAACCCAAACCATTGTATATTTCCTTTTAGAATTTTTAATGGGAAAGAATGCACCTTTGCTAAAGTTGACTTTTTTCACACAATAACCTGAAGAGGTCATCCAAACTAGTGTCAAAACAAGTTTAAGTGTTATGGTTCAATGACAACATAACACAAAATTCTGGGAGATTGTGGAATTTATTTTAAAAAGGTAACATGAATATAAAGAAAGTGATCAAAAAGAAAAGACAAGCATTTTGTTTTCACCAATTCACACATTAGATTTCACTATGTATTTCACGGCGACTCTAGTCAAGCTTTTTTAGTAGTGAGAGAGAAGACTATCGGAAAATCAGAGTTGGGATGGCTGAGGCTTTGTTCCTGATGTCAGCTATGTAGCTGAAAACAGGGATTATAGCTGGGTTTTGGAAGCTATTCACAAGAGGTGGCTTGAAAGAGCCTGGGGGAGTACACCAAACACTCCTTATTTGCATTTTAGTCTCCTGGCTCCTAGCATGAAAGAAAGAGTGAAGATTACATGAAAAGCAGTTGTTTGTCACATTTCATCTATATGGCAACTAGGAATGGCAGAATTGAGACTCTGGAGAGCTAAGGCCAATTTCTACACACTAAATTCAAGTACTTGATCTGCTCTGAAAAATATTAAGGCTTTCTAAAGTTTTCCTACTTTTATCCTAGATCAAGCACCTATGGTCTAGTCTTACTGACATTGTTGGCTGGTTTGTATTGATAGTATTCCACATATTTAAGATCTAATTTTCTCGCTTCCTTTTTTTTACTGTCACTTCTGTGCATGCTTATCAGTTTTTGCCCCTCAGTGACATTGGTAGCATCTTGACTGCAAATTCTACAGAAGACATCTTCCTGCATTGTGCCCATACTGCTTCTGAACCTTTCAAACAACATCTGAGTAACTTTTCCTACTGGAAACCTTGAAAAATATTAGATTCTTTCCCTCCTGTAAAAATGGTCAACACATGATTTTCCAGAGCAGGGTTTTCCCCAAACCCTCTAGGTGATTGAAAATATGGTTAGAAACTTGAGAAGATCGCCAAATTAAGATGAAAATACAGTGGAGTTTAAGCTAAACCTTGGTAATTTTGTGGAATGTACTGGCTGATAGAGATGCTTGTAAGAGTTGGAAACTGGATGTTTTGATACTGGATGTTCCTTATAGTTATACATCTCCCCAGAAATCTCACCACAAAGACTAAATCTTGTTGTAAGCCCGAATTTATGTGAAAGCATAGTGTAGCATTTTAAGTGTTTTCATGTGCTGGTTTTTAATCACAAAATGACAGCCTCCCTCTATTAGCATTTAATGCATTTTCCTCTGCTGTATTGAAAGTTCTAAGAGTGAGAACTTGGTATGGTGCTTATCTCTTGCTAAGACTGTATTCTGCCATCCTTTGCATTTTATAGTACCTTTTTTGTAATTCTGGTCACTTCAGTGACAAACTTGCCTCTTAAAATTGCCCACAGAGTTACCTGTTATAGCAGGGTTTGGGCAACTCTGTTTCCTTAGCAATATATGGTGATTTAAGTTTCCTGCTGTGTCTTTTCTGACATTAGGTTGAGTGCGACTGACATTTAAACAAATTATAGGCTTCTGCTTAGTCCTCTTTTTCTTCCCATGGTTTATACATAGCATTACAAGGAAATACTTTGAGTGATGTCAGATACTGTTCTGAAGAGCTTCCTACATATAGTGAAATCCTTATCTCCTAGAACTTGCTTAGCTTATTGTCTTCTAGCATGTTCCCAATTTTTTCAGCCCAGATTTTCTACTGTCTTCTTCCAAAAGACCAAACATTGTGCAAAAATAAGAGTCATGTTTCTTAATAATAGCTATTATATATATAACACTAATATTTTCAATTTTTTACTTAGAGGTATTGTTTCTGATGACCTTAGTGACAATTATGTATTTATTCCATTGCAAACTTAATCTTTCTTTCTGCTTTTGCAAATTTCATGTAGGCAAAATTTTGTCTTTAGAGGAGATTGTTAAGTGTAAAGATTTAAAATTCAAGTAATATTCTTGGTATCTGGACTTCTTAGAATGCACCAGAGACTCATTATCAATCTGTGTATAATTTTCATTAATATGAATGGTAAGCACATCATTTACTTGTTGATTCTGTCCTGGTTAATTGCACCAGGGAATAATGTATTTTGAGTAGGGAAAGGAAGATATTGGTCCCTATTCAGCAACAACGTTCACTCCCTTGTTTGTTTTTTTTTTTTTGTAAGTAACTGACTTACAAAATATAAAATAAAAAATGTGAAAACTGACAGCATTTTTTCTGTCTCTGGCAGCACAAAGATATTGCTGAAGAGGTTTATATTGTATAATTTTGGTATGCAAGTGCCCAGAGAATGTCCTTCTAAAAGCAAAAAAAATAAAAAAGAGTTATTTTTAAAATAATTTTCATTTATGAAAAAAACAGGAGAGCAATATTTTGATCAGTTGTAGCACATGTATACGACTCAACATGTTTAACTCTTGAAATTGAAAACTTGCTTACTAAATTATTTCAAGACCTTGAACAGATTCCATAAAACACAGTGCTAGTAGCTATTACCAACTATGTATGGTGTGTTGTAATTCTGTTTTAATAATGCTATTAATATTCACCAAGGTGAGCTGTGTTGAGTGTTCTTGATAATATCTGTATTAGATATTACAATACCCTGTATGAACAGACCAAAATGAAGTAATTATTATAAAGCACCTGCACTCAACTTGTCATTTGCATTGCCTTTAAGTTATAATATTGAAAACAGAATTCATCTTACCACATTTGAAGGGCTGTGATGCTGTCTGAAAAAATGTCAGCGACAGAGTAAGAAGCATGCAGGAATTGATTCACAGACTTCATAACAGGTTCTGTATCTGCATTTTTTAATGTATATGGGTACTTATGGGAAATAACAGTATCTTGTTCTGTTTCTCTTCTTTAGTACTAATGCCTAATTGTTTTGGTTTTTTTTAATTCCCCCTTGAAAGCCAATGCCAATGTCAGCTTAAAAATGAGACAGTTTAATTGTATTCAGGATTCTTTCCAGAGATGTGCACATGTGATGCCTTTTCCTGGTCTTAAAATCAAGAGTCAGACACGGTTAGAAGGGGAAAAGGGATTTTACCTTGGTATTTATTTTAAGGATCCTTAGATGCACACATCCAGGTCATATGCATCGAGATGCACCCTGCCGAGTCTATGTGTGTCCCCCTCCCCCCCCCAACATTGGGTATAACATTATAGGTTTTACTAATTAGCATATCTATCCAAGATTCCCCAATGAGAGGCTCAAGTGAGCCCCCCTCCCCAAGGAACCTTCCCCTATCTTAGTTTACAGAATGTGTTCTGGAGAGGACCTTGGGGGCTGGGGCACACTGATCCCTACCTACGAAGCTTCTAAAATGTTTAGTCTTTTAGCTTGACAAACAAGTCTAAGAATGTAGGCAAAAAGCACTAGGAGTACAGAAGTTGTAAAAGGTATAACAGGGGTATAAAAGAAAAGGCAAAAATCTTCATGGCATCACATGGAAACATTGCTGCTGGGTCCTGGAAGCCATCAACTCTGAAAGGAGTAAAATCTTTATATACTTGGTCAGGTTAAAGTCTGTCTGGTATCCACATATTGACTCTACCATAGTGAAGGAGACTTTTTCAGTTATTGCAGAGACAGAAGTGGAATAGGAAAGAGATAGGAGGGAGACAGCCAATATTCAAGGCTACTGAAACCTGCAACTAGAAATTGGATTCCATCCCTATCCCAAAGTTATAAACCAAACTAATTTTTTGAATACCCGACAAGATTCCCAAAATTTTATTTGCAGGAGTGTTGAGTATTTGCAGTTAAAATAGAAAACAATGCAAAAAAGATTTTAAATCTGTTGAGTGCTATATACCATTGAATTCTCTAAAAATCCCAAAGTTTTGATGTTTTGACTTGGGCAGAGTTTGTGGGTACCTTTGACTTTTCTTGCTAGACTTCAAGACTAAATTTTAGATATTCTTCTGTTCTCACAAGAATGAAACATGAATATGGGATTCTTACATAAAGTCACGGAAATCGCATTGTGTGTATGCAATATTAGGTAGTTGGATAGTGTTTTAATACTGAACCCTAAGTAAAGCATGGGCAAAACAACAAGGAGAAAATAAATACTCAACCTGTGTATGTAAATTCATACCAACATTTCAGTGAATCAAATAATTCTTTGAAAAAGAAAAAAAACGATGTAATCTTCAACAAAAAATATCAGTGTTGAAATTGAAATGTGTATGTTCACTTGTGTGAATCAAGGTTGTACAGGCAATTTGAATTCTAGATTTTAGTATTTTTGGTGTGTTTGAAACTGCAAACTTGTGACTATTCTATTGATGTTGAATATGAATTTCGTAGTGTTGTTCTGTGGGATGACTGGCTTGTGAATAGAACAGTTCTCTCTGCAAAGGTAATAAAATACCCTGCTGAAGGTTCATCTATAACAACCGTTGCTATTTCTTCACTTTTCTTCAAGAAATTAGGTTAAATTAAATATCTTCAAGAGAAGTAATGGAGATTTTCTTGTATATTGACAGTGCTGGTAATAAGAAGCTGGATGACTGCAGCTGGCTAAATTAATCTGATATCAAAAGTGTTTTTACCCCACCTAAATCAGAAAGTATCATGTTCAGAGAAGGATTCAACCCTTCACTGAGAGACTTTTTTGTTTCTCTATGTCTTCTTTTCTCTCCTAGGAACCATGATTATTGTTTCCATTAAATTTCTGTGGAATCATCTCTGTAGTCTGCATGAGGGTGTGCTGGAGCAGACCACGCCATGCAATAACCTTCTCTGCCAGCAAAGGAACAAGGAGGGACTGTAGGATTGAACTCAAGGCTGATATGACACACATTGCTTCCTAAGGTTTATAAGTTGCAAGCAATGTTTAAAGTATGTGAATTTCACATTCCTTTTGATATTGCTAATGTCTGTCTTAGTGCTTGGTAAATCAATAATTTGATTTACTTCGGTAATAATAAAGCTATACTTGAAGCAACCTTAATCTTGGCTCTGTGTGTTTGCATGGGATGTAGTCTATAGTTGTGGAATAATTCATTAAACATTTCCTTCTTTGTGTGGTAGAATGAAGATTCATATCTGCATTACATAAGATAGTTTTGGGGAATATTTTATATGCTAACTCTTTCTTTTAACCACAACACAGATTACAGTAACAAAAACCCTCTCTAAAAATTGCTGTAAAATAAAAAAAAAGATTATATTTCGCTCATCATGCAAGCACCTACAGAGGAGATGCTCTTTAATTTAGTTCTTAACTCAGTTGTGCATGAATATTCTAAGACTTTATACATTAGTAATATGTAAGATAACACTATCATCTAAAAGCTTTGCAGTACCATGGGTATAGCAGCACGAGATGAGCTATTCTTATCCTTACCTTTGTCTTTCTGGTAGCCAAATGAGCAGTTTAACAGAGATTTTTCTTTTTCTTCTGTTGTTGATAAAAAATTTGCAATAGCAGCATATGTTCAATGCACCATGTTCTTTTCACTCCTTTTACATCCATGCTTCTGGATGAATCATGACTCTTGGCCCACTGTACTGAAGAACATCATGTTGTGTTATGTGCAGAAAAACAGACACATTTTCATTTCCAGGAAAAGTCAGAATAATAACCTGTGTTAAGTCAGATTGTAATAACTCATTCATTGGTCTTATGGAAGTTTGAAAGCACTAGATGAAACCCCAAGGTGAAGGTATCTAAAACAATGGTGTTTAGGGGGAAAGTTGAAATCATTATTGTTTTTTTTTTTTTTTAATGATACTTCAATCAAATAGAGAGAACAGTTAGATTTGTGAGACCTTTTTTTTTTTTTTGTAATGGTCAGAGATAACACTGAAGAAAGAAGTCTTAAAAAGTTACAGACCTCAACTATAATTTATGTCTTTGAGTGCAATGAAGCCATACATCTAGCTTTTTAAGTAACTATTTGTTTTATGTTATTCTCACCTCTTTGCCACGGCTGCCTTTTCCATTCCAGTGCAGCTACTACTCTGGAGTACAAAATCATAATGAATCTCTGTATCATACAGAGTTTGGAAGACTTATTCATTTTTCCTGCAAAAGTTAAATAAAGTACAGAACTTTCAGCCCATCAATCCTTTAGCAAGCTGTCCAAGGTGACATTTCATTAGCGCATTTTGTCAGTGGATAAATTGTACAGCATGCTCTGAAGAAAAGGTGGAAAACATCCAGTCCTTTTTCATTAGATCCATTCAAAGCTGAACCACTGGAGATTACACACAAAAAGCACATAAGACAGAAAAAACGCTATTCTGTCTATAAACTGCATTAATCATTCATTTCCTTCTGAGTGCTTTGAGTCACTGCCCTTTCTCTGGTTAGGCCCAAAACTGGCAATTTAATTTTGAGCTGCATGACAGATACATTTCAAGGAAAATCACAGACATAATGACTCCTGCCAAGCTTGATAAAGTCCTCATTCGTCAATTAAGGAGCCTCCAATAAGGCAAGATAGATAGAGAAAATGGGACCAATAACATGATAATATGAGCAGAGTTGGGGTTGCCAGGATTCCACCCCCCTCCCCCCCCCCCCCCCCCCCCATGCAAGAACAAGCACATATTCCCCAAAACAAACACACACACACATGCAGACCCCCTCACATATGTTCCTCTTGTTGTTCCTGGGAATAGAAGTAATAAGGGGTCTTTGATTCACTGGTATGGACTAATTACCTAAGGGACTGGGGTTACTTTGCTGCTACACTGATGGTAAGTGTCAAAGAGCTGACCAAAGATAATAAATACCTGGGGAATTACGTACATACTGCAGTGTCAAGACGGTTTTTTTCTTAGTAAATTTTTACAGGCTGTGCTGAAAATCAGTGTTCTAATAAAAGTGAGCTGTGTAAAGAAATAGCAGTGCAGCAAAATCTAATGAATTGCTGGAAAATGTGCTACGTGAACAAGTGAAGCTCTGACAATATAGAGGAGGCACACTGCGATATTTAAAGACCAATTCAAATTAGTGATAAGCCAGTTGGAGGGGCACTGTCAGTTTAAAACTGTGGGTCCAATACAGTGTTAAGTCAGTGGATGTATTAGATATTGAAGAGTCATTTTGCAGTTAAAGGCTTGGCTAAATACTAAGACATCACTGCTGAGGGCTTCCTAATCAGACATCACTAACAACCTTTATTTTCAGATGCAGCCTAGGATAAGAAAGCCTAGAATAGCCTAGGATAAGAAACCATACCCTTGTGCACCTTTATGCATAAAGGAGTCCTTAAAGAATTTTTTTTAAAGATTTCACACCAAATTTTTCTATTAGGTGGTGAGAGTACAAGTATTTCTGGAAGCTCTACACCTGTTTAAAGCATCAAAAATTACTGATTTTACTTGGCACCTTTGATGATACCAGTAGGAACCGATTCATAAACTTTGCTTTACTGGTTCCTGCTCCTCTTTTGAGTTTGCTCCTTTTCTACATTTCTAGTATTACAACCTATCCATCTCTACCACTTCCCACCACTAAGAATGGTTTATTTTGTTCCCTAACAACCGGATATTCAGAGGTAAGACATACTTTTCTTTCCAGACGTATTTTTCTTTCAGTCTTATTTTTCTTTCCAGATCCTTTCTAGTAAAACATTCTTGTTTAGGCTAATTGAAAGAGAAGTGGTTAGATGCTACTGGCCCACAATGAAAAATCATTAAATTCTGCCATTTCTGCTAGATTCAGAACAGATGACTTCTTGGACACCTGGTGCCCTGACTTTTTGATGTACTTGATTCCACCTCCAGTGAAGGTTTTTTCTGACATTTGAAGTAAACAAAGCCATAACTCCTCATATTTTTGTCTTCTGTCAGTGTTTAGAGTTCCACCACATGAGCAACATCATAAACTGGAGTAGACGTATAACTTGAAGATTCAAATGAAGAGTGGGAGAGTACAGAAGTGGTGGAAAATCATCTATATCCTCTCTTCTTCCACTTTTTTAGCTTAAGAAACACAGCACTAGATAATGTCCTCATGTCAACAACCTCCTCCTTAAATTTTGGCATTTAAAAGCACTCAAGTATTTCTTTGCAGAGAAATTTTCACTTTGGAGCAAACTTGATCTTTATTTTCTCAAATATTTTACATACTATCCGAAATACCCAATATTAACAAGTGTTTTCTACCAGCAGAATTTACTCTCTCAGTTTCATTCGATGATGACACAATTTTTTGACATCACAGTCTATTGATTTGCCACTTGTGCTTTTACAAATATACATGAAAATTAATTTCAAAAAATTATCTGTGAAGGCATCAATTTAGTTTTTATAGACTCATTAGTTAGCCGACATGTTTTAAAACTTGCACCTGAAAGTGAAAATAGTGATCATGCTGCAAAGGGCTTCGACTGACAGAACATCTTGTAGACCTGCGAGTGAAGACAGCAGACACCTAACAGTAGAATGAAATGGATTTCATGGAAAGATTACATATTTTCTCAGATTTTAATCTTTTTTATAGTTGTATATGTGCTTATTTTTTACTAAAATATTGCTGATTTTTTCTTGTTTTATTTACAGATGATGTTTTAAAACTCTTGGAACACTAAGAATACCTTGGCGTTCATGATGCAAATGAGGGAAAATTACCTCATTTTTTTATAAATGTCCAGCTGTGCTCTTATGAAATGCATTATATCTGAAAGACACTCCCACTCAAAAAAAGTGAGAAAGAAGCAGCTCGTGTAAATGAGACCTTTGCTGGTATAAGGAAAACCAATGATGTTTAAGGAGTGAAATTCTCTATCAAGAAGCATCTTATAGGTGATTCTTCTTTTAGAGCCCCAAGATGGTATTTTGGATGGCTTTATGAAGTTGGGTTGAAAAAATAATTGTGTCATGTTCAAATTTTAGCCTAGGAAGTCTCTGTCTGTGTTAGAAGTGCTTTCTGGGAAACGTGAACACAGAAAATATTCCATTAAATTCTCCCACACAACTGGAAGGTATACAAGCATTGTCTCTCTTATTTTGTCCATATTTTCTATGTATTTGCGTACAAGAAGGCACACACAGCCTCCTTGCAGCCACAGAACAGTCTCTGGCTGCTTTTCCTCTACTGTACCTTCCCAGTGGGTCAGGAAACTGCACAGGGATGAGAGAGCACAGTTCTTGCTGTGCCACTCAGGTGGCAAAGAGGGTAAGGTATCCCTCAACCAGGAATGAAACATTTTGGTGTGCTTCACCTCTGTAGAAAAAAAAATGTTCTCTGCAGACTATTTAGACATTTGAAAGTCTAAATTAGACCACGGGTGATAGTGAGGAAAAAACAAGAGTTATTGAAAACTCAAGGTAGCTCCTTCCCACAGGCCTAATTTAGAGCATTTGAAAGTACAGTGGAACCCACTGAAAAAATAAACCTTTAGTCTCCTTAGGAATTATCCTACAGAACGTGAACAAGATGATAAGTACCTGTGTGAAATCCAAAACCAGAAACAGAAATGTTGTTTATGTGGGTATGAATATGTCATTTGAGATAATACTGTACTTAACATTGTTTAATGAAAATGAACTGGTTTAGATAAGGGTCTTGAGGAACTTGTTTACTTTGCTAAAACCTAAATAATTTTCATGAAATAATTACATTTAATTGTAGTTTCAAGGAAGGTAAAAGCCTTCAAAATAGTTTTAACAGCATTTATCATTCAATAGGTGGAGCCACTAAATGGCACAATGCTTCTCCAAAAATAAAAATAATGTCCCTGTTTGCAAGTATTGTTCACAATGCCCTTATTTTTCACCCTTCATAAAATTATATTTGGATCATACATATTGTATTAAAACCATGGTAATTATACAAATATTAATATAAAATTATGGCCAAAATATTTTCTTTCAAGGTAATCTTTGTTGGTGTGTTTATGAAAAGTTTATTGCAATTATAAATACAAATAAACTATACTATAGATTTATCTCAGTATCTCTATTACAACCCAAATTTTCTTAATGGCATAATATCTTTTATAGTTTCTTCCTAATTAATATTAGTGTTATTTTCTAACTACTCAGATTTTAAGCATTTCGACTCAAGGCTGTTGGCATTTTTTTACAACTGTCAATTGGGTTTCTTATCAGATTTGAGAAAATGTTCGAACCATTTCACTACATTTTTCCCTTTCAATTTTTTTCAAAAGAAATATGGCACTTTTACTAGTACTTGATTAAAGACTTTTTTTATTCCCAATGAGTTTTAATATTTATTAGAAAATTTGGACTTCTGAAAATTAATTACTGGTCACAAGAGGTTTGAATATGCTCACAGGAGTGAATAATAATTTAAAAAATAACTCCCAAAATCTAGACTTTTTGCATCTGAAAGGTGTGAATATAGAGAATTCTTGTCTTGGGGTGACCTTATGATGTGTATCCCATATCGCTGCCTATGCCCAGAAATTAATTATTGGCCTTTCTATGCCTCTGAACTGAGCCTGAGAGGGGGAAGAAAAACTGAGCAAAACTTTCTCAAAGCAGTTTGAAACTTGTTCAAGGTCACATAAAGATAGCAGGGGTTTTTTTCCAGCTGGGGCAGGGGGGAGCGAGGAAGCACCCGGCTGGCAGCTTTTCCAGTCAGTTTTTGGCCAGTTTTTTTCCAGTTCCTTGTTCTCTGGAGAGAGGCTGAGAGCTGAACTTTTCCTTCTCTGGAATTTCGGATTTTCTCCCTTTTCTACTGGACTGCCTGATTGCTGTAACATCAGAGCACATCGGGAGGACTTTCCACCGGGCACAGAGGGCCTGGCCCTGGGCCAAGCCCCAGCTCCGAGGAGACCAAAGGGAGGACTCGAACACTTTCCCAGGTTTTTCCTCTACAGCGAAAGATTTTACCATTTAACATTATTTTCCTTTCCCGTGTGCTTGTTAAATAAATAGTTTTATCTTCTTCACTTTCCTTCGAGGAAAATTTATTTTTTTTTTCCCGAACCTGGTGGGGGGAGGGGTGGTTGTGCCTTCTCTCAGAATATATATATATTTCTAAATTTGGCCAAACCGGAACAAATTTAGTGGCGCCCAACTGTGTGGCTCGAAGGAAAGTGAAAAAACTTGTGCTAATTACATTTTGGGTTGAATTTACTTATTCTGTGTTGGAGTAAAGTAGTCACCATGCTGGTT
Source organism: Corvus hawaiiensis (assembly GCF_020740725.1). Classification (NCBI taxonomy): domain Eukaryota; kingdom Metazoa; phylum Chordata; class Aves; order Passeriformes; family Corvidae; genus Corvus; species Corvus hawaiiensis. The sequence continues at coordinate 45,048,212 of NC_063255.1, forward strand.
GAGTTCATAATGTCTCTCTGGCTCGATGTACTCATGTCTTTCTGGTCCTTAGGCTTCATTGAGGTACTAGTGCTTTTTTGGTCCCTAGGGTTGTTTGCCTATCCACAACTTGCTCCAATCTTGTCCCTGGTATGTAAATTTTACAGAGAAGGGAGACGAATCAGGATTTCTATTTTGCTGTGCTCAGTGATAATGATTTATAAGAAGTTGATAGAGGTACAGGCAGCTGTTCGAGGTGTGTATGATAAGTGGTTTCTCCGTCCTAACCCCAGTCCTAGCTTCAGTAGCCTGTTTTGGGAATTTATTAGTAATTGCACCCAGATTGTTAGAGGAGGAGGAGATGGGGTTTCCCTTGCCTTTAAATTTGACAGGTTATCTTTTGAGAATGTTCAGTATCCCCTGGATGTTAAAGAGACCACCCTCCTGGTATTTAATCTGGTAATCTTCCTCTATATGATTCACAGCTTGTCTAGAATAAGAGCTCAGATTTCCAGGGTGACTGCTGAGACACCTGACCCAGAGGTGGAAAATCCTGAGTGGTGTGGGGAATGGGAGGACATCGGCCAAACCCTAAAGAAATTCTCTGACCCGATAGTTTGGGATTTCCCATCTGAACAAATTCAGAAACCAGCTGAGGTGGGAAAATATCTGAAAGAGAGATACAATGACAATTCTAATGAGAACAAGCTCCTTGCAATATGTTGGGCTTTGGCATATGCCTATCGCACACTGCAGCAGCAAGTAAAGGTAGAGAGGCAAGAAGATCAATCAGCAAAGCCTGCAGACACCCCAGTCACTCAGGCTGCAGATAAACCAGACAGCCAGCCCAAAACAGATGGAGAGTCTAAGCCACTGACAGTGGCTCCTGTCACGAGGAAAAAGCACACAACCAAAACTGATCGCCCAGTGAAAGATGATGATGATGCAGGGGAAGGAACCTCAAAAGATGCAGGGGAAGGAACCTCAAAACCACCAACGGACTCAGGCACAGAAACCATTACTGAGTCCATGTCCATAAAGGACCTTCACAGCCTAAGAAAGGATTACACCCGACGGTCCGATGAATCCATAATAAGTTGGATGGTCCGTATTTGGGATGCGGCAGGTGATGATGTGATGCTGGACGGTGCTGAAGCGAGGCATTTGGGATCCCTGTCACAAGATCCAGTGATCGACCAAGAGATGAAAAGGGAGGCTAACTCTACCAGTCTCTGGAGACGAGTTTTGACAGGCGTGATGGAAAGATATATGTGTGGAGATGATCTCTACATGCAGCAAACGCCGTGGAAGACCATAGAACAAGGGATCCAACGCCTGAGAGAACTAGGGGTGGTAGAGGTTGTCTTCACACATGACCCAGGATTGAGGAGTCCAGACCGGGCCAGAGTTATTCCATACATGTGGCGAAAACTCATACAGCTTGGGCCACCAGAATACGCTTCTGCTTTAGCAATAATGAAACCAGACTACGGTGCGAATGAGACCGTGCGGGATATGGCAGTGAAGCTCAGAGCATATGCAGACTCTGTGCATGGCCCAACACATGCAAGAATCGCAGCTGTGGAAACACATATGCAGAAAATGGAAGATGAAATGAAAAAGAGTCTCCAGGAGATTAAAGAGTGCCTTCTCCGTGGACGTTCCCCAGAGAGAAGGTACATCCCACGAAGTGAGCTGTGGAATTTCCTGTGTGACAGTGGGGAAAACATGAGGAAGTGGGGTGGACAACCCACTTCTGCTCTGGCAGCACGAGTGAGTGAATTGAAGGAGCGCAAGTCTCAGAAAGGAGGATCTACCAAAAAGGAAGTAGCTCCAGTTGCCTGTAGCCAAATTGCCGGAAATGATGGAAAAGACGACGGCATGTCCAATTCCCATGAAGGAACCTCTAAGGTGCAGGCCCAGGGAAAGAAGGATAACCAGGCATAGAGGGGCCCTGCCTCTAGCCAGGTGGAGGTCAGGGAAAACCGTGTTTTTTGGACTGTGTGGATTCGTTGGCCTGGTACATCAGAACCACAAAAATATGATGCCTTGGTTGACACTGGTGCGCAGTGTACAATAATTCCATCGCAGCATGTGGGGGTAGAATCTGTTTCTATTTCTGGTGTAACAGGTGGATCACAAAATTTGACCTTGGTGGAAGCTGAGGTGAGCCTGACTGGAAATGAGTGGAAGAGACATCTCATTGTGACTGGCCCAGAGGCCCCGTGCATTTTGGGCATAGACTTCCTCCGGAACGGGTATTTTAGAGACCCAAAGGGACTCAGGTGGGCTTTTGGAATAGCTGCTGTGGAGACAGAGGGCATTAAGCAATTGAACACTTTGCCTGGGCTATCAGAGAACCCGTCTGCAGTTGGCCTTCTGAAGGTGGAAGAACAAAGAGTACCAATTGCTACCTCGACAGTGCATCGCCGACAGTACCGGACAACTTGAGATGCTGTGATTCCCATCCACAAGATGATCCGTGAGCTGGAGACCCAAGGGGTGGTCAGCAAGACCCACTCACCCTTCAACAGCCCCATCTGGCCTGTGCGCAAATCGGAAGGAGAATGGAGATTGACTGTGGACTATCGTGCCCTGAATGAAGTGACTCCACCGCTGAGCGCTGCCGTGCCAGACATGTTGGAGCTCCAGTATGAGCTGGAGTCCAAAGCAGCGAAGTGGTACGCCACTATTGACATTGCCAATGCATTCTTCTCCATTCCTCTGGCAGCAGAGTGCAGGCCTCAGTTTGCCTTCACCTGGAGGGGCGTGCAGTACACCTGGAACCGACTGCCCCAGGGGTGGAAGCACAGTCCCACCATCTGCCATGGACTGATCCAGACTGCACTAGAAAAGGGTGAGGCTCCAGAACATTTGCAGTACATTGATGACATCATTGTGTGGGGGAACACTGCAACAGAAGTGTTTGAGAAAGGAGAGAAAGTTATCCGGATTCTCCTGGAAGCTGGTTTCGCCATTAAGAAGAGCAAAGTCAAGGGACCTGCCCAAGAGATCCAGTTCCTGGGAGTGAAATGGCAAGATGGACGGCGTCAGATTCCCACTGAGGTCATCAATAAGATCACAGTAATGTCTCCACCGACCAACAAGAAGGAAACACAAGCTTTCCTAGGTGCTATAGGTTTCTGGAGGATGCACATTCCCGAGTACAGCCAGATTGTGAGTCCTCTTTACCTGGTTACCCGCAAGAAGAACGATTTCCATTGGGGCCCTGAACAGCAACAAGCTTTTGCCCAAATCAAGCAGGAAATCGCTCATGCGGTAGCCCTTGGCCCAGTTAGGACAGGACCCGAAGTGAAGAACGTGCTCTATTCTGCAGCCGGAAGCCATGGCCTGTCCTGGAGCCTCTGGCAGAAGGTGCCTGGTGAGACTCGAGGTCGACCACTGGGATTCTGGAGCCGAAGCTACAGAGGGTCTGAGGCCAACTACACCCCAACAGAAAAGGAGATCTTGGCAGCCTATGAAGGAATCCAAGCCGTCTCAGAGGTAATTGGCACTGAGGCACAACTCCTCCTGGCACCCCGACTACCGGTGCTGGGGTGGATGTTCAAAGCAGAGGTTCCCTCTACCCACCATGCCACCAATGCCACATGGAGCAAATGGATTGCTCTCATCACACAGCGCGCCCGAATCGGAAAACTGAATCGCCCTGGGATTTTGGAAATAATTACCAACTGGCCTGAAGGTGAAAACTTTGGTCTTGCTGATGAAGAACAAGTGACACGCGCTGAAGAAGCTCCACCGTACAACCAACTGCCATCAGAAGACACACGCTACGCTCTTTTCACCGATGGTTCTTGTCGCATCGTAGGGATGAAACGAAAGTGGAAAGCAGCCGTATGGAGCCCCACACGACGGGTTGCAGAAGCTACTGAAGGAGAAGGTGGATCAAGCCAACTCGCTGAACTCAAAGCTGTTCAACTAGCCCTGGACATTGCTGAAAGGGAGAAGTGGCCAAAGCTCTACCTCTACACTGATTCATGGATGGTAGCCAATGCTCTGTGGGGATGGTTAGAAAAGTGGGAAAAAGCTAATTGGCAGCGTAGGGGAAAACCAATCTGGGCTGCTGCAGAGTGGAAAAACATCGCTGCCCGAGTAAGAAAGCTGGCTGTGAGAGTCCGCCATGTGGATGCTCACGTCCCCAAGAGTAGGGCTAATGAGGAACACCAAAACAACAAGCAGGTAGATCAGGCTGCAAAGATAGAAGTGTCACAGGTAGACTTGGACTGGAAACACAAGGGAGAGTTGTTCCTAGCTCGATGGGCCCATGATGCCTCAGGCCATCAGGGCAGAGATGCCACCTATAAGTGGGCACGAGACCGAGGGGTGGATCTAACCATGGACAGTATCTCCCAGGCGATCCATGACTGTGAGACATGCGCTGCGATCAAGCAGGCCAAGCGGGTGAAGCCCCTGTGGTACGGTGGGCGATGGTCCAAATACAAGTATGGGGAAGCCTGGCAGATTGATTACATCACACTGCCTCAAACCCGCCAAGGCAAGCGCTATGTGCTCACAATGGTAGAAGCCACCACTGGATGGCTGGAGACCTACCCTGTGCCTCACGCTACTGCCCGAAACACCATCCTGGGCCTTGAAAAGCAAGTCCTTTGGAGGCATGGCACCCCTGAGAGAATCGAGTCTGACAATGGGACTCATTTTAAGAATAGCCTTATTAATACCTGGGCTAGAGAACATGGCATAGAGTGGGTGTACCACATCCCTTACCATGCACCAGCTGCAGGCAAAGTGGAATGGTGCAATGGATTGTTGAAAACCACTTTGAAGGCACTGGGTGGGGGAACTTTCAAAAATTGGGAACAGAATCTAGCAAAGGCCACCTGGTTAGTTAACACCCGAGGTTCCACCAATAGAGCTGGTCCAGCCCAATCTGAATCCCTGCATACAACAGATGGAGATAAGGTCCCAGTAGTGCATATCAGAGGTCTGTTAGGAAAGACTGTGTGGATAAATTCTGCCTCGAGTACAGACAAACCCATCCGTGCGGTTGTCTTTGCTCAGGGACCTGGTTGCACATGGTGGGTAATGCAGAAAGATGGCACAACACGTTGTGTACCACAGGGAGATCTGATTGTTGTGTGAAAACCACCTGTAGTGTGAAATGCCAGTATACCCTTGCTTGCTGAGTGTCACTGTCACTGTTCGTACATAGCTGTGTATATATATATGTTTATGTATTAATGTGTGTGTGGAGAATTAGAATATCTTAGTTTGGACATTGAGCCAACAATATGGGATAAGGGGTGGAATGTCTTGGGGTGACCTTATGATGTGTATCCCATATCGCTGCCTATGCCCAGAAATTAATTATTGGCCTTTCTATGCCTCTGAACTGAGCCTGAGAGGGGGAAGAAAAACTGAGCAAAACTTTCTCAAAGCAGTTTGAAACTTGTTCAAGGTCACATAAAGATAGCAGGGGTTTTTTTCCAGCTGGGGCAGGGGGGAGCGAGGAAGCACCCGGCTGGCAGCTTTTCCAGTCAGTTTTTGGCCAGTTTTTTTCCAGTTCCTTGTTCTCTGGAGAGAGGCTGAGAGCTGAACTTTTCCTTCTCTGGAATTTCGGATTTTCTCCCTTTTCTACTGGACTGCCTGATTGCTGTAACATCAGAGCACATCGGGAGGACTTTCCACCGGGCACAGAGGGCCTGGCCCTGGGCCAAGCCCCAGCTCCGAGGAGACCAAAGGGAGGACTCGAACACTTTCCCAGGTTTTTCCTCTACAGCGAAAGATTTTACCATTTAACATTATTTTCCTTTCCCGTGTGCTTGTTAAATAAATAGTTTTATCTTCTTCACTTTCCTTCGAGGAAAATTTATTTTTTTTTTCCCGAACCTGGTGGGGGGAGGGGTGGTTGTGCCTTCTCTCAGAATATATATATATTTCTAAATTTGGCCAAACCGGAACAATTCTGATTTCCTTCTCCTACTGAGACCAGTGATGACATTAGTGAATATACCAGTAGTTCTGATTTTGATCCTTGCTGAAGCACACAGCTTCTAAACAGTGAAAAAGAATATAAGAAGTAACCCTTGTTGAATTTACTTGGTTTATTTTTTCCTAGTTGGTTTGATGACCTGTAGTTGATATGTTCCATTTAGGTGAGGATGAAAGGCCATGAAAGCCTAACAGCAGGTCTCAAGTAACATGCAGAAAAAGTTGAATTAACTATTTTTCCAATAACAGCTCTAAAATCTTTTCATGAGGGCTGTATAAGGTGAAACTTTTCATTTGGAAAGTTTAAATATTCGGCATACCTCAGGTAGCTTCTTCATGTCTGGAAATAAAACATGTTTCTTACAACTATAAGCTTAGCTGTTTGTCTTGCAACATTTTACAATACAACCCAATTAGCTGTGCTACAGTTGGTAAGTGAAAACTTTACCTTCATTATGCTTATATTACAATTCCAATAGTCTGCTAGAGAACAGAGATTTGGGTTTATACTATGATCAAAGGTGTTAATGTACCACCTGTTCTGTGCCATAATACTTACTCTGTTTAATGAAATAAAGGTTGAGGTGGGAATTCAAAAAGATCATATTGTGTACCACAGATTATATAAGACATCTAAACCATGTACTCTACTTCTCCTTTGCTTTGTGCTTTTAGCTTCCATTTAGATCTTTCATCTATCTATAAGCTAATGGTAATGATACATTGAAACATAGGTTTGGAGCACAAAATTCTGTTGTCTCAGTGTTTTTAGTTTGCTGAAGGCTAGTATACAAGACAACCCTGACAGATCTTAACATTCTTGTTTGGTTTCTAAGTTCTCCCATATTTTTGCTTTTAGAGCCTTGTAAGGTTAGGATGCCTAAGTCAGTGGTCATGACTGATAATTCCATGACTAACACTGGTGCTTTAAGACATAAGATGAACCCCAAAATGCACAGGGTAACTGAGAAAATATGCCCTACATGAAAGTAAATGACACATCTTTCTTTCCTCTCTAAGACAGTCAGGCTTGACATTTGCAATAGTACACAAGTTGCAAACAATTAGTTATTAAAAATTAATTTCTCCATTAAAATGTCTTGTGACTAACAGGAAGAAACCCTTGCATACAGTGTTATAAATGTTACTGCTAACACTAAACCCTTCTAATTATGGGTTAGACTAACTAAACATGATAAAATTTATGTGCAAATCAGACTAATGTGATTTTTTTTTTAATTCCCTCTTTGGCATGGAATTAAATAAGGAATCTCTAAAGGCGCACAAATGAACAAGTTGGTGAAAATAATATACTACTCTTCCAAGTATCCTGATACTAAATAGTTTCAGGTGATCTGCTTCCTTTGATTCAGAAAATAAAGAAATTAAAACAAAATCTAGCTGTCTGCAACTACTTACTATCAAGTTACTTAACAATGATGTTCATTTGCATTTTCATTTAAATTCCTTAAGAGAACTTTTAAAAATTATTTTTAATTTTCCCCCCTTCTTTTCTGTTATTGCAGTAGATGACTCAGTCCTGTTGCTTTAAATAAACAGGTATGTGATTATAATTCAGAAAGATATAAGAAAACTTTGACCACTTTATTTTGGTCTTGTCTATAACAACTGCAAGCAGAAATGTTTCTGCTAGTATTTGAATGGTAGCAGTATTTTAGTTACTATAATCTTTACATTTTAAAGGAAGTGAGAATTTAGAAGACAATTTTTTTCAGATTTTAGTGAGTCAGATTTCTACATGCCTTCACAATGTGGTCCTGTGTGTTGAAGTCCATTTCTGAAATTCATGAAACAAGTTATTGATGGTTTGAATTATTTTCAGTTCTCATCTGGTCTTCGAATTGAAATTCTGTTGTTTAGCATTCTGTTTTTATAAGCAGTAGGTAATGAAGGCTAGGTAGATCACTGCTTCAGAGGATCCTTGTAAACATTTATATCAAGCATTTTCTCTGGTCTAGGAATGTTGTTAGGAATGATCTCTATAATTCACAGGTTCTGGGGAGGACATTTATGTATCTAGGTCAAAGTTCAGTCATATTTTTTTCTGGTGAAAAAATGTATTTTGTTAACTGTGTTTTTGAAACTGATGATCCCTAAAAATCACAAAGAATAAGAATAAGTTCATGAAGAAACCCACAATCTTTAAGGAAGTTTCTCATGTTTGAAGGACAGTTCAGAAAGAAATAACTGCCTTACTAGAACTGTGTGAAAAGTAGCCTGACGATAAAACAATATACATATATCTGAAAGAGTTTATGGGAATTAGAGCTCTGTTCCACTGAAAATCAGTGAAATTAATTGCTAATGATAATACTTCAAAAATGCTAGTACTGTATGCAGAATGCTAAAACTCTGTGGGTGAATATCTATCTATCTCAAAAGGAAAACAACTGTTACCCATTAAATGGTTGGAATATTGGTGATGAGAAAATTACTGAAATACATGACTTGGAGAGAGGAGGGTTTGTATAAAAACTCAGTAATGATATACTGAAATATTATGGGGAAAAAGTGTAATGTAATTGGGAGCTAAATAAGAAGCTAAGCATCACTGAATCCATCAATGACAGGGCTAGGGTCAATCTACCCAAAACCCTAAAGTAATTGGAAATTCACCCTAAAGTAATTGGCTACTGACATGTCCATATTCCATCAAAAGTCAGTAATGAGCCAGGAATACTAGTCCCCTTTATGTACTTGTGTGAAATAGTGTCAACAGTGTTAGAGTACTTATGAAGTACAAGCTTTAGTATGTGAAGGGACTACAAAAGAAGATAAATATTCTTTTATTAAATGGGAATGAACGTTTTGTTTCCTTCTGCATCACTAATTCAGACAGTAGGCACGTATGTTTTCAGTACCCTTCAGGTCCTTAGAGCAGGCAGAGGATTATACACATATAAGGTTTTAGCATGCTACATAACCTGATCTCCTTCTGCAACAAGGTGACCTGCTTAGTGGATGATGGGAAGGCAGTGGACATTCTTTACCTAGACCTTAAGGAAGCCTTTGACCATGTTTTCCAAAACATTCTCCTGGAGAAACTGGTAGCTTGTGGCTTGAACACATGCACTCTTCAATGGGTAAAAAGCTGGTTGGGTGGCCAAGACCAGAAAGTGATGTGGAATGGAGCAACATCCAGTTGGTGTCTGATCACTAGTGGGGGTTCTCCAGGGATCAGTGTTGGGTTCAGCCCTGTTTAATATCTTCATCAATGATCTGGATGAGGCAATTGAATACACCCTCAGTCAATTTGCAGATGACACCATGTTGAGCAGTAGTGTTGCTCTGCTGAAGGGTAGGAAGGTTCTGCAGAGCGACATGGACAGACTGGATCCATAGGCTGAGGCCATGTGGATGAGGTTCAACAAAGGTCAAGTTTCCAGGTCCTGCCCTTGGGTCACAACAACCCCATGCAGCACTACAGGCTGGGGTACAGCAGCTGGAAGGTGGCCAAATGGAAAAGGACCTGGGAATGCTGGGTGGCCTCCAATTGAGCATGAGCCAGTGTGTTCTCAGGTGGCCACGAAGGCCAAAGGCATCCTGGTCTTCAGCAACAGTGTGGCCAGCAGGACCAGGACAGTGACTGTCCCCCTGTACTCGGCACTGTTGAGGCCACACCTCAAGTCTTGTGTCCACTTTCAGGCCCCTCACTACAGGAGAGACATTGAGGTGCTGAAACGTGTCCAGAGAAGTGCAGTGGTGAAGGACCTGGAACACAAGTACTATGTGGAGTGGCTGAGGAAGTTTGGGTTGTTTAGTCTGGAGAAAAGGAGGCTCGAGTGACTCTTACCACTCTCTACAGCTCCCTGAAAGGAGGTTGAAGCAAGGTGGGGGTCAGCCTCCTCTCCCAGGCAACCAGTGACAGAAGGAGAGGACATGGCCTCAAGCTGCAGCAGGGAATATCAAGGTTGGACATCAGGAAGAATTTTGTCATGGAAAGGGTTGTCAAGCTTTGGAACAGGCTGCCCAGGGAAGCAGTGGAGTCATCATCGTTGAAAGTGTTCAAGAAATGACAGGACATGGCATTTAGTGGGTGTCCTTGACAAGGTGGTGGTGGTGATTGGTCAAATGTTGGACTCGATGATCTCAGAGGTCTTTTCCAACCTTGTGATTCTCTGATTCTGTGACTAATAAATTCCAAGCAGCACTTTAGCAAAGGCTTTGCTAAGATCAGGTTTAATTGACTGCTTAACTGGTAAGAAAATGGGTATTAATGTATAAGCTAACTCTCTTTTGGTAAATTATGAGACACACCCTGGTGTTTCTAAAAGGAATCACATGACAATTTTATCCAATTTTCCAGTTTACTTTCAACTATTCCAATTTTAACCCATACACACTACAAGATTAGATCACTATAGTTGGCCAAAGAATTTTTTTTTTCTTCCCTCTGTTCCTTTTCACCATTTTACTGAAGGAAAGAGAAAGATCCCATTCCAAGTTCTGGTGAGTAATATAAAGCTTCCTTTATTCTCTGTCTAAAACTCTGTATTATTGTCAGTTGTCCTACTTATTTCATAGGAACTCTTAGAATGTGATTTAAAAGAGCTAACCCTGGGACTTTTCAGAAGCACTACAAAAAAAGAAAACAACAGCATATGCAGAAAACATCATAGAAATGCGTTGCTAACTGCAATAGTGAAAGAACTGAAAGAACTCACATGTGAAGAAATACTCCAACCCATACTGTTATTGAGAATGGAGCTAGAAACTACAGCTTTCCAATTATTTAGGTCAGAAAAGACCCAAAGAGTCGCTGCCCTTTGTGGACTCAGCTTCTGCTTACAATATTGCAAACCATTGCATGACAGCCACCTTGAGAAGAATTGACGTCCTTTAGAAAGGACATGTGCGCCTGGGATACAATCATTTCTCAAGGAATTGAGCAGATAAACAGTCAAACTGTTGGACACTTTGGCAATGAAACGAGATCAAATAGAGGAGCTGGATTATACATGAGCTGAACGACACTGAAAGTGTAACATGGGAAGTAGCATACAAAAACATTTCCAAATAGAATAAAGATCAAGAAAAAAAGATGAATTCACAGAGAATGGCAGACTAGATATAGAGATCCTGCAAGCCTGTTTCTCTGTTGTCATTAAATAGTTATTCACACTTTCAAGCCATGCATCTTCTGCCTTTTCCTTTTTTCCCCTATCTGTCAGAAGGAGCAACTATTAAAGAAAAGAGATTTTATCAGTGAAGCATAACCCTTGTACAGATTCTGGCTTAGTGAGGATGGATATATTTCGTAAAACAGATAAAAACATCAAGAATGTTGTATTCTTTATACACTTTTTAGTGAACTCCTAATAATAAATCACTGTTTCTGCTACCTGACACATTCAAAATTGCATAATATTTCTCGACTGCAGCAAATAAGTTCAATGGGGTAGCAGAGCATGATAACTGAGATATCATTGAAATATGGGAGTCGCAACCCCAGCACTGAACAAGTAAAGCAGGCTACCAAATGTCCTGCCTTGAACCGAGTTAGTTACACATAAATGAAACAAACAAACGAAATCAAAAAAGCTCCACATCCAACTGTGATGAGTATCCTCCTAGAGGTTGTCACCAGGCTTTGGGTCCAAATTTAGGTGACGAGAAAATGCCACAGGTATGCTGAGTTTTAATTTGCTAACTCTAGGAATGAGAAGAGTTAGCTGGATGTAAAGCTGAGAATTGGGACAAAAGCAGGAATAAGGTAATGAAATGTTGGTCATGTAGGCTGTCAGAAATTGCTATTTGTACCCTTCTGTACTAAAATATGTCTCAGTTTATGTGAATCCCTTTCTGTATACCTGTGAGAGGCATACAGAAGACTTTCCAGAAAACTTTCTGCACAGCTATTTTGACATTGCTTGCTAAAGATAATTTTCTCTGCAAAAATACCAGTAGAGAAAGGAAAGGTAAGGAAAAGCTGAATGAAGCTGTGAAGGAAAACTACTTCCTGTAGCAAAAAAACAGAGGTAATTTGACCTCCTACCAATACAGTTAGTTTTCAAATTTTGCCACATAATTATGACCATGATAGATGGTTGAGGAGGGTTTTTCTGCCCACATGTGGAAACTGAAAATTGTACAACAATATTGTCTGCACTAGACACTTTTCTGTGCTTCCTTGGATCACATTGGTCATGAGCTTGAACAGAACAAATTTTTGTACTGATTTGGAATGAAAAGTCAGCTGTCATGTTTTGATGTGAGTTACAGCATGTCTGCACAGCAAAATATGATCTTTACAGTATAGTCATGAGAACCATCAAAAAAAAAAGGTCGTGACATAGTTTCTTACCTGACAAAGTGCATGACTAGATTGTTGATTACCATCTTGTTCTTGTTACTTCTACTGCGACTGCAGTTGTCTTGTTGCATCAGGCAGCAAAAATGACAGAGACATCATCTCACAGATTGTGGTCTTGGCTTTTACACAAAGGCTCAGTTTAAAATATTTGAGACTATGGGTGTAATTAAATTGTGGATTTGATTAAATTAGCATCTTGTTGACTGTGAGAAACAATGGCAAGTTATCCGAACTAAGTCAATTAAGCGTTGTCTCAGTATTCACTCAGAGGAAAGTGCTCATATTTTAACATGAAATCTATGACTACAGAATGCCACATAAAAATTGTAATAGATGCTGATGATGTTTTTATCTCCTCTGTCTGCTTTTTTTTGTGTCTGCTTCTCCTGCTGTGTTGTACAGTATCCTGACAGCCATTTCATTTTAAATTTATATTTCCATTTTAAGTTTACCAATATTGAATTTAAAAGTAAATTTACTGTTTATTAGAGAAAATTGGAAATACAGCAATTTTGTCATGAAAGGTAAAGGAAGAAAAGGCAAAGAAAAACACCAATTGACCCCACAGAAGCCTTTTCTTTCCTTTTGAAAGCACACTTATATTTTTTTCTGTGCACCACAAAGATAGCTTTTCTAAAAATTAAAATGAAAGTTTCATTACTATTTTCTTACTTTAATAAACTGTAACCTTCATAGTAATCAGATTTATTTTGATACTCAATTATGGGGGTAATTAGTTATTTATATCTAGTTTTAGGGGCTGCTCCTGTAAATATACATGTGAATAATTTTACTAATACAAAGTAGAAGTGCGTTTTGTAAAGGTAGTGCTCTGCCATGTGTATATATTTCTTAGAGCTGTTATATAAATGTGTGTTCTGAATACATACTTTACAGATAACATATATTGTCTGAATTCATGAGCCTTGTTTTTAAAATTTTTCTATAAAGTGAATCAGTCTTGAAATGCTTTTTATTACCCTCTGTGGAACACATATTACTTATGTTTCAACCCCAAATGCAGCAAACACATTGAGGTGAAAAAAAGCTAATCAGAATATCTGATGGTATTCTTAATTTGTTTTGTTTTGTTTTGTCTTGTTTTGTTTTTTGTCTTGTTTTGTTTTGTTGCAATGCAACCTGAACCACCCTACTGCATTATGTGGTCAATTTTGTGACAAATTCTCACTTTTGAAATATCTAGATAATGGTTTACATTTTCTCCTCTCTTTTTCTCAACCTGCAGTACTAGAGAACATGGCAACTGGACCAAATGTTGGCCATGTTGTGTGAAGTAAATCTGTACATGACAGCAAGTCTGTTGCATTGTCCTGCTCCGTACATGTATGCACTGATGAATTTTGGTGTGAGAGGTCTAAGATTTCCTGAGCACCTGCATTTTCACAAGTATATTTTCCTGCCTGATATTCCCTGGAGAGGAGTTGTAGAGTACAATACCATGGAGTGTTTCATCCTGTCTGTAATCACAGCACAGCTGTTAAGACTGGGACTCAAGTGCAACTTCTACGAAGGTCCTAGGATGGGTCAGTCTGCATTGTATAGATAAATCATGGAAACCTCCCACCTCATCTCCTGGACATATGTCATGGGTTAGCAAGCCTAGTCACAGAAGTGATGTTCTTGCAAAGGGGTGTCTACAGCTTCCTCTGTGACCTGACAGAATCTATCAGCTGGCCAGTTTGAATATGGACAAATTTTTTAGCCACTTAAATTCTGACCGCCTCTGACCGCTCTGCCCTTAAGAATAGACAAATGCCGGGCGGAGCTCTCTCTCATTTCCGGTGCTGGGACAGGTGGCTGCCGGCCCTGTGCAAGGGCCGGCGGGCCCGGCTCAGGCCCTGCTCGGGCCAGGCCGGGCTGCGCCATGGCCATCCTGGAGCCGATGGGCCCTGTTCCAGCCGCAGCCCCCCTCAGCTCCCCCTCTTCAGTGCGGCCAAGATTCAGCTGAAGCTGCCCTGCTGTCCCGCAAAAGATCATGTGACCAACAGCGATAAGCCACATTCCAGCTGCAAGGCCCAGGTGAGATTAACCCTTTTATTGCTGTGAAGAGCTGAAAACCTGAGGGAGAAGAAAGAGGAGATGCTTAAGGCTGAAGTTCTGTTGTGAAGCTATGGTGTATCAGAGTACCTGTTGTAATTTCATGAAGGCAGGGGGGTGGAGCGTTCAACTTGTACTTGTGAGCAAAAGCACCTGTGCTGAGATAGGCAGATGCTGAAGCAGCTGTAATTTAATGAGAAGTTTAAACAGGGAGAGATGGAAGCGATGAGGACTTTTGTTCCAAATGGAAAAGGAGAAAACCTCAGTTCCTAGAGATGCTCCCAGAGATAGTCCTAGAGATGGAAATGAGGAAGACCCTTTGCTCCCAGGGAAGGAGAAGGGCCTCTGTTCTTAGAGATTAAATGCTCCCAGAGATAGGTGAAGAGAACTTTTGTTTCTGAACCGCTCAACCTTAAAATCGTACCCCAGTAATTCAAGAGTGGAGCCTCAAAAGCAGTTGTGGGAAAAGCTGCAAGTTGTGGGAAGGGACTCACATGCGAGCAGAGAACCAACCCGGGCGGCTGTCTCGTTGTGATAATGTCTTCATAGCATGAGCAAGAGAGACTCCTCTTCCTAAATGAACTGAACAAGGTTATTATGGAAGTGGTAAACAGACTGAACATCTGAAGGGTTGTCTTTTTACATTGTCAGTGGGAGAAGGGAGGAAGGTGGGGGGAGGAGAAGAGTTCTGAAGGTATGGTATAAGTTTTTTTTTCTTCTTTTAGGTCTGTTAATAAACTTCTTTTTATTCTTTCAAAGTTGGTGCCTGCTTTGCATTTCTCCTAATTCTTATCTCACAGAAGATAAACAGTAATGAGTATTTTGGACCAAACCACTACACTGAATTGGTGTTTCTGCCTGTTTTCAAACTGAACCTGCTACAACATACTGTTCCAGTGCTGGAAATTGTTTCAACTGATGTCCAACCTGACCTGCTCAATTTGCAATTTGTGGTGGGTGTTTCTTGTTGGGTGATCTACTAATAGCAAGTAGAGTCTGCCTTGCACTTGTACTTTTCAAGTAGCCATAGAATGGTATCATATTATCCTTTAGCCTATACTTCACCAGTCAACACCCACCAATCTCTGTAGGAATTATTCAAATAGTAGGGTAATAACAGCATCAAGAAGGAGAGGAATTGTTAGGTGAATATAAATACAATCAAATATACAAAATGCAAACTAATGGGCAAATTAACTTTGCTGGAAATGCAGGTCTGCAATACTGTCTTTTGTATTACAAGTTTCTATGTGTTAAAGCACATTAACTATATATGTATGTTATATATCTTTAAACTCCTTTTCAGAATCATATTCTGAAAATTTTTCATAAGAAAGAGTAACACTGAGAAACCAGCCTGGCACATAATCAACCTAAGTCTGGGGGAATGGAATGATTTTTACCCTGTGAATACTCCTGATCTGCATCATGGTACTCTCCATTTCCATCAAGGCACTGGGCCCTATGACGCAATGAGTCTGATCTGAATAAAGAAAGAAAATCTCATAAATGACTTCTACTTGTTAAACTGCTATCTTGTGAAAATTTGGTCCCTAGTTCTAAACAGTACCACTGAGTAAAAAACAGGTCGTTGCAGGAGCAGAAGGTGGTGTTTGCAGCTTTGGGATAGACTTTAGGCACATATTCATCATCTGCCTTCATGGCATTTTCTCAAATTTTCCTAAATACTAAGTTTATTGCCACTAAAACTTAAGAGTATTATGAGATAAACTACTGGGTCTCACATTCAATCAACCATTTTTTAGTAGTGTATTTTCAGTCAGATCAATAACTTGGGAGGGCTGTGATGAGCATCTTCTCCCCATTCCAGAGCCACTCAGTTAAACAAATTCACTCTCTTTGTTTAAATCAACCCTTTGCTTTTTATATATAATACGATTATAAAATATGCAAAATATATTGTTTATAATGCTCAGAGGTTTCTTAATTATAGTGTTTTGGGGGTTTTTTTTGGAAAATGTAGGTAACTTAATGGTGCTTTAAGTGCTCTCTAATACTTTGACACCTGTTGTTTCATATGTTCTCCCATTTGAATTTTTGATTTTTTTTCTCCCATCTGAAATGTAAGAATTGCTTCTGTTATAGATGACTCAGTTGCCATGGTGTCTTTTCCAAGTTTCTTTCACTGAGAATTACCTCGTTTTCAATCAGGGTATTGGTCTGGCAACTAGATTTTTTTGTTAAAGCATCTGGATTTTCTGGTAAGTGGTTAATATAAAATTTTAAGCATATCTCAAAAGGGATTAGTCTAAAGAAGGTTAGCACTAAAAAATAATATTGTCACATCATATATCCACAACCCATTTGCTTTTGCATATGTCTGATTCCTGGGTTAGATTCTGTTTTGCTTTTGATGAACACGCTCATTCTTATTGCAAACATTTGGTCTTCACTTCTCACCTGACCTCTGATTGTTTCATAAAGATTTTATATTTTGAATCACAAAATGGTTTTGCTAGGTCTTTTTTTCAAAAATGGAAAGCCAAGCATTTTCAAGCTGTTGTTAAAAAAATACATTAAATAGCCTGTGTTCAAGTACTGTAGCTTTGTATCAGGCTAACAGGTGACCCCTGAATTCCACAAATATATTTTATCAGTAGGTTAATTTATTATAGATGTCAACTCTTTCTGTCCCTCTTATTTTTTTTTTTTTAATGATACACTTGATTATCTATTCACTAAGGGGAAATAATGCATTTTAGCTAAATGACAAAATAAGAGAGAGATCATGTTTTCATCTATGTCTCCAAGACATCCAGTTGGTACTAGACCAGTCTGATCAATTGGAGCAGGGCTTTGATAGTCAAGTCTGATTCATGTGGATGGTGTTTGTGATTAAGTTACACTCAGTCACATGGCAGTTTTTTGGTAACACAAATTATCACTGCAACTGGTTTGAGTCACTTGTCCTTGTAGACTTGAGCCTGGATTAATCTGGGGTATGATCTGATTTTTGCACAAAGTTGATGCTTACATCTCTATGGATATTTTTAAGCAGCATCTATTTATTGAAGAAGAATGATGTAATAGCAGTGTATAGACACAACAATTTCTTTAATTGCTTTACTAGCACTTCTTGGAATCACACAACCCACAAATGATACACTTTGTAAGCTGTTTTCTTCCATCAATCGACTTACAATGTGGCATCAGAAATGCTGCTCTCTTCTCAGCTGGTCCTGTGGTGCTGGGGTTTGTCTCCCTAGTGTCATGGGTTAGCTAGCCTAGTCTTGGAAGCGATGTCCTTGCAAAGGAGTGCTTACAGCTTCCTCTATGACTTGACAGAAACTATCAGCTGGCCAGTTAGAATATGGACAATTCTTTAAGCCGCTTAAAATTGTGACCGCCTCTGTGATCCACACTTAAGAATAGACAAACTCCCCCTCAAACTCTCTCTTGTTTCCAGTGCTGGGACAGGCGGCTGCCGGCCCCGTGCGGGGGCCAGGCCTGGCCGGGCCACAGCCATCCTGGAGCCGATGGCCTCTGTGTTACACCCGTGGAATCCCCCCACCACCTTGCTGTGGGCAGCTGGAGCGGCTCGGCTCTCCCCCCTCTCCACTGCAATAAGCCACATTCCAGCTGCAAGGCCGAGGTGATATTAACACTTTTAGTGCTGTGAAGAGCTGAAAACCCTAGGGAGGAGAAAGAGGAGGTGCTTAAAGCTGAAAGTCTGTTGTGAAGCTATGATATATCAGAGTATCCTGTTGTAATTTCATGAAGATATGGGGGGTGGAGCGTTCAACTTGTAAGCAAAAGCACCTGCGCTGAGATAGGCAGATGCTGACGCAGCTGTAATTTCATGAGGAGTTTAAACAGGGAGAGATGGAAGCGATGAGGACTTTTGTTCCAAATGGAAAAGAAGAAAACCTCAGTTCCTAGAGATGCTCCCAGAGATGGTCCTAGAGATGGAAATGAGGAAGACCCTTTGCTCCCAGGGAAGGAGAAGGGCCTCTGTTCTTAGAGATTAAATGCTCCCAGAGATGGGTGAAGAGAACTTTTGTTTCTGAACCGCTCAACCTTAAAATCGTACCCCAGTAATTCAAGAGTGGAGCCTCAAAAGCAGGTGTGGGAAAAGCTGCAAGTTGTGGGAAGGGACTCACATGCGAGCAGAGAACCAACCCGGGCGGCTGTCTCGTTGTGATAATGTCTTCATAGCATGAGCAAGAGAGACTCCTCTTCCTAAATGAACTGAACAAGGTTATTATGGAAGTGGTAAACAGACTGAACATCTGAAGGGTTGTCTTTTTACATTGTCAGTGGGAGAAGGGAGGAAGGTGGGGGGAGGAGAAGAGTTCTGAAGGTATGGTATAAGTTTTTTTTTCTTCTTTTAGGTCTGTTAATAAACTTCTTTTTATTCTTTCAAAGTTGGTGCCTGCTTTGCATTTCTCCTAATTCTTATCTCACAGAAGGTAAACAGTAATGAGTATTTTGGGCCAAACCACTACACTGAATTGGTGTTTCTGCCTGGTTACGAACCCAACCTGCGACACCTAGATACAGCCTAGATATAAATATTTAGTTCGAACACAAAGAGGAAGCAAGACAGGCAGCCTGGTGCTTCAAGGGTTCCCGTTACTGGGACCAAGTCTGCAAACAGATCTGTTTATCTGATTAAATGCAAAAGTTTCTTATGGCTTGTTGGACCTGAAACAAATCTAGTGGTACGTGGTGATGTGAGAATGCATACCCAGTATCACAGCTTAAAACATAGCCCGTGGTCAAATGAAAAAAAGCTTACATGAGCTGTGGAATGATATTTGGACTTGACTCTTTAAGGAGAGTCAGACTGTTATGCTTATGCTCATACAAAAAAGTCTTAAAACCAAAAAAGTATAAGATAAAAATCTTGATAACTCTGCCTTGGTCCTAATAGTTGGGTGGGCTGTTCTAATTCAATGTGCTAGGACACAAATTCTGAATATCATGAAGTTATCTGTACATGTTTGATGAGTGCTATCAGGAGGTTACTAATTTTTAATTAATTTATGGAAAAGATTAAGTGACATGTCAGGAATGTTTTTCAAGTTGAAGTGTAATCATACAGGTAAGTAGACGCAGCAATATATATAAGCAAGGAAGATATATTAGAACATAGACCTCATTCATTTAAAAAATTGCTTGTATTCACATTTCATGGAGTGAAACCTTCAAAATTCAATGCATTGTAACTGTAAATATATCACAGGAGCAAATAAAGCAATGAAGTCTTGCTGCTAAGGGGTTGATCACATAAAATGCTTAGTAAATCTATAGCGCCAAATATTGTGAACTGTTATTTCAAATTCTAATTACTGCACATGTTATGCAAACTAGGTATATGTTATTTGATGACTTAATTGCTACTACTTTTTCTTCTTGATCAGGCTGTAAGACTGATCTTTTTTTCAGTATTCATGTCAGCAGATAAAGCTATGTTAGCACCTCACTGTTGCATATTTTGTTCTTAATTACCATAGTTAATATTGATTAATCATTTTTATTACAATATCCTATACAAATGTATTATTTCTTTTTTCTGTGTTGTATCTATATCCAGTCAGCTGTCAGTTTTGTTTAGCAATATACCAATGCAGAATACAGCACAATAGCTATCCCTAAAATTTCAGTGCATATGAAACAGAGAGTCACTACACAGGGCATGGGCACAGTATGCCATCTGAATACTTTAATGTCCAAAGGGAAGAAGCTGTTTTCCATAGTAATACGGAATTACTATATCATATCTATGGTGGTTTGAATTTGGTTGGAAGCTAGTTGCCTGCCAAAGGCACTCTATCACTCCTTTCCTTACCTGGTCAGGGGAAAGAATGTGGAACAAAATGGTCACGGATCAAGGTAAAGACAAAGAGATCACTCACCTCTTACTGTTATGGGCAAAACAAGCTCAGCTCAGGGAAATCAGTTTAATTTCTTATCATTCAAATCAAAGTAAGGTAATGAGAAATAAACCCAACACTTAAAAACATCTTCAACCCATCCATCCCTCCTTCCTCGGCTTGATTTTATTCCAAATTTACTCTAACTCCTCCTTCCCACTGGTGCTGGGGGATGTGGAGTGGGGGCTGCAGTCAGCTCATCACACATTGTCTCTACTGCTACCTCCTCCTCAGGAGGAGAGACTCCCCACACTGTTCCCCTGCTCCAGGATGGGACCTCTCCCATGGGATACAGTCCTCCATGAACCATCATGGGTCCCTTGCATGGGCTTCAATTCTTCACAAACTGCTCCAGTGTGGCTCCCTTCCACGGGGTGCTGTCCTTCAGGCAGTGTAGGTCACCTGCAGGGTCACAAATCCTGGTGGCAAGCCCTTAGCCCAACATGGGGCCCTGTGTCCCCAGGGCCTGCTGGCTAATCTTGATCCATAAGCTCCTGACTCATCCCAATGCCAAGCTCTGTGCATTTCCAATGGTAAGTCACAGAAAGAGTCACTCACCCTCCTCACCTTGCCAGACTCTGCTGCCTAGAACTCACATATCCCTCCGTTACAGCACTCCAGGCACTACCTACTTTTGTGTATGGGTAGTGCCAAGAACTTTGATATGAACTTTTGTTGAAAAAACCATATATGCCTTACATGTTGGTATATTTTAATGTTTCTATAATGTTTTAACTGTGACCTTAAACTAAGATTCAGAATTGATTTGAGAAAAAATATCTTTTTTTTCTAAAGATAAAGCCCAGGCTAGTGTTCACAATGATGAAATCTTTTAAAGACTTTTTTGAGAAAAGCTGAATTAATAATTTCATGCATTCTTTTATTTTAACTCAAATATCATGAATATACAATTTTTAGGTTTTTATAAACTATGGAACCTGTGAAAAAAAGAAAAAAGGTTTTCTTAGAAGGTTTGGGCCATATTTTTAAAGGGTGTTTATTCTATATGAAAATTTCAGCACCATAAGGCACAAAATGTAGTCTTTCCTAATGTGTGTGTAAGATATGGGATATGAGCAATTGTTTAAATTTTGTATGGATCATTACACAGAAGCTGTGGGTAAATGTGTTTACTGTCTGCAGCTTTCTGAAAGCTGTTATATGAGTAAATTTGATAGGCTTAGCCAACAAATATGTTAGAATGATTTTGAAAAATTACTTCTCCAGAACAATAGGCAATTTCACTGTCTCATTTAGACCACAGTCAGCAGCTTGTGTCCATTATGTAAAACAGTCAGAAACTTTGCTTCTCTACCAAGTAGGCTATAAAATAACTTATTTAGCAAATGAAGTTAGAAGATTTCATTTGCTCAGTTGGCAAAATCATCCACCATGTGTAGTTTAAATGTGTTTTTAAATATTCTGGTAGAAATAATATGAATCTCTGAAAATTTCCTAAAGGAAACACGGCACTATATCTGCTGAATCACCATAGTATCTTGTTTCTTTCTTTACAATGTAGTGTTTATAATTTTTTTCTTTCTTATGTTCTAAATAGTAGCCTTTGGGATGCATGGACTACCAATTTCCTCAGAGATTTTAATTTCTACTGTCTATCTGTGCACATTATGTCAGACATTACATAGGTATTTACATATCAATATTACTGATTTTTTGCTACTGAATGCAGAAACACAGAAATGTTGCATATATTTTCCTTCTTGCATCCTTTAATCAAATTCTTATTTCTGTATGTATTGTTACTCAGCAGCAAGTCAGGGTGACATTTTAAAGAGTCTTAAGTGATGACAAGATCAAGACAGATATGCATATTTATCAGAGACAAAAGAGAGATGGGGGACATGCTAGGGACATAAGCACAGACATCTGTAGGTCAGAGTTAAGGGGTGTTCCCATTTACTCACACAGACCATGTGAATCTGTGCTGGCAGTCCTGCTCTTACAACTACAGATGTCCAACAGCAGTCTGATCCCATCCCTTCCCGTGCTAGTTCCAAAATGATGATGGAGAATCTTCACTGGCAAAATGTGTCAGTTACTTTCTGTGGGTAGTTGCAATCTGGGGCTTCTTGGAGCAGGTCAGCACAGAGGATACACAAAGACGTTTGTCAGAAGTGCTTTCGTCGATGTGGTGCTCTTCTCCACTAGGAACTCAGCTGACTGATGTAATTCTCTTATCTCCAAGGTTTTTCCAGTGACGGATCTTTACCTTCCTTCAGCCAAGCTGTATGCCTGCTACAGCCCAACATCCAGTTGACTAGTCTGGTTTCCAAAAAAGAAATAGGCTTTTGGAGTTGTTGAGCAAATAAACCTCAGGAATACCAAGCTACACTAAGATTTGTACTCATTGGAAGGTTAGAGACACAAGCCTTTCTTTCTACAATGAAGCAAAGGCCATAATGGGACCCAGTGGCCCAGTAGGTAGCTCACCCACTGAATGAATAGAGACAGTCACAGTCACGGGGAGTACAGATGGTAGGTGACTGCTTGGAAAACAGGTGGAGGTATATATAGAGGTTAGCAGGTCTGTAAACTGCAGTGGGGAGAGGTGGTTTAAGGAGCACCATTCTGGTAGGACAGAATGAGTGTGAGGCTTTTCTGAAGCAAGACATTAAGAGGTTGCACAGGCCTGAAAGTGAACTGGCGGGAGAAATGAACCCCACACAAACACCTTGAGAGAGATTTCAGGTTGGAGGTACAATTTAATAGAAAGATAACAATAAATGTGATGATACACAGAAGAACTGGCTTAAACCCGCAGTCAGAGCACAACCTGGCACCCTCTTGGTCAGGATGGTGGTTGCAGTCCTGTTGAAGTGATGGTTGCAGCAGAATACTGTGGTCCTGTGGAAGGTCTGGTCCTCCTCTGGATCCGTCCAGTGGGGGTAATGTCCCAAGTCCCCAGTTTTATCCTCTTGGGTTCAGAAGGGAATGCTCAGTACCTCCCCAGGGCCAGGGAGTTTCACAATGGAATGATGTAATCCTGTGAGTCACAGGATATTTTCTGAAGTCCTTGATGGTCATTGCAGCTGCCTACTCTGTTGGTGCCACTGAGGTCATTATGGCCCATTAGAAGACATGGCCCCCTCAGGATGTGTGGGACTGTGCTGCTGCCTCCCCAGAGGGAGTTATCAGGGTTGAGTTATTGGTGTGAAGAAAAAGAAACATTACCCTGCCTGGCAGGGTTTGCCTCTTTATCTCATTTAGCACCCCACTTGTAGCCTGAGGTGTCAGGTGTGCACTGGGCAGCTACTGTGAGCCACCCATTATTAACAGCTTTGCAGAAATGAAGTGGAAGGCAGTAGAATACACAGAGTGGGTTACACACACATAGTGCTAAACTTCTCCAGGAACAATGACAGATGTGTACTCAAATATTCTGAAATGAAAACTCTCTTGGTCCTTCTGTTCATGGATGAAACTTAGTCAGCAGCATTTTTTTTAAAGCTTTACCACTCAGGGTTTTATTTGAAAGTTATTGTGCATGATTAACTGAATTCTTGCTTTTTGAAAGAGCCCAAAAGTACTCTCATAGTAACAAATAATTTGATTTTTGCAAAAGAATAAAAAGAAATCTTTTTGCTTTGGATGAAAAATATTCCTTAATTATATTTTAATCACATACTATTTTCTGTAGATTTTGTTTTCCCAAGTATGAAGGAAAGTTCGTTGCAGCAATTCTTGTAAAGCCATATAATTTTGAGCTTAAAGGTCAGGTTTGTTAGTCTGTCTTGTTTATGCTTAGAGTCTTCTGATTTTAAAATAATTGCTATTTTTCTGCTGCAGTGATATAAAAGAGCTTAACCTTAGATGTTAAAGTTTCCACTCTTGTCAAAAAGGATATCCATGGAGAACCCTAAGTAAGCTTAAATCTTCTTGCACACTTTTCTTTCACCCCTGAATTTCCACTGATTGCAGGGAAGCCGTTGCTAATTATGGGCAGGTCTGTAATTTTGCTATTTGTCCATTGAAGGGGAAACCCTCTCCTGAAGTGCTTTAGGTGATATCTAACTTACAGATGGTGATTTGTGATATTACTGCCAGAATTCTTTGTCAATAAACAGCATTTCCTTTCTGAGCTACATTGTTCAGACATAGACTGTCGCTGAACAGTTCTGCAAAAGGGAGATTAACAGTCTCATGGAAAGGATTCCCTAAACAGGACTAGCTGGAGCTTTCTGTATATGCATTGGTGATGATCTGTCCCTGCATGAGAGCAGAGTCTGTATGCAGCTGACATTACTTCAGTTGTTAGACATACTGTATTTCTGCTCCCTCAGTCTCTGGTGGGAGTCCTTATGGCAGTATTCCTTGTAGCAAGAACCATTTTCTTCATCAACAACTAGTATTTCTCTCTGACTCCCTATGGGATTTCTTCCTTCTTACCTGTAGGCATTGTCAGCAATCCTATATACTTGGTTGCTCTACAAGTCTCCAGTCTTTCAATTTTCCTTTTCAAGCTCCATTTAGCATGTCTCACACCAGTTGCAAAACTCTTATTAGCTTTCATCACTTCATATTTATTTTTATGTTTCTCAGATTGACTTTCTAGATCTTTTATATGATTATCTAGCCTTGTGCTTTTATTAAGGGAATGGTCTCTTGTGGTTCAAGTACTGAGGCTACCTGGACTGTTTCCACTTCTGTCAGGAATTTTCTTTGCAATCTTTTGTGCCACGGTGCCCTAGTATTAAGGTGAGGAAACAATTCTCTCATTTCTGGGCACTAGGTGAAGTATGCATTGCTAACGACTGTGATGAGATTACTGGATGATTGTGAAGTGCTATTATCCATCATTTTACTTAACTTTCAAAGTGCACTAGGCTTTTAACAACCATTTACTGAAAAGAGGTTAATATTAAGATTACTTGACCTGTTACAAGACACTCTTTTCAATGTTTTCATTTTGCAACACTTCAGGCATTTTGATTGAAATATTCAGCTTGGTACCCCAGACTAAATAGCCTAAATACTCGCCAAAAACCCAAAACCTTCAGAAAAAGCAGTTCAATAGTTCTTAGAACAGAGTTAGGAAGAATATCTTGTGTTGTCCCATGTTACTAGCCCTACTGTAACTGCTGCTGCAAGACACAAAATCTTCTGTGGGGATACAGCTTTCCATATTTTTTTAATTTCCCAGGTTTCAATGGCTTGATTTTATAGCCTTAGTATGTTCTTTCAACATGGTTCTTTTTACGTGAAAACAAAAATCAAGGCCCAAATTTAGCAAAATAGTGTCTTTGCTCTACCAAGTGCATCAAGATGAAAAAAATCAGTAAGTCCTTGTCAGTAAATTGCTTCCAAGCTGCATAATGAAGAACAATAGAGAACAAGTAAGAAAGGGCACACAGTGGGCAATAACACTGAGCACACACATTATTTTAACAGATGTTTCCTATTAATAAGGCTACTTAGCAGTTCTTTTAATGTGCTCTTTTATTCTTCCAAAAAGCAGAAAGTATTTTTGATTCAGTGCTGCTTTAATATTTGATAACAACATTAGTTGGGGAAAAATCTTATTAGAAAGAAATTCTCTTATGTGAATAGAAGGATACTGAAGTGATATCTGTCAGCACTTAAAAGTAGTGGAGCCGATCAACTCCTTTACAATATATAATAATTCTAAAGCTATGTATGAAAATGTTTATAAGAAGGAATTATTATTTAGGGACATTGAGTTTGAAAGGAGTAAAGGGATTTGCTAAGGTTTTTCTGTCCTTTAGGCTAACAGATTTTTAAGCATTTATCCATCCTGCTGTTTTCTGGATCCTTTTGTTAACTGCTGAGGAAGATTGAAGCCATGTAATCAATAAACAACATTTGTTAGTTTTACTAAAACATGTCAAAAATAAAACAGAATTCTGTTACTGCTTATTTTCTAAAGAAGATGGTGACAGCATTGACTGATAGCGTTTATATGTTCAGCTTCAAATCTTCTCTCCTCCACATTAAAATGAATGAAATTCAGCCAGTTGATGAAAATGAAGATGAAAACAAATGACAAGAGAACAGGCTCTGCATAAAATGTTTTAAAATAACTAGTTGCTAACAGATGTGATTAATGCTTATTAAGCAAACAAGGTTCAATGTGTATCTACAGAAAGTGAGAAACTAAAACTAATAATACCACCCAGAGGGGTGAGATATCTTATGAGGATAAGAGAATGAGGCTATGTTGTCCCTGGCCTTGCTGAAGCTGGCCACCGAGCCTCATGCACAGTCATATTTTTAAGAATGGGCTTGCATCATGTTTGATGCAAGAGCTTCTGTTCTAGCTGCTAAATGCTATTCTAATGAGTAGTCATAGTACAGTTTTAACCATGGATGTGAACACTGCTTTGGAAAAACTGTTAGGATCAGGAAGAGGTGAGATGGTAACTGAAGCCTGTAAAAAGAATCATCTATGTCAAAAATAGATATATCATACAAAATTCACCTTAATTTCCATGCTTCTGTATAGCATATAACTCCTTTTTGTGAAAGAATATATAAATAATACATATGATTAATAATGAAGAACTTCAGTGATAAGAAAAGAACATGATTACTGTTTCAATCCACAGAAACCAATTTTTGTCACAATATTTCTCAAGCCCTTTTTGAAGAGGAACAATTCTCATTCTTGAGACTGACAGACTGACTAATTTACTCTTTTTATTGTACTTTCAGAACATTGTTATTCTAAATGTCTCTCAAAGTTCTCAGGTACTGACTAAGAAAGACTGAAACACCAGTTGGCAGTTCATCAAACAGTCATGAAACCATAAATAGGAATTCTGTACTTTGGACTGATAAATAGTTTCCTCGACCTAATGAAAATATAGTCAGTGATCCTCATGATAATTAACTAAGGCAAAAGGGTTCTTCAGCTTCCTCAAATTCCTTTGTGCATGACACCAGGTCCACTAAAAACCTCAGGGTAGACAGGGAAATTATACTGAAAAAAACCTCAATTCAATCCAATCCAATCCAATTCAAGTGTCTGATTTGCAAAAGCATTATGGCCATAAGCCAGGAGACATTAAAAACCCACTAATGGAATCCTATCAATACATACACAATAATGGCCCATATATTTGGATTTCAGTTTGTTCTCATTAAAAATCAATATTGGTAACTGACTTAGAGGAAAGAGGTATTATCACTCACTTATAGTCCCTTCCTAATTCTCCTGTCTGGCCAGAGAAAGATCTTAAGAGCCAGTTGTGGTTTAGAGTTTGTTGCAGGAAATTTCATGCCAATGCTGTGTCTTTAACTGCTGCTGTTCTAAATTTTTCTGACCTGGTTACTCTAATTCAGAAAGTGTCCCAGTCATGGCTGGCACTCCTGGATGCAAGAGATATGTTTTTTATGGAAAGGGCACATCTTTTACATGCAAGATTTTCCCTGCTGGGACAGACTGGAGTGCCCATATACCTTTAACAGTCTCCTGCAGCAGTATTAACACTCACCCACAGTTGCACGCATTGTGCTTGACAAAATTTTATGAACAGTCTCAATCTCTCTAGATATTTTGGTCCAAGGAGACCCTCCTGAAACTGTAGGAAAAGCTCCAACAGACATGTGGCAAGCACTTTGTGAAGTAGAAGTTGAGATTCCACCTGAATCTCAAAACCTTCTTTTTAATTAACACTGCTGGTTGTATTTTCAACCAAGCACATTTCCTTTCTTTTCTGTTTCACAGGAAAGCCAAATGAACTGCACATGGATGGATGGATTAGGCCACACCAGCTTTGTACATATACAAAAAATAATGTCATTAGTTTTGGCTGTAATACTATTTCTGCTGTGTGTAATAATCTGGAAACCTAAATTTTAAGGACAGCAAATCGGCAGATTGAATTTATATTATTCATTACCCTGACAATACAATTCCCTTTGACTCATAATCAAGACACAGAATGACTGTGGTCCCAAGCTTATGATAACTATACTGGAAGTGCTGGGATTCCACCCTAAGGTAAGGCCAGTTTGAACCTTGATGTTGTGGTTGTACATGAAGATGAATTCTATCTCTTAAGTGAGTGGGAATGGGGAAAAAATGATGAAAAAGAAATAAAAACCATTCATAACTGTGAAATTTCTGAAATTTTGTAAATCCAAACAATGCCCATGGAAGAAATAAAAAATAGGGTGCCAAGCAATCAATGGGTCTACTCAAAAAAACCCCACTGCAATTAAAATATACCATACCAATTTTATTAAAGCAAGTAACAACAAAAAATCCTGTTGTTAGGTATCAGAATCAAATTGTTAGTACAATTTTATAAAAGTAAAATTGCACTTTGTTAATGGTGAAAACAGGGTGTAGAAATTTTGATTTTCCTAATTGTAGGATGTAAATTGTGAAATTTGTGTATGATTTTGACTTCTAGAAATACCTCTACCTAACCTAATTTTTTTTATAGTGGCACTACACAACAACATCACCTTTTATGGGCAAAAGTGAATCATCACAGATGAGAGTGGAAATCAATACATACCATTTCTAATGGGAATTAAAGGAGACATCATTTTGGTAGAATGCTGAATTCCAAATAACCTTAAATGCATGACAACAGTCTTACACCTTGCTGTAAACTATGCCAAAGAAAAAGATGTTGTAAACTATACTGAAGGGAAAAAAAAAATTACACATCTGCTGGTTTAATCATGAGTGCTGGCATATCTTTAAAATATCCTATCCAACACTTGTAATATTACTTTGGATAGACCCCAACTCTCGACAGATTGTTGGCCTACAATTCAGAATTGTTGTTGAAGAGCCATATTTAACAACTCAGCCTCCTATCAAATTGTCTCCTCACATCTATAACTTTGGTCCTTAATAAAAAATACAGGTCACCAACAAATGTGTTTTAACACAGCATGGTCATTCAAATGAATTAAGCTGCTACTGCAGAATAATGTGTCCACAATTCGATCAGCCTGGTTGCTATTGCTGAAAATCTCTTATGTGGGATGGACAGCAGGCAGCTATCAGTCACAACCAGCGGTGTCAGGCTGCCCTCCTCTCCTGCTTGGGTCCTGTGCATGCAGCAAAGGCAGATGCAAATACCAGGAGAACTGCATTTGGAGGGGTAGCATGAGACAACTTGGTTGTTATGTTACTTATTGACTGTAAAACCTGCACCTAAAGGTTTAGTTTTTGCATCTGTAAGGCTAAGAGAGAGAGAGAGGAGAAAAAGCCAGCCCTTTCATGTCAACCTTTATTTTAGACACTCCAATCTCCGACCATCAGCTTGTGGTAACCTTTCAGTAATCTTGCTGTGATGTTTATGCACAGACAAGTCATAATAGCAGAACAGATCTGTTTTCTTCTTATCACTGCCCAATTCTTGCTCAGTAGTGTGTCTTAGAGCAGGTTTTAGCTTATCTTACAAATGGCAGAAGTCTGGTTTTGTTTATACTACACTTATTCATTAAATTGACAAGATTTTCAGGCATAACAACTACCTCCAGTTTTCTGTTAAGAATAATATACTGCCAGTCTTTGCAAGTGAATTCCTGTTTTAAGATTCTTGCATTCATTAATATATTGAGTGGTTTTGAATATTAAGTTGTAATATCACGTCATAATTGTAAATTTTGCTAGTTTGAATATAGTATTAATTTATAAAATTATTTTTGAAAATTCTACGAAATTCTTTAAGAGAGTGCTTTCTTTTTTGAACATCAGAGATGGTATCTTTAATAACATTCTCTGTCCCTACTTTTGGAATACCAAATTACTTTACTTCACATCACTCTGAACACACAACTGGAGTGGACTCCTTTTTTCTGAATCCTTCCAACTGAGGGTTCAGATTTAAAATTTGCCCTAAAACAAATAGAGAGTTATGAAATTTATTTGTAATATTCTGAGACCAAATTGAGATTTGTACGGTTTTTTAACTTCTTCAATGTGTGAGTCTAACACCAAAGTATGCATTCTTCTGATCCCAGCTATGTTCTTTTCCCAATCATAGTTTTCACAGAGTAGCTTTCCACAACTTTTTCTTCTTTGTAGTGATCATCTTAGATAATAGCATCAAAATTTGTTGTGCCACCACTTCATGAAGTTTTAGATTTTTTAAGGCACCAGAAATATCTGAAGATGACATGTAAAACTGGGTTCAACTTTGTTGCTTCACTGATTTACTTTTTCTAGCTATTATGCCTTAAGGCAACCTGAATGGTTTCTGTATTCTGTTATTGTTGTAAAAGGTAAAATTCAAAGACCTGAGATTCAGTGTCCATCCAAAGTCTTAGTTATAGTTATAAAAAGTCAGAAGAACAAGGGGCTGATATATAAAGCATTAATGGCTTTCAAAACTGGCCTAATATGATATGACTTTTTATTAAATTGGGTCAGGTGTGGAAGATCTCCTCTGTTTCCTATCAGATCCATATGCAAACAAAGTTTTCACTGATATGAATGCTGAGAATTGAGGAGGGAAAAAAAGAAAAAGGAACTTTCAATTTACATACAGTTTATTACACACCTTGCTTTTTTAATGCACAATTTTTACACTATGGAAGACAAGATATTCAGAGTCAACATGAATTTCTCCTCTCCCTCTCTACTCTTCTCAGATTTCACATATTTTTTTATCACAGTATGTAGAGTATTCTGAGGCCATGTAAGACATGCTCGGCAAATATTCTTTGTAAGCTTTAATAGCACTGGCTGTTCAGGCTGATTACAGAACAGAAGATCCAATGGGAATGGTAAGGATTTTCTTCTGAGTAAATCTTGATGATTTACACAAGTAAAGATGACAATAATAGTCACCCAACAAAGGGACTGATTAGGGTCTACCTTTGCACAGTCACTTCAAGTCTATGTATCTATGATGAAGATGTTTTCTGCCCCAACCAGGACCACTTCTGGTGATCTGACAATTAGATGTTAAGAGAAAAGAGTGTGATGACAACAGTTGAACTTAATGGGTTCAAACTACCAGTACACTGACAAATGCCAACAGCAGCTGCAGTCTTTAGAACATAGGTCTTAAATCTTTCAACTTCCAGTTAATTGTCTCTATTACATTCAGTGGTTCAACGTTTCTGAGGTACTGCTAATGGTACTGCATGTGATAGACTAGTTGTGGTAATAATGTAATGCATGCAATGTTGTTTATTTCCAACAGTAAGAAAGAATTATTAAAAAAAAAAAAGTTTCTACTGTATTATACTTACAGGGAGTGAAACACAGAAATTATGGACAAGTTTTTAAACAAATGCTAAAAAGGAAATTCATCTTTGGAACATATGCATGCTTGTGTATAAATCTGTTTCTGCCGTTTCATCTTTGCTCATGGAAAAGGTGAACAAAAACACAGCAGAAGAATGAAACTTTCCACAGCGGATCTGTTGTGAAATAATTCTTGCACATTAGGTTTATGATTGCACAGGAAGAATTGCTGTCTTGGTAAGACAGAGAAAACTAGTGGCCATGTAGCACAAGGAGATTTGAATGTTGGCACCCTAAGCTGCACCTTGTCAAATATCTCTCACTGTATGATGTTAAGCTCCTTCACAGAAGTAATATAAGCACAAATATCAGGTCTTGTTTTATTAATCAAACAGCAAACAAACAAAAAAGTCCCCCAAAATCTCTTTCTTGAGTGATGTATTCTGTTCTCTAGAGTAACTACTACATTCATAGTTTCAAAGGAAAACCTTGAATTCATTATAATAACTTATTTTTAGATCTCATCAAACATTCATAAGGAATTTAAAAGTATATTGTCCTTCTTTTTAAGGTGAAGAATCATAAGATCATGTAATTTAAATCAGTAATCTGCAGAATATATAAGCTAGTCCCATGAAATGGGGAATGTAAGCTTATATTGAGAAGAAAATGGACCAAGGAGAGCTATCAGACTTAGTTCACTCAAGGAATGAATTCAATATCTAATACTGGCAATCTTGGCAATTTTACCAACCTAATATTTCTTCTTATGACACTGTAAATCTGGAGCATAATGAGGTGACAAGAAATCTACAGCATGAATCTGTCAAGATAAATCCCTTGTAACCAAACTGTTTTCTTCTCTTACAGAATAACTGAGTTAACTAGTAAGAGAAAAATATTTGCGCATATATATATATATATATATATATATATAATTTACTCAAGTAAAAAATTCATCTAACAGGGAAATGCATGATCTGAAAGACATTGTTTTAAAATTAATGGACTGGGTGAAAAACTGTAGTCAGACAAAACTATCAATGAACTGCTATCAACCTGAAATGAAGAAATTATGATCTTTGATATTTTCAATTTTCTTTATTTCCTTAAAAGATGTAGTAGACATCCACATCAAAAGTGGAAGAGAATTGTAAATGCTTTGGGCACCATTCACAGAAAAATATGATATTTAGTGAAGAAATGCTTCAAAAATCCAGGGATGGCACTGGCTAAAGAAAGTACAAAGTGTTTCTCTGTAACAGAAAACTGCCACCTCCATTACGAGATGGAGGAAAATAGGGAGGCAGCAACAGTTACAGTCTGTAAGTTTAACGACTTAAAAAGGTGATAAAAGAAGTGGTCTGTTAGTGAAATAGAAAAGGAAAAAAGAGAACAAGTGTTTGTGTGCACATAATCTGGAAGAAAAAACAGTACAATAACTATGTAACCAACGGCAATTTTGCAAGAGGAACAAACATTTCCAGGAACAGAAAAGAGTCCCCTCTCAGAACGGTGCTATATAGTTGTAAACCAAATTGCAGAAACAACAGCTTTTGGCAGATGGTGCTTTACTTTTTGTTGAAGTGCCTTTCAAAACAATAACATAATTCAAAACATCACTGAAGCAATGTGAAGAAAAAAAATGTACTCAAACAAAGAGAAAACAAGAAAGGCAAATTAGCAGATTTTCAAAACAATTGAATTTTATCTAGCAATAGCCTGCTGAAGGCAGTGGATGGTGAGTCACTGTGTTCTGGACAGAAGTCAAGGTGCAGCCTCACCAGTGCTGAATACAGGGGAAGAATGACTTCCCTGGTCCTACTGGCCGCACTATTCCTGATACAGGCCAGGATTCCTTTGGCCTTTTTGGCCACCTGAGCACACTGCTGGCTCATGTTCAGTCTGCCAACAATCAATACCCCCAGGTCCCTTTCTGCCTGGCTGCTGTCCTGTCACTCTGTCCCCAGCCTGTAACGCTGCAGGGGTTGTTGCAGCCAAAGTGCAGGACCCGTCACTCGGCCTTCTTAAACCTCATATTTTTGGATTTGAACCATCTATCCTCCTCTTCAGGTCTCTCTGAAGCACCCTCCTACCCTTCAGTAGATCAACACTCACCCCCAACTTGGTGCCACTTGAAAATTTGCTAATGGTAGACTTGACTCCATCACCCAGATCATCAATAAAGATATTAAATTGGGCCTGACACTGATCTCTGGGGACACCACTAGTGACTGGCCACCAACTGGATGCGTGTACTTCTATTCACACATTTTCACAGCTTCAGTTTCAGCATTGCTAAGTCAGAAAATTCCCTTGGGTGCTTTTCAGTCTCAGAGATTTTAATTTGAAATCCGTTCATTTATTAGCAACAACTACAGAATGCACCTGGGCAGAAAAGCTCAAATCAACTCTTAATGATAAAACTATTCACGAGGCAAATTAGCAATGTGGGTGCTGTACTTCTGTAAGCTCTGCTTGCATGCAAGCAGCTATCACTCAGTTAGCTGTTCTTTAATGGGTAGTATTTGTAAGGTTACATGTTGATTTCTGGGTTTTACTGAGAAGTGAGAAAGTTATTCTTGTAGGATTTGTTCGCTCTTTCATTTTCATTTTCTTTTTTTTTTCATTTTCTTCTTTTTTCCCCCCTCTTTGCTCTAGTTCTTATTCAAAGTCTGTAGTATACAGAAGCTTGGGGAAATTCACTGTTAACTTTAATTCTTGTAAGAATTTAAGATAGGGAACTGCCTGCATCTTCCTCTGGTCACAGGACACTGCAGCAGATCACAGTTTCAGTGGTAATGAAAGTAGCTGTAATACAGCTTGGGAGCTTAATCCAAACACATTTTTAGACTTCAGACAGATTTTTTTTCCTGAAACATATGAGATGATCTAATATCTACTGGAAACATGTATCCAATGTTATTCAGTAAAGTATCTGTATAGTTGCAAAAGAATTTATGTGGGAAATGTCTGCACAAAAAAAAAAAAAAATTGGAATGTAACAGTACCCACTTATTCTGTACCTAGATAGAAAAAAGGATTTTTCGAAGCTATGACTTCTGCATATTGACTCCTTTATGGAAGCTTGATGATCACACCCTTCCTAAGTTTGCGTTTGTGAGAAGAGAGGATACCTAGGATCCACTGTCAGGTTTGCCAATAAATAAATAAATGTACTTCAGCCTTTGCTTTGTACTAAAACCTGCGGCAATTCTAATCAAATTCTAGGCAGAAATTCCTGCCATGGACACTGCAAAATTTGGTCCAGATTTTCTTACTGCTTTCTATACACTCATGGATCTGTTATTTTTAGTATTTCTACCAGGGCATGGGAGTCTGGTTATAACGCAATGTTTCCACAAGTATTGGCATTCAGTTTCAGTTAAATATGTGTAGCATACTTAACATGCCCTTTTTCCTATGTCCCACTCAGATTTTTCTTTCAAGTGTTCCAAATTCAGAGTCATGCTCTTTAAGGAAAATACTTGATTTAAGAAAAAGCTTGTTTTGTTATCTCAAGCTATACCAGAATAATCATTGCATCCAGAAGTTTTTAGCTGAAGAAAACTGTATCTTCTCTGGTTGTTTGTCTTTTCTGAGGCTGCAAATATGTTGATACGTTAATAGCATTGCTTATAAAGAAGTACTGTCTTATAACAAGTTTTGCACGTTCTTGTGACTTTTAAAAGTGAAGATTAATAGAGCTGAATTCTGAATTGCATATAGATAGGGTTATTTGGGGTAATTCCTTTATCTTCTTCCTCTTTGAGGGCTTTATTTTCCTTTGCTGTACTTAAAAACAGCTACCGAGTATTAATGACTTTCCACACTTGATTTAATGTACTAGATAAACATACATATATTTAAAAAAAGGATGTGCTTATTTTACCTTAATGAAAAAGTTAAAAAAAATAATGGTGAAACTATTATATTTTCTCAGACCATTCTATTAAGATATTTCACTGTGTTTGGGGGCAGAGAAGCATAGGGTACAGGGAAGAAGGGTGAAATATTCAGACACCTATTATTACCTGCATGCTGCCTTAGCTGTTTGTGTTCCCTTTGCAGATGCCATGGACAAAATCTGCAGGATTCAATTACTGGTGTTCTCTGGCTCCTTTTCATCTTTGTCTTTGATGCCCAATACATGCCTGCTTAGGACAAAGGAAGGACTCATGAATATTGTAAAGAGGGGGCAAAGGCATTTTCTCAGAAAAGTACTGTTTGTCTCTCAGAGGAGTGTGATCTTTATCAGCAGATGTATGGTTACTATTCTGCAGGCAAGCATTACTTGTTGCTGGGAAACAGAGTTTGGTGATATAATAGGGGACAAGTATTAGTGTGTGGTTTGGAAAGAGCATCATGAAGAGTCTTCATTTGCTAAATAAGGAGACTTGCCTTTTTGCAATGTGTCTGTGTCTGACAACAACAGATAAACCACAGTTTGTTAATCTTGGAGGTGTTACTTCCTTACTATAAAGCCATCTGATTCAAACCGTTTCTGAAGTACCTTCCTTGCCTTTGGACCACACTGCAATTGATTTGTTTCTATGTTAGGTGGGAAATCTAATTTCTAGTGCCCTTAGCTTACACATACTGAAACAAACATAAAATGCTTGTATAATGTATTGGTTTGTTCAGTTTAGTTTAACAAAAAGATTTGAGTTATGGGTGATTAACCTTGCCACTTTCTCCCTTCCTCTTCTACATGTTCCCAGCTTGAATCACCAGGTATCAGAAGACTGCAAGTCATTGGAAATTATGTCTCTCAACCTCCAGAGTGTGTTTGCTTTGAATATATTTTTAATTTCTCCAAAACTTAAGAAAACACATTCAGATTTCATAAGTAATTTTTTCTTTTGTGTGAACTACTTTTGACTATAAATAGTAGGATACTGCAGTGGGTTTTTTTCAGGTCGGTATTTTTCCAGTGCAAAAGGATCAACCCGCCACTAAGATTTAAAAACATATATTAAATTAAAAAAGGAGGAGGCAAACCATAAAAACTCCTCTTTTTACCTGAGAGTGACTTTTAGTATTTTCCCTTTTTCCCTTGTCTTTTCCTCTCTTTTCCTTTTCTTTTAAAAAATCTAAACCATGTGAAAGCATGACTCTGATGCCATGTATTTTCATCCTGAAGCACATCAATGACATTATGAACTGTATTATCAGTGTCATTAAATTATAAGGTGGGAAGCTCTATAGCAGATTCAAAGTTTTTATACTTCTGTTTCAGAAAGGGTTTTAATAAATGATGAATGAGTCTGAAAAGTTTGTCTTTCTACATGAGAATTTTTCCACAGGATATTGCATACAGCTTGGCATCACCAAAGACATGTGAAAATCATCAAGTTAGAAAAGACCTAATATGAAAATGTATTCTGAGAACTCTGTGCATTTCAAATGTAGTATTTGGAGTCTTAAAAATAAAGTTTCCATTTTCACACATTTCCATTCAGTAGAAAAGGAGAATAGAGACAGAGTGTGAGAAGGGAGGGTAATAGTATAATTTTGAAAATTCTTTTAAATTTGTTTCATAAAATTAGTGACAGATCACATTGGATGCCTTTTCTTTTGAATGGTTCCACATTTCAGGGTAGAGAACAAATATACAAATTAGACAAATAGTCTGGGGCCCAGATTGTTGGTATTTCTCACTATCTAAAAGGGATTTGAATGTGAGACCTTGAGTAAATAAGCAGTAACTAGAGTAAGAAACAACTTAAAACTGTACTAGTTTTAAGTACTAAAGAATTTTGTCATTTACAACAACATTAAACTTAACTGCATCTTCCAGTCATTCCAGATTCCCTGTTGATTCCAGATACAGAACCTGCTTTACCTAAGAGGTAATCTAACTACGTAATTTTTAAGTTCAATACTGGCCTTGCATTTGATGCAACTGGATATAGAACAAAGAATTAGAATCAGGTCTCTTGACCACAAGAGCTGAAGAGTTACTAGGAAAGGATGAAGAAGAATTCCAGAAAAAGTGGTGCTACATCTGATCCATATTTTTGTGAGACACTTAAGTGGGCCAGATAATTTATTACTCACATCTCAGTGGTAGTTAAGGATAGCATAAATTCATGGGAGAATTTTAATTGTTTACTGTCACTTTCACTTTATGACTTTTAGCTTGGTCCTACATTTAAGCCTTCCCAATTGGCATACATGGTGTCTATTCATAAAGCAATGTAACTCACTTGGGATGCATGATGATCTGTTGCCTTTCTGCTGAAGGTTTTTCTGGTGATTAGGGGCTGACAATTCCAATCTCTTAACTCAGTGACTCCTGTGTTCTGATATGCCATCTATGGTATAATATCTCCTCATTTTTGTCTTACTGTTTTGGCTCCTGACAAAAACAAATATTCCTCTGAGAGATGGAAAGGTAGGAGATGAGGTGGTATCTCAGAAACAGTAAAACTTTGTTTCAACAGTATAAATTAATCCCATATGATCCAATGTAAGTGACAATGCTATTTCTTGTTGTTAGCAGACATTAAACTTGAAAGCCATTGTATTCAAAAACCAAAAACCATATAAGTAATAGAGATACACTCTTCAAAGCCTTGTATGGCTACAAACCTTTTCTTAGCAGTTACCTAGGTGAGGTATATAACAGCTCTTAAACTCAACTGAGGCAGCAGGTGGAAATTCAGTTCTTGTGTTTTGATTACTAGAAAATTCATAACTGCAGTATTTGATGGTCTCAGAAACACTCATGAGTTTGTCTTTGCAACATCTTTGTGAATTATGAAAACTTTGTGAATTATAGAAACTTGACCTCTGAAGTGTAGATATGAAACTGGTGCACAGACTGATGAGAGGACTTCCTGCTGTTGCACCGTGAATCTGAAGCAGATTTAGGAAGAGATGAAGAGTTTCCCAGTCCCTGACTAGACATCTTTAGCAACTATTGTGGGGTAAGAGCATGTCTTGAAGGAGGCATGACCAACACAACAACCTGATCAAGTAATTACCTGGAGCTTCCCCTGGTCCCACCCCACTGCATCTCTGTAGAGGCTATCTCCACTCTTGTACTGTGTTCCTGTCTTGCTCCTGTAGCTCATTCTGTAAATGTTTTGCCCTCCCACCTGGGTTAGAACAGTGGCGTCCTTCACCATAACGGACCTTAGGAGCAATGACAAAACCTGGGAATTGTATAACCACCAAGCATCCTAGTCAGAAACACCGCAAACCCAGCCTTCTCATAAACTTGTGTTTATACTGATAGGAGCTCCTGTGCACTCTGGGAGGCCCCTGAGTACTACCACAGTAACACATCCATGTCACAGCCATACGATCCAAAACACTTACCAGTTCACAAGTCATGGCATTCCTTAAATGTATAGGCTTTCCTGTTATGTTTAATCCATGATTCCCTTACACCATACAGCACTCCTGAAATTAAGCAGCAAGTACCTTTCCTGAGTCTCCATAGGCTCAAAAGAAATTGCAAAAAACCTGGTAAGACATCTTGCATATGAAGAAGAAAAATACATGTATATGGGATTTTTGGTAAATTCAGCTTAAGCTTTCTGACTGTAGGCCAGCCTTTCAGACAATGCCTTGAGAGCTGCTGGAGCTCTTAACCATCCCTGCTAGGACAGCTGATGTAAGGAATAGAAAAGCAATCAGACGAAATAGGCTCTGAAACTCATAAAGCAGATGTGGGCATCATGATTCAGATTACATACTGTTGTAAATGGTACAACAGAATTGCAATACTTTGCAAATGTGAGATAACCAAGCTTTATAATTTATATTTTTTCTCCCTTGCTTATAATGAATACAATTCCTTCACAAGTCAGCAGACAATATGTTCTCCTTGTGATCTTAACATTTGCATTTAAATGTAAAAAACCATAGCTTGTTTTTGTATGGATTTCAGCAACCATGTTACAGAATATGATGTTAGTACTTTAAAGACTGATGCATATTTGCTTCCACATTTGTCCCTACTGTCACACTTTTATATGTGAACACCACGCTCAATTTTTTTTAAATGGTAAGAGTACACTTTTGGCTGTCATTCTTATTTGGCTGAAATATATCTTAGGATGAGGGAGTGACACTTTTACTGAAGTAGAGGATCTTCCTAATGCATAACCAAGGGTGATCTTTTTCCACCTGGGTTTAATCACCCATACCGAATCCATAGGTTAGTAATAACTGAATGTTTTTCCTTTGTGGCTGGACCCACAGATCTATGTGATGGTTTCTTTTCAAAGTGAT
The DNA here is from genome assembly GCF_020740725.1 of Corvus hawaiiensis. Classification (NCBI taxonomy): domain Eukaryota; kingdom Metazoa; phylum Chordata; class Aves; order Passeriformes; family Corvidae; genus Corvus; species Corvus hawaiiensis. Next base: position 45,087,891 of record NC_063255.1, read on the forward strand.
CCTATTATAAATATTAATCTTATTCACTGTTGTGTAAAGTGTTTAAAGTAATAGAAATGTTCTTTTTATAGATCCTGTCTCTGTTTGGCCATGTGCAATAAACGTCCTGTGTTAACTATTTCTAGAAACTTCTGTTTAGTCTCCTCCACTGCATTTTTGCATTTTACGTGTGTCTTTTGAAATGGTTTCATTTTTCACTACCTTTCTACTACCTTTTATCTTACTCTTGAACTGGATGGTTATAAAGACAAAAAGGTCTACAGAGCAGCTTTTTTAGTAATAGTAATTAATATAATCAGTTGTATTTTGCTGCTGTACATATTCATCAAAGAAAAAAAAATATTGCTACTCTTTCTTAGAATATCATCAGACCAGTGTCTGAACTCCAGCCTTCTGCTCCAGGTGAAAAGAAATGTAAAACTGAGGTTTTTGTTACAGGTAATTTTACCCATTTCAGGTAGTGCATATCTGTGACATGTTTAAGATCTTCTTATCAACACAAAATTAGTTTATTTGTTTTTTCTCTATCTGAATTTTGTTTCTCTGCAAGCTGTAAGAGCAATTCCTGTTGTATTCTTAGCTATCAGTATTGCCCATGAGAGATGTCATCCTTCCAAGGGCCCTACTTCATCTTATGTAACTCCCTTGACCTATTTTAGCAACTAAAATAAGTGACTAGAGTCTTTAATAGTTTAATTTATATACTATTCATATACACTATTATAGTATATTTATATACTATTATTTAGGCAATGCTTTCATTTGGTTAAATTTGCTTGAGCATAATGGACATTCCCTAGTTTTCCCTTGAAAATTTGAGTCTTCCATGATAGTAGTCTCTTCACACACTTTCTGCGCAGTGATTTGCATAGAGTTGGAAGAGTCATGCTCCTCTACATGCACCTATTACATTAGTAATAGGTGAAACTTTAAGGGTCTAGTGGAAAGGCCAACTGAAAAAAAGAAATTTCAGATAGTAGGACTTAAATTATTCCGGTCTTGCAGGTGTACAAAGATGAGGTTAAATCTTGGTACTATAGTATTCCCTATACTACTACCTTTAAACTGGGGTTATAGTATTTTTTTTTTTTTTTTCTGTATTTCAGCTCCTGCTGTTCACCACAGCCTTTCAAAATTTCTTAGTAACAATGACAACAGGACTTAGTAAGAAACATAATTTTTGTTAGCAGCACCGCTCCTGTAATGCACTATTGATTCAACCAGTCTCTGCAATGTGAAGAAGACTCTGTGTATGCTTAGAAGATAACTGAATACACAGTGTTTATGTATTAAGTATCCACACTGAGTGTATGCTATAAAAATGTATTTTTCTTTGAGCAAGGTATTTGATCATTCCAGCAGTTTACAAAAAAAGTTGCATGGATTTTCTAAAGAAAATTTGTAATTTTATCAATATACTTTTTCTCATACGTGTATGCCTCTTCTGTGTCCCTTTAGAAAGGGATTGAAAAGATAAATAGGCAGCAATCTCTTTATTACTTTTGTTCTCCACAAAAGGCAATTTTTAATTCCAGCATATGTGTATTTTGCATGAAAAATCACAGTATCTGAGACAATACCTTGAACTGAAATTGTTCCTTGGTATTGCGTTGCTGTAATGGCGGCTGTCACGGTTTAGCATAGTTTGGGTTTTTAGTAAAGAGGGCATCAGCCACGGAACTGATTCTCTTGCAAAGAGGTGCTTACAGCTTCCTCCAGACCCAATAGAACCAATCAACCGGCTAGTTTGAATACTGGCAACTCTTTTAAGCCACTTAAGAAGCTTGACACGCCTCTGTGATCCACATTTAAGAACAAACAAACCCCGGGAAAGCTCTCTCTTGCTTCTGGCTTTTGGACAGGTAACTGGGGGTGGCCCGCACGGTCCAGCGGGGCCGGGCTGGGCCCTGCTTGGCGTGGCCCGGCCGGGTTGGCCGTGGTGTGGCTTGGCTGAGATCTCAGCCGCTTCTGCTCGCTGGACACCCGGCGCAGACCCCTCAGTGCAGGCCAGGCCAGCCCAGAGCCCCCGCAGCCCAGCTCCATGCAGGTGGCCCTGCAGTGCGGCTCGGACAAGCCCTCCCTCCCCCACCTCCTCCAGTGCAGCCAAAAATTCATCTGAGGCCACTGCCCCCGGCAGAGATCATGTCACCAACAGCGAGAGGCAAATTCCAGCTGCAGGGCCCGGGTGAGATGAACCCTTTTAGTGTTGTAAGATTCTCCAGAACAGATGAAGTCTTCAGACATCAATTCTCTCCTGAGTCAGAGGAAGAGGAAAGGTAAAGGCACATGAAGAAAACACCATAAAGACACTAAAGTAAGTAAAGAAAGAAAAGCGGAAACCCTGAGGGAGGAGAAAGAGGAGATGCTTCAAGCCTAGGAGCTGAAATTCTGTTGTAAAGCTATGGTGATGGACTATGATACATCAGAGTACCCACTGTAATTTCATGAAGTATGGGGGGTGGAGTGTTCAAACTGCAACTGTGTGCAAAAATATCTGTGCTGAAACAAGCAAATGAGTGTAATTGTGAGCAAAAGTACCTATGCTGAAATAAGCAAATGTTGAAGTAGCTGTGATTTGATGAGAAGCATGAACAGAGAGAGATGAAAGTGATGAGGACCCTTGCTCCCAGGGGAAGAGGAGGGCCTCTGTTCCTGGAGCTGAAGATGCTCCCAGAGATAGCTGAAGAGAACCTTTGTTTCTGAACAGCTCAGCCTTAAAATGGTACCCCAGTAGCTCAAGATTGGACCCTTGAAAGCAGTTGTGGGGAAAGCTCTAAGTCGAGGGAAGGGACTCTCACATGCGAGCAGAGAACCATCCTGGGCGGCTGTCTGGCTGTGACATTGAAGCCATGAGAGAACTGTTTCTTGTGGAGATGTCTCCATAGCATGAGCAAGAGAGACTCCTCTGCCTAAGTGAACTGAAAAAGGTTATCATAGAGGTGGTAAACTGACTGAAAAATCTCAAGGGTTGTCTTTTTACATTGTCAGTGGGAGAAGGGAGAAAGGTGGGGGGAGGAGAAGTGTTCTGAAGGTGTGGTCTGATTTTTTTTCTTTCTTTTAGGTCTGTTAATAAAGTTCTTTGTATTCTTTTAAGTTTTGTGCCTGCTTTGCTTTCTCCTAATTGTTATCTCACAGAAGGAAAATAAGTAATAGATATTTTGAACCAAACCACTAGAGTGACTCAGATTTTTCAACGGATTTCTAGAAATTGACAAACCAGGAGGCTGAGTGTCAGACCCCATTTCAAAATAGAGACTAGAAATTAAGTGAACTTATTCCTGTTTATCTAAAGAGTGAATGTAAACTAAAATGATTGTATTTTGTTTATGAACTGTTCATTCTGCACACATTTTAAAGATACCTGTGAAAAAAGTAATTGTTAGATGTGCTGAGAGCAAACATAATACAATTCCCAGGACACCTTCACAGGAAATCTGGACAGGTCACAGTGAGTAGGGATGAAGAAGCACATCTGTTCTGTACAGCAGGGTAAGAGTGTGGTATGAGATGGAAAGATGCTGCTGGTTTTTTCTGTGTGTAACTGTGTTGTGTTAACAGATTTTCACTGCTTATGGAACTTAATGATCACAACCTGCTAGGTACATCTGATGCACTGCTAGCAATGGGTTGTCTATGGTTTAAAGCTTGTGGATTTTTGTTTTGTACTTCTGTCTTGAGAGCTGGTCTTTGGGGGATTTGCCTGTCTTAGCTGGAGTGGCTACAGAGAGACAGAGACTCATGCAAGCACACACATGCATGCACATGTATGCTGGCAAGCACAGTTGGATAAAATAGGGATTAAGTATGATAGGAATCAGAAGGCCAAAATAATGAGGAAGATAAAAGTATAAACGAGAATTTTAGCAGTTAGGCAAAGCTAAAGGCAAGAAATCCTCAGAAAAATTAAATCTTTTTACATGGAATTTAATTAAAATCACAAAGCACATTATCTATCTGCGAGGTTCATCCTGGAAGATAAGCACTACCCAAGAAATAACAAAGAATGATATATCAGTTAAAGTTGGCCTGACTCAGGAAAATATTTTAAGCAAGTTTAAGCAGCTTGAACAGGTGACAGTCTGGGTGTTTCATGCTGAGACAATAAAACTTAGTTATAAACTTAGTTATAGGCATTTTCCTTGTTTATGAGCTCCTTCAGACATAAAACTCTGGTACCATACAGAAAACTGTAATTTAGAAATATTTTTAAACCTCTTACACATCTGAATTATTTTTACCAGAGATTGTTTTTCCCTAAGGGCTTGGATGCTGGGAAGTATGGTTCAACTCCCACTAAACACTGCAGTTGAGGTCCTCAGCTGGTGTAAAACACTGTAACTTCCTTCATTACCTTGAGGCAAAGCACCCAAATTATTGACCTACAAGGATAAGTATCTCAGCTGTCACTTTCTCAAGCTATTTTTGTCAATTAAAGTGTTTTTCAAACTAAGTTCATTTTTAATTAATGCATTTATGTGGCCATATTCATCACGGGTGATCAGATGATTTACACTAGTGGAAGACCTGGCTTGCTGAAAATATGCTTTGCTGCACTGAACACATGGCAGTAACAGCCTGTAACTATCTCTTTGCAGGCCTGATCCCATTTTATTTCTGTTGAATTTCTCATAGTGGATGCCGTTACAGAAGAATCATGGAACATGTGCCTTTATTTTTTTTTTAATTGTTATTATTTTTTATTTTTCCTGAAGTCCTGCATTGAAGAACACTGGGTTAACTTCATCTTGTGAATATTTTGCTGAATTAGCACATTTCAAATTTCTTCACATAGTATAATTTCTCTGCTATTATTTATTTTTTAAATCAATTGTACCTAAAGTTATATAGGAATCTTCCAACACTGTGCGAAACATGCACAAAGTGTGTGGAAGAGGAGGACATAAAGAAGAAACCCAACAATCAGAAATTCACAGGCATTAATGTTAAAAAGGGATCACATTTAACTGAATATTGTTTTCCCTTGATAATTCTTGTGTCACTGACAACTCTGTTGCTTTTCAATCTCAATGTTTCACCCAGAATCACAAATTTTGCTAAATAGATTAAAGGCTAGATTTAATCTTGGATTCATTATAAAAGTGAGACCATTCCTATCGATTATAAGCAATGAAGAATGAATGTAACATCTTCTGTGATGCCAGCTCAACACATCAAAGCAATAACTCCTCTGTGTGAAAAATCGACTACTCCTAAGACCAATGATAAGCAGAGACATGTGGAAAGTACTTATCAAACATTTTAATATTTTAGTAAAAGTTTCCTTTTCAGTGTTTTTTATGAGAAAGGAGAAAAACACAAACTACAGTATGTTATTTTGCATCACTTTATTACATTGATTGGAAGGACAGGGAAGTTAAAATTTTATCATTCTTACTGAAAGCCAATTTTAATCCGAGACTCAGCTCTAAAAGACTGAAAAAAAAAAAAGTAAGCAACCTTATGCCCTATTTTTTCACAAACTTTCACATAAAAATTCTTGGCAATATTGCTGTATTTCTAATGAAAATTAGTAGAGGACAGGAACAGGAATGCAGAATCTGATGGCAAGGTGAATTGCTTTTACTTTCCTTGAATGAAGGCTTCTCTTGCCAGAATTTGCCAGTCATCATGACAAGGATTTTTTTGCATAATTTTTCTAGCTTTTTTAATCTTTGATTCATCAAAGCATCTAAACTCATGGTGAATTAGACTAAAATTTTGTTGCAAAGGCATTTGAATGGAGATTTTTTGACTTTGCTGAATTTGTCACATAGAGATCAAAACCAATAGCAAAATCTTTTTTTACGGTCTGCAATTTGGATGTGAGTTTTGTGGTAAAGTTCTGGCTTCTGAAATACTGTAAATTCTCTGTTAGCCTTTTAAGGAAAACAAATCTCCAAAATAATACTAAAAGTATTATGTAGAAAAGCTGAATGGTGTCTCCTACATATTCAGCTCATTTCATTTTCAACTTAAAAATGATTCAGCTTCATATGGCATTGTGTGAACAATTTCTAATTGTAGTATGAAATTTGCCAGCTTGAGGCTTGTTTTTTAGAATCTAGAGGAAACATAATGATAATTAAATATTTGCATGGGTTGTTGTTTGCCTTAGGACTTGCAAGCAGTTGATTTTTTATTAGTTTTGCTGTTGATGTTGTTGTTTTCTTGTGTCCTTCCATAAACCTGTTAAGATGAAAATGATCTTATTGAGGAGATACACCATTATGACCATAAATCTTCTGTCTTCCAGTTTAAAACTATTATTCTTATCCTAGTGCTATACTCCTTGTAATAAAGAGTCCCTCCTCATCTTTGTTGTAGGCCCCTTTTAAGTACTGTAAGACTACTATAAGGCCTCCCTGTGCCTTCTCTTCTCTAAACTTCCTCATAAGGGAGGTGCTCCAGTGGACTGATCCTCCAGACTTGCTTGAGCAGGTCCATGTCTTATGTTGAGGACCCCAGAGCTGGATGCAGGGTTCCAGGTGGGTTCTCACCAGAGCAGAGAGCAGAGGGGCAGAATCCCCTCCCTCCCCTGCTGCCCATGCTGCTTTGGATGCAGCCCAGGGCGTTCGGCTTTCTGGTCTGTGAATGTTCATGGCTGTCTCACATTATGTTTTTCATCCAGCAATACATCCAAGTCCTTCTCCATAGGGCTGCTTTAATCCAGTTGAGATCACTCATAACCCATTTTGTATCCATGTCTGGGATTGCCCTGAGTCATTCAAGACTTTACTTGGTCTTGTGGAACTTGAGGTTCACACAAAGCAATAAAATCCTGTCAATTTTCCTCTGGATGGCATCCTGTCCTTCTGGTGTGTCAGCTGCACCACATGGCTTGGTGTCATCCATAAATTTGCTGATGAAGGGCTCAATCTCACTGTCCGTGTCCCTGACAAAGATGTTAAATAGCACTGGTGGACCCCTGAGGGACACCATGCATCACTGGTCTCCGCTCGGACATGGAGCCATTGACTGCAATATCTTTGAGTGAAACCATCCAGCCAATTCCTTATCCACTGAGTAGTCTACCCATAATATCCATGTTACTTCATTTTAGAGACAAGGATCAATTTCCTTCTCTGCAAGTTCACAGACAGCACCAAGCTGAGTGGGAGCATTGATGTGCAGGAGGGCAGGAAGGCTCTGAAGAGGGATCTGGACAGGCTGGATCAATGAGCTGAGGCCAACAGTTTGAGGTTCAACAAGGCCAAGTGCTGAGTACTGCCCTTGGGTCAAACCACATGAAGTGCTACAGGCTGGGGAAGGAGTGGCTGGAAAGTGGCCCAGAGGAAAAGGACCATGGGGTCCTTTGACAGATGACTGAAGAAGAGTAAAAGAAAAAAAAAAAGAAAGAAAAAAGGTGTGGGGGACGTATCACCATAGGATTAGAGATAGTTTGAAGAATATCACCAAGCATAGGGAGAAGGAGGTTAATTAACATCTCAGAAAAAACCATTAACTCAATAGATATTAAATACATTTTTATGAGTTGTCACATTATGTAATTCTTGTTACCACCATACTGGAATGTCTTACAAGGCTGAAAGAAGTTTTATTTGGAATGCCACTATGACACAACGGAATCTGTTATGCTGTTGGAAGATATGATACGCCATGGAAAACAGGGAATTAAGTTGCTTTCCTAAGGGAACTGAGCACCATCTCCACTGCTAGTTTGTGAAAGCATAGTATTTTTTCCATACATTTCTTCTAATTGAGAAAGAAAAGGGTCAGCAACATCCATTGTGAAATGTGCATTTCTGAGTTAAGTCTCAGTGAAGGATCCAAAGTATGAATACTTCTATTGAGAAACTACCAAATAAACAAATTTTGTTCCAAAAATGGGGAGTCAATACATCTAATATCCTATTTTCATACCTGTAAGCCAGCAAAACTCCACTGACTTACTTTTGGCAATCTTACTATTGAACTCAAATACTTTTGCAAATACAGTACTATTATTATCTGCTGTTCAGTATGCTCATGTCTGTTATTCTTTCTATGTCCGCAAATATAGCTCCAGAAAGCAAGAACTGCACTCTTGTGAAACATTTTGATTGTAATAATAATAATAAAAATAAAATAATAATAATAATATTACTTAATCTGCTGCGTGCATCCAGACTGATACAGTAAGTTCAGTCTGGTAACATATTTCCTATGCACAACAGCACTCAAATCAAAGAATATGGTTTCCCAAAAACTCGTGAAGAAACCTTTTTCCTTATGTGTGGCAGCACTTAGGTTAGGGGGTTTTGTATCACTTAAATATACTGGAAATGCCACAACCTATTTTTTTCCCCCCTCAGGAAGAATAAAAAATAAATATAAGCACAGTAATTATCACTGCCTGCATAAGGACATATTATCATGAAATGGAGGACACAGTTGCTGCATTAGATCTTATTTTCTTTTGTTGAAAGAACTCACTTTGACAACTGTAAACTCACTTTCTGCTAAATTGCAGATATTTTAAACTTACTTAAAATGTAATGAGTAGATCTATTTGGAGCAATCTGAAAGAAATACTGAGTGCCTAGAAGGTCATTTAGGGTTCTGAAATGCCAAAAATGGTATATATGTTCATTCAACAATACGCAGTCTATGTTGTGGTAGAAACTTCATGCTGCAGTAATATGAACTATGACTTCAGAAAGGGTGAAAGATGTTTCCCTCTCTCTTTTTGTCCTTGTTCAAGGTCGTGGTGGTGTTAGAACATCTAGAATAGTTAGAGACTTTGTGACTTTCAGGTATATAAATAAGACTTAAAGACTTAATAAGATTTAATAAATAAGAGTTAAATAACTATACTTGCTATTTGATTTAGCATGTGTACTTTCATATTTTTATACTAAATTCCAGGAATACAACAGAGCTGTACTCTGTCTTTTTTGTCATGTGTTGATATAATTCTACTGTATAGCTGCACCAAGCTTCAGCTGGAGTAAAACAAAAGGCCTGCCTAATGTAACGGAGGGTTCATACTATCCATAAACTCTCTTCCTTAGGACCTAAAAATTTCATCCTCTGCTCTTTCTTCTTCAGGTGGTATCCATAGGATTCTGAGCTCCTGGTTGTATTGAACTCTATGAACTGAAACAATTATTAACAGAACTAAGCATTGACTTAGAAACTTTTATCTTACTTAAGGCATGAGTCCCACTGGAATTTGCAAGCCTACTGGATTACATAGTTTACATTCATATCTGATTGCTATATTTCAAGAGATTTTTCTGATAAGGGAATACTTTTTTTTCCCAGTTAATTTTACTTTTATTTAAAGCAAAGCTATTAAGAGAAAGGGGACTACACTCGTAGTTATAGTTAATTAGAAAAAGAAAAAAAAATTAGCAGAATTCCTTTAAAGAAATTATAAATAAAGTTTCCATAGTTTCCAAAGTTTAGTGATGATTGCATTGCTGAATGCATGTTTTGGCTCCTCCCAATAACAATAAATGTAGGATTAAATTAAAGTCATTACATCGAAAATTTCACTTTAGACTACTTGTTCTGATTGATTGATGAGAGAATTACCAATAATTCAAGGATTTCCAAGTCTTAGCTCTTTTAAATTACTTGAAAGTGAAAAAAAGAATAAATAAGAGAGAGTGAGAGAAAGATGGAAATTGCAGAGTGAGCTAGAGAGAAAAACATGAACCTTGATTCTTTCTAGGAAAAGCAATAGAGAGATTGGCTAAAGGTCCATGATTGTGAGTACACTAAAAGAAGCTCTTGTTCAATAAAGATTTTTGATGATTTAATAGTTCTGAGTTGACATGTAAACCCTATATTAAGTTTCAGAATCTACTATAGACTGCCTAATTAATGTTAAATATGGCTTCATAGTACTAATTTCATAATTCAGTATATTTTTTATCAATTTTTCTCCCTCTCTCAAACATACCATGCACTGCTAGAAGATGTCAGTCAACGTCACTGTTACCACCTTTGTGTTCACTGGAATGACCAGTAAAACCGACAGGGTTTAGTTGGGTAAATATATCTAGACCTGTATATACATGTACATCTGCTCAAAAATATATAAACACATTGTGGCTTGGAAGTCCTTGGAAACTTGGGGGAAATTTCACAAAAGCCAACAAAATACCAAAGTCTTCTCAGATTCAACAGTTAATGAGCTGTCATATGAGAACCCTTAGAGACATCTCTTCCTTGCACACATCCACTCTTTGTATTTTTATTTAATTTAAACCAGGGTACAAAATTAAGAATAACAAGCAAGAGAAGGGAACAAGTCAGTGAAGTAGGAACCTGCAGTGAGATCACACCGTATATGCACTTATTTAAATGAGGATATGTGGAAAAATTCCTATTTTGGCTCCCCAGCTTGGCTGTCTACTAATCTGTGGTTACCTTCAGACCTTGCAGAAGATATAATGTTAAGAAAAGCTTGGAAGAAAAGAAACAAATAGTGAAATGGATTCCCAGAGCAATTATATGATGTATAGAACTTCCCCATATTTGGAGAATCTTTAATCTTTTTCTGGAGAAGACTTGCCCTAAATGGGTCTTCCAAAGCCTCACACTATATTAAGTCTGACAGGGAGCAGAAACTTTAGTTCTACTGTATTGCCATCACTAAAAAAACCCAATACATGATTCTACGTCACTTGAGGTGAAGTTGTAATGCATTCAATCAAGCTTGAATAGGAAGTGCACATAAATCAACAGCCTTCCAGTCTCACATATTCTGTGCAGAACAGGATGATCTCTAAAATTTTGAAAGAATAGAGTCAGCTGTGTGGCACCTGCATGACTTCATAAAAATTGGATAAATTACTCAAATATTAAAACCAATTCCAGCAAAATTAATTATAGCCAGAAACACAAAGTTTAGAAACATGAGACTCCAAGAAAGTACTCAGTGACTTCCCATTCTTACAATTCCCTTATATATCATTTATGACTATCAAGGTTCTGGAAAAGAGGCACAACACTGTTGACTGGTTTGATAAATCTGTCCCCAGCTAAGCAACCACTCTTGCAGACTTCTTCCTGAAGGTGTGGTAATGTACACTGTTCTGTCCCTTTAGTTTACAAAGCCCCAGCCCAACCCCAATATTGACTGTACACAGATGTTGGTCTTACCTCTCCTGAAGTCCTAGTAAGCAAACACTACACTACCTGTTATCTGAAGACAGTGACCAAACATTTCCCATTTGGGCTTGTAAGAGTAGAAGACAAATCTCTTGCAACTGCACCACCTATACTCAGCTCTGCAAGACAAAGGACAACTTTCCAAGTGTTAGAGTATCCAAAGTCATATTACACTGATTTATGACTGTGTAAGTGCTCACATTCTGTGGTGTATCAGAGAATACTCAACCTTTCTCTTTTACTTCTACAAGTAAAAGACACTTCACTTTAGACCACTGACCTATCAAATCTAACACTTTCTTCCCCTGCAAGGGGAGGGACAGGAACAGAAAATGAAAACCCCCACCAGTGAATTAAGAAAGAAAGATGACCCAGTATTAGACCTTCTCTGTTGGAATTTAACAGTGATGTAATGTGGTTTTTTATGTTCTAAATTGGCCCAAATTCAGATGTTTTTAAAGCTATATTCCCAAATACCAACCATAAGCATTGCATATTATGCAAAAAGATTGCACTCAGCAACACTATTAAGTGTGTCTGTCTGTATCCACAAGTACCAGAAAATCTGTTAATACATACCAAACTTGTGGGGTAGGAGGGAGGGCTGAATCTGGAGAAAAACGCAAAGTAGTTTCTTTAATTTCTGGGGTTCCATTGCTGTTAGAAGTGTGCAATTCAGCTTCAGGAGCATGAAGAAAGAAAAATCAGCCTCTATTTTGCTCAGCACAGCACTCTGAAATGTCACAAGGCAAGGAGAACTTCTTGCCACATATAAGCTGCCTTGCTGTTTCAGAGCATATGGTATGTAAGATCACACACTGTTCTGTATCTCCCACCATGAGTAAGAGCAGCAGGACAAGTGGAGGAGTTGAAGGTAGCACTAATTTCAGACTTGCAAGCACTTATATTTGGATAATATTCCCTTACTTCAGTGACAATTGTACTAATCAGAAAATTAACCCACTGTGGCAAGTAGTGGAAGAACACTAGGCTTTGAAAGGGAGGCTGATCTCAGGCAGGATAATTATCCAGCCTACTGGCTTTAGGAAGCCAGTGATTCACTGTGGTACTGATGTGCTGATGCACAGCACCTTCATTAAAAGTGGAGGGATGATGATACAGACAGAGGCTAAATCCTCATCTTATGTTTCAATCCACATTTGGGACATTTGCAATTCCTTCAAGAATATCAAGCTGCTTATTTTCCCAAAGTACATACACATTTATAAGTCTCGTTCCTTATGTCTTCAAAACCTTTACTGTATTCAGACCTTCACTGTAGTGAAGTGTTCATATGCAGTGTTCAACAGGCATGGCTTAAGCAAACAGTGTAGTTTATCAACAGAAGATTCAGGCTCTATTTTCTATTTCAGAGTGTTTATAGGAAAATGGAAGGACAACAATGGAAAGCCTTACTTTCAAAAATCCAGTCCCAACCACTACACTAATTTGGGCTGCTCAAGCTATATACTCTGTGTAACGTTTGCAGTCTAAAAAAATACTCCTTTTGCCCTCTTTTTTTTCATGTTATAAGGCATGTTATGTATTTATAAACTGTCTCCCTCTGCAGTACCTTTAGGGTATTGTCAGGCCACATTATACCTGAGGAAGCAATGCATCTATTTAAGATGGTTTTTGTTGCAACCCACCTCTGAAACAGGGTGACCAGGTTCATTGTTGAAGGATCCCATCAAAACCTGGGCTTACTAAAATCCTAGTTCTTCCAGTGAACACCCCAGTACCTCCTCTGAGATAAGTTCCGAACACGTGCAGTTTTCTTTCTGAAAAATTCTGAAAGTCTGGTGGCAGCAAGAGCAGGGCATGAGTGTGTGTGTGTGTGTCTGTGTGTTTGGGTGTGCCTGGACAAAGTTTCTGAGTGAATGTTCTGATTTTTGTGTCTGCGTTGTGGTGGCTCAACGTATGATAAAGAGACTGGCATAAAAAAATGCACTACCCTGCCTCCACAGGATCTATTGCTTAATGTGGTTTCCCCTTTAGTTTGAAAACAGCTTGTTTGAGGCAACATTTAGCCACAGGATCCAAGTGATTTACGACAGTTTTCAGAAAGCTGAATAAGTGAAGCTGTACCTTTATACAGACATTTTTACACAAACTCATCAAATTTGTTGAATAAGTGGACTGCAAAAAAACCCCCCAAAAACATGGCAGTAGGAGTGTTGTGGTTTGACGCTGGCCCAATGCCAGACAACCATGAGAGTTGCTCACTCACCCTCCCCTGCCACAGCTGGGCAGAGGAGACAAAAAAAATTAACAGAGGGTTCATGAGTTGAGATAAGGACCAGGAGAAAACACTTCAAGGGCAAAACAGGTTCATCTTAAGCGAAAGTGCATTTATTACTAACAGAATCAGAGGAGGATAATGAGAAATAAAATAAGCCCTTAGAACACCTTTTTTCCCCCAGCCCCTCCCTCCTTCCCACATGCAGGGAGACAGGGCACGAGGGCTTGGTCAGTCCATCACCGAGATTCCCTTCCGCTGCTCCGGGAGAGGAGTCTTCCCCTGTGAGGCCGTGGGTCCCTCCCACGGGAGACAGTTCTCCTGAACTTCCCTGGCGTGGGTCCGCTCTCAGGAGCAGCAGCCGCACCGCCCCTGCTGCAGCCTGAGCCCCTCCCACGGGCCCACAGCCCTCCCAAACTGCAGCGCCGGGGCTCTCTCTTCCCACGGGGTGCAGCCCTCCAAGGCCAGGCTGCTCCCGCCTGGAAGCAGGGCCCTCTCTCTGCACCGGGTCTCCCACTGGATCACAGCCCCCTCCAGGCATCCACTCGCTCCGGCACGGGCACCTCGCCACGGGCTGCGGGTGGATCTCTGCATCCCCCGTGGATCCATGGGCTGCAGGGGCACAGCGGCTTCACCATGGGCTGCACCACGGCCTGCAGAGGAACCTCGGCTCCGGCACCTGGAACACCTCCTGCCCCTCCTTCTCCACTCACCCTGGTGTTGCCGTGTTGTTTCCCTCACGTGTTCTCACCTCCTCCTCTTCTCTGGCTACAAGAAAAACTGTGTGTCCTTTGTTTTGATTTTCTTCTTAAATATGTCATCACAGAGGCATTGCCAACCTCTCTAATTGGCCCAGCCTTGGCCAGCAGCACATCCATCTTCAGAGCCATCAGGGATTTGCTCTGCTGGACATGGTGGAAGCTTCCAGCACCTTCTCACAGAAGCCACCTCAAGCTACTAAAAACCAGGCCATGCAAAACCAATACAAGGAGTAAGAAATAAATGAACACATTGGAAACTGGGAAAACGCAGGTATTCTGAAAAGATAAAAGGAGGGATAATAAGATAGGCAAATACACTAAAATACTCTTCTATGAGGAAGCATTATAAAAAAGACTTTCAAAAAGACCTCTGTTGATCAAATTGGAGGGATAGAGATGAGTATGTATTAAATGAGGAGAAAGATAGATGAGAGAGTCATAAAGACAGAGAAAGGAGAGAAAAGGCTTATGAGAAGATTGTTTTGATCTGGAGGAAAGGATGAAGGGATTTTAAGCAGAGATCTGAGGGGTAAATTAAGATAGAAACACAGTATAATGGGTGTTTCTGGGGCCCTTCTCTACAAACAGGCTGGTGTTTCAGAATAGCAAGGACTGAATGCATGTATTCAAATTCCTGTAACTTTATGATGATTAGTCAATAAGGAGTAGATTTTCATTTTAATATGAATGAACAGTTTTAGAATATAACTCTCATTTTTATAATACTTTTTTAAAATTGACATTACAGTCTCACAAGACAGTTCAGATTAGCAGGAAAGACTCCATTTTTACCTACAGCAAGCTCAGTAACATGGTGAGATCAGCATTATAGGTCTTAGAGCATTATCTTTTATGTCCCAGTCTGGGAAACAGTACTACCTCTCCGACCAATCTGATAGTCTTCCACGATGACATGGCAGAATGGATCAACAAAGAAAGAGTGGTGGTTGTTGCCCACCTTTTCTTCAGCAACGCTTTTGGCACTGTCTCCACAGCTTCATAGGTGAGCTTACAAAAGGTGAATTAGATGAATGGACAGTGAAGTGGATCAAAAATTGGCTGAATGGCAAACCTCAGAGGGTTGTGGTCAGTGTAGTACAATCCAGCTGGAGTGTCGAGGTAGAAGCTCTTGTTGTCATTGATCTGTCCCACCAGTCTCAGCTCCACCTGAGCTTTAACTTTCCTCATACCATCTCTGCATGCTTGGACAGTATTTCTAAATTCTTCCCTTGAATCCTTTCCCTTTCACCCCTCATACACTGCCATTTTGTGTTAGACCTTTGTCATGAGTTTCCCACTAACCAAGCAGCTCTCCTGAGATACCTGTTTTCCTGCCTAAGCATGCATTCTTGTGCATTTACTTCTCCATCTTTGAAACCTATTCCTTAGTATTAAGCTACTTTGTGGTTGAAATTTCATTTGCATTTATGATGATGTGGTGTATTAGTTTTCAGTTTATTCTGTCAGTTGGAGTATAGCACCCTGGGAATAACGTTTTTATCATTGTTTTCATTCTCCTTTGGTGATGGGCATGACCTAGTGCTCCAAAGAGTTAACTGTGAGGCTTGTCTTTTTCTGGCTTGAGAACAGTTTTTAATATAATGATATATATTGCTAGGCCATGAGCATTGTTTTTGAATAGTGGCAGGCTTTGTTCGTTGTTATCAGGGTTGCAAAAATTGCTTTGGTTTGTACAGATTGAACACGTACAAAGAATGAACTTACCTAGGATAGGGCAGATTCTCATATTCAAAAATTCTTGAGATTTAATTATTTTTTGTTTGGTTTTCATTATTACACTCCTTTTTATGGTAGCTACTCTGTGAATGAGA
This sequence comes from Corvus hawaiiensis, assembly GCF_020740725.1. Classification (NCBI taxonomy): domain Eukaryota; kingdom Metazoa; phylum Chordata; class Aves; order Passeriformes; family Corvidae; genus Corvus; species Corvus hawaiiensis. Next base: position 45,103,844 of record NC_063255.1, read on the forward strand.
GGTATAAGCTGTGTGAAAAAAGAGGACTTGTTCCATTTGAGGGAAAAAAAGTAAGCAACCATGTAAAGACAATTTTTCCCATTTTTCCCTCTTTGCTCAATCCTTTTTTCTGAAGATATCCTTGCTCTTGCCAAGAGCCAAGTATTTTAACTGAATGGCCCTGAGATAGCAGGGTTCAAGAACCATCTGTAGTTTATCACTGTAAGATTTCAATGAAAGAGAGGAGGGATTCCACAAATGATAGTCTTCTCTAGAAGGATAAGTGACTGCTCCTAGTTGTTCCCATGTTAAGGGTTAAGATTAGCAGGAATTATAGACTTTTTTATTTAAGTAGTTTGTTTAGGGTATAAACAATTTTTTTCTACATTTCCTTTTCTATTCAAGTCTTTTATTGCTTTTTATTCCTATGATAAATAATAAAAAATACATTGATGAAAAACATTTTGCACTTACAGAAAATATTTCTAATCTAAGCACTACCTTTTTTCTCCCCTCACTTGTTCTTTCTTTCTGATCTTTTTACCTGTCCACTACATCACACAAAAATACACTATCAACATGTCAAGGTGAGATTTTATAAGGAAATATTTATTTACAGAAATTGTGGTATTCCTTTTGTCTAATAGTGTACATCTCACTTCTATGGTTTACTAAATCCTGCAGGATGCCACCTTGAATAAAAATTACTGTATATTTCATTTTGTTTCCATAGCTGAGAGCTGGAAATGGTTTAAATGCTCAAGGTGATTTTGAAATAATTGGAGCTCGATATGCAATAAGGCTGTCGTTCAATGGAGGGGTGTTTTGGCTCCTCGTTTTTCACACAGGCACCTGTGAATCACAGTAGATTTATTATCTAACAGCCTCAGGTTGCTGCTGCCTGTTCCGAGATACCTTCCACATCAGGTCATTATTTTAGAGTTGTTTCTGAATTGCTGTGACACCAGTAGATGTACCTGTGCGCATATTAGGAATGGAGGTCAAGGAGGATATAATCTGGCTCTTCAGTTATGGCTCTTCCTCTCTTACCTACTGTAACCATCCTGAAAAGATATTAGGACATACTGTTAGTGGACTGTTTTTTTGTTTATAATCCTGTAAAGATAATAGGGCATGTTGTTAGTGGACTGTTTTTTATTTCTAATTATTTCTGTAAGTTTTATGTGTGAGTGAAATTATACTATTTGGCTGTAATGTCCACAGGTAAAACATAAAAAGGAGAGGTTTGGTTTATTAAATACACAACCCAGACTAAAATACACACCAAGCAGAATGAAATGCAAGAAAACATGCTTATACCTAGATCCAAATTTTTCTCCTTGTTTTTTAAGGAAGAGATTGGAAAGCAGCACCCACAGAGATTTCTGTCTATCCTCAGGAAACTATACTTTTGGTCACTTCAGATCTTTTAACATTTAGATTAAATACAGGGTCATTAAATTTTAGACCTGTTTTTCATGGTTCTTGTTACAAACTGTGTCTCAAATTTGATGGTATATTAAAAATAGCAGTAATAGCATCTGATATTATTATTCATCTCAGTGAATTCTAAACACATTAAGATTTATTCTTTTCTCATATTCCTTGAATAGTTTTAGGTGATGAATGCTTTTTGAGAGGCGATTGCCGTGTTCAGTATTTAACACAATTGGACTATTTAGGAATTACATGAATTTGCGTGTACATATAATGCAATGGGAATAATCTGAATAATCTGAACTGTTAAAACTATATAAAATTCTGCAGATTTCCTTGAGAACAGCAAGTTCTACTACTGTGAGTTTCACTAAAGCATTACATGCTCTGAAGCATGTCCACATCACTTTGTAATAATATAGAGAAGAGTTAGTGGGAAGTCGCCTTGGCCACCATGATAATTCTGTGCTGGTTCTTCCAAGTAGCTGCACCCTTCATCAGATTGTAGCTAGCAGTTGGGGTCAGGCCTGCTCAGGGAACCAAGGTCAGATCCTAAAGAAGTTTTTGCAAGTTCCAATCACATTTTCCCTGTCTTCGCCTTTCTTCACTGACTTGGTGCTAGAATTTGTTAATTGCAGTATCCTCCTTTTATTTTCCTGAAGCTTGATATGGTGTCAGATCCATGTACATTTGCAGACTACATAGTATATTTATTAGTTATATATTTTTTCTTAACCATAACTCAGAACAGTTAGTTGAAATACACTTGCTATGTCCGAAGTGCAGCTGCTGACTTGGCATTTTCTCCTGCAGTGCAGTATCTCTGTTGTGTGAGTATTGACCTTGTTTTTCTTTTCTACATCATCTTTGACACTCTGGTTGAAGTCTTTCATAGTAAATGGTGATAAAACCTTGAGTGAACCATGTTTATCTATCTCGTGCTGCATATAGTATTAGCTGATCACTTGAGACATCAAAGCATTTGCCCCCTTTTTGAAAGTGGGATACTATGTAGTGTCATTTGTATTCACCTCGGGCCGATGCTAAGCCTCTGTTCATTTCATCAAAGACTATTTATGAGGCTGTAAAAAAGATTAGTTTCTCTGAATAGTCTCCAAATTAAACTTTTAAAATTTTAATGTTGGCACACAAGAATAATTACAGTTATAAACCATTAAACATTTAAAAGAAACTTATAGTATTGGAGGAGAAAATTTGCAGCTGTGGTTAAATGCAATAAATTTCCTCTGAAGAGCATTTCCACAGAAACATTTCTTTCTAAGAATTAAAAAAATGTGGTTCTTTATTAACAACACCAAAATTCACAGATGATGTCTTTAGACATTAATAAGATAGTAAGACTCATATTTTTATAAAATGCTGTCAAAACCATATAATACATAGTCACCTGTATTTTTGTTTGTTTGTTTTTAGATCAGCAAGTACGGCTCTCTGAATTCACTTGTTACGTTAAACCACATATGCTGTGTGATCTTAGAAAGGCAGGCAATAGTTCACAATTTTCTTCCACAAATTACCAAATGCCTTCAGAGCAGCTAACATCTATGAGGCTTAGTCCTTCAGACAGTTCCTATTTTTTCTCTCTTACCATGCCTGTGATTTAACATTATGCAAAGTAATCTCACTTCGATTGTCCAAATTTTTCCAATCATAGAGAAAATTTTATGGAACTCTACCTCTGCTCAGCCTCTTGATACCTAATAACTCTCTGTTTTCTAGAAATGCTCTCAAATTAAATTAGTTTCTTTGGGACAAAGAGAAACCTATGAAAGGAAGTAAAAGGGTTCACATTAGTATATCTGGTCTTTGATTCATGCTTATTTTGTCTTTAATAATTGCATGAATGACACTCTTGGAAATGTTGGAAATTTGTCATTTCAAATAAAATAGGACAAAACATATTTCCTTTCAACACTTTATGTCCAAAAAGGAGCAGAAGTATTTCAGATTCCTTGGCTAATTTTCAGGTTGACTGAGTTATAGGATTTATTATTCAGAACAATCAATTATATACATTCAATTGTTTAAAGGGGACACTAAAACATATCACTGAAATAACTAAACAGGTAAATTAGACTGTAAACATTTGTAAACTGTACTTTTTATGAGTATATGTTTGCACATTACAATAGGACATGGCCATGATCTTACAGTATAAGCAATGATGTGTTGATATTTTGCAGTGAATAATCATATAAATATAGTTATAAAATTTATTGTGCAGTCTTTGTGACAAATTCTGTTGCATGTTTACATTATTACAGGCAACACTATCTAGCATAAAAATCTCAAATTTACTTTAACAGTTCAATGCTTTTTTTTGCAATCCTCTCTTAATGAAGGCCATGGGATTATTAAAATCTTATTGATAAAAAATATTGATTTGGACAGTATTTTCTAGTCTATTAATCTGTGAATGAGAAGTAAATGAATAAATTTGAATGGAGAATCAGACTCTTAGAGTTCTTCCCTAGGTTTAGATGTACTTTTTTCAAAAGTACTAGCTGTTACACAGTATTCTTGCTGAGACAATTCAGATGTCACAGGTCTCAACCCAAGGTCTCTAAAGAACGTACATGAAGACAACACAATGGTTTCCTGCAAACTGGGGGGCACTATTGTAAGAGACCTAAAATACCACAATTTTAATGAAAAATACCTCATACACTGTTAAGATCACCTAAGGATGTTGCCCACTGTAGCAAAATGTGCAAAGAAGCAACTGCTCATCTGCACCACTTAAGCCCACTCCCTCTGTAGAACATGCCTCCTGGATTCTGGGAATTTGGAGCCACCTAATTGGAACTTGAGATAAAATAAAAGTGGTATTATTGTCCAAATATCTCAGGTCTAGGGAGAAGAACATAAGGCTGGGGGACAAGTATGTATCCACAAGGAAAGCCACCTCAGAAGTTGTGGTGAAGGTCATCTCTGTCTGGGTCAAGAGCAGGGAGGCCATAGCCCCCAGAATATAGATCAGAGGCCCACCCACATCTAAGACGAGAAAGAGGGAGCATGGGATTAATTAACTTGGAAGCAAAGAACCATTTAACAAGTAGATGAAGAGAATGTGTAGCCAATGTGCTTTAATTACTTTGCTAAAATGTGTAAGTGGTGAGAAGTTTTGAGACACGTCAGGAGCCCCACCACTGAGAAGTCAAGGTGAAAGGACCAACAGAACATCATCTGCATCCACAGGGTGGTGCCTATCTTTCTACTCTAAATCTGTCTCTCTCTCACTCTCCTTCTTACCCCACTCCTCTTTTCTATCTACCTTACATTTACTATTAAATAAAATCTATTGACTTCAGCATATGGTCTTATTTACACCTTAATTCTGGGAGGGACATCTTTCTCTAGTAATCAGATCTTAACAACTATGTTATCTGTAAGCAAAATGGAGTGAACATAATGCATATTTACATACATGAGACCACAGCTCAAATTAATTGATGGACCCAACAGACTTTTGTATCATCTCATTTTTCCTTCAGTCCTGCTTTCTCTCATCACCTTTATTAATTTCACATATTTGCAAACTTTTACAATAGTTCCTAAAATAAAATTAATCTTTTAATTTAAAAAGCAGTGAAAAATGTTTTGAAATTACTTTTATACTCAAATGTGGAGATTTTTTCTGAGCAAGGATATAAGAGAAGGTGACTTGTCTCACATAATTTATTCATTTATGCCAATTGACAGTGAAAATGAATCAGAAATTTCTGCCTGGCAGCATTAATAAGTGTTCAGATTGATCAAAGGTCTGGACAGGTGAAACCAAGTCATTCTAGCAACATATTGATAGTTATTGACTGTAGTCAAGACTTCAGGCTTTGTTTGTAGGGGCTTTTTATGATTCTGGCTGTACATTACACACACAATCAAAACCAGATAGACCAGATAAATACTGGTCCATCTAAATAAATAGAATATGGATATATTATGTAATGGGAATTTGTATCTCACTCTCTGAGATTTCCCCACACAGAAAATCAAGGCTTCAATACTGTGAATATTTTCTACTAGTCACCAGGAAAAAATTTCAGTCTTATACCTCCAGATCTAAAGGAACATGTATTAAGCATACTGTGGATGGATGTATCCTTTGTAGAGAATGGAGAAGAAAAATGAAAAAAAAAAAAAACCCAACAGGGGAAAAGCCCAGTGAAAACAGTAAGTGAAAGACCTTAAATAACCTCAGCACTTTAGGCTTACATTCTGGAAAAAAACAAAAGGAAAAGATAACTGGAAAAGAGAACGTTGATTTTAACATTGTTAATGTTTACTTTTATAAGGTTTGTATGCACAGAAGTTGCATTACCTATCAATGTTATGTATTGTAATACATTTAGCTAAGGGAAATACAGTGATGGATGACAGATTACTATCATTTCTGTGCTGCAAAGCTATTGTAAGGCTGAGATGCTTTCAAGAGGTACCACAGTTGCAACTGATGCCATGATTCCTGAGCAATGATCACAAAATTTTGCAAATACATATTGATTAGTACATTAATAAAATTCAACTTTGTAATCAAGAAGTAGGGCAGCTCAATTGTAGCTAGTGAATGTCCAGTCTGCTGAGAGCTGCAGATATTCCTTTCTGTGAGGGCAGATGCAAGAGACCCTTTCATACTGATATAATTACAAATGATAAAATGAGTATCTCTGTAAAAATTACTCCTCTAATTCCTCCTCCTTCAAACAATGAAAAAACACCTGTTTTGGAATGAAAATTGAGGTTAAAGTTTCTTTGTGCAGCAGATGGGTGAAAGTGTTGACTGACTGATTGAGCTAAGCTAAAGGTAATAGTTATGGTTTTTATGTTCATTTGGTAGAAGAACTCCCAAGAAATCTATGCCTGATAAGGTTGAGCTCTTTGCTTGCATTAGTTTGATACATAGTCAGGTAGAAGAACTCCCAAGAAATCTATGCCTGATAAGGTTGAGCTCTTTGCTTGCATTAGTTTGATACATAGTCATCAGCAACGTGTAATAAACCTAATTCCTTTTTTGTCCTAGGCATGGTTATAGACTTTTTACCACATGACAAGAAAATGGTTGTTTCCTTATCTACGCGTGACTAGTTCTCCTTCTCTTAAAGAAGTTAATGTATGGGAAAGTCCTGTGTTATATATTGTCTTCCCTAATAGTTGGGGAGTGAGGTGAGGATGTAGGTCTAATTGAAGTGCTTATTTATTACATTACTGATAATTTTAAAAATTATTTTTGTAATTAAGAGAACAGGCATAGTATCTGAAGGGCTATGTTTGGCATATTCTGGTATCTTCTTCCCCTGCATAAGTTTGTGGGACTTTCTTTTCTCTTTCTTCTACACTAAATGCCAGGTTAGGGAAACCTGCCAAAGAGGAACAAGAATTCAAAGTTTCTAAACTGATTCTGTCTTACTTTTTCAATAATGAGTGTTACTGCATATTACATAATTAATCACTTTCTTAAAAAATTACCCATGCCTGAAGTTCTTTCAACTTTAGGAAGACATTGCATGTACTACAGCGCTGAAACACAGGATTGTGCAGGGATAGTGGCAGTATGATAGTACTAACTACCTTAAGTAAGAAGATTCTGAGTATTTATATCTGGGCCTCCTGTTAGGGAACCAAAACTTTATTATCAAAGAACTATTGAACCACTAATGCAATATAATTAGTTATTGAAGATCGAGTTTCAAGCTAGAGTTTAGTTTATGATGGCATAATAGGTGTCAAACTTTTGTGAATTACAAAGGCTAATATTCTTAGCAGACATATAAAACACGAATGTCAGTAGATTAAGCTTCCTTTTTATTTATGTGCATGTTAACAAGATAGCTACTACTCCTGTGGCCAAAACTAAAGAATGGTGGTGGATCATATTAAGATAATGCTTTTCATCCCAAGAGTTCCCCGCACTTCAAAAATGCAGATATTGTGTTCTTTTTTCCCCATTTCATTAAAAGTGAATTGTAGAAGTATGTGTCTTGTGTAAAGGAGTATCTGTAAGTAATCCTAATTCACACGATGAAGTACAGTCATCCCTGCAATAAAACTCAGCAGCTACACCATAGGTCATGCACAGTGGCAAAGAACGATAGAAATAGAAGATGAAAACATTACTTTTTTTTTGCTGACTCTCTCGTCATAAGATGAAAATACTAAACTTCAAGCAGTATGAAAGAAATTACTTTAAAGTCACGATTTTCCCCACTTCTTATCCTGTGCTTGTATGTAGCACATCTTGACAGGCATGCAAAATCAAATCTTACCATTTCAACAAGTTTTTCACATCAACATTAAGAGCTTTTGCAATTGTTTCATAGCAATCAAGTAATCAGGAATTCGTGGTCCAGTAGTTTCCTGGGCATATTTTGAAGGATGATATTGTTTTTCAGTAAGAGTAGAGAGCAATTTTACCCACTTTTTTTTTTTTTTTTTTTTTTGTATCTGCATGTTGTGGAAGGAGACACACACAGCTAAAAGCTTTCCAAGCAATAATTAGCACCTGCTCACATCACTGTCATTAAATACGGGAACTGAATTACATTTTCCAAAACAAGGGGTCCTTGCATGTGGGAAATGGAGGGAAAAACTAACTGATCTTCTTTAGCCTGTACAGTTAGCAGATAAATGAAGCAAGAAAACCTAGTGCTGGTCTTGTATTTGTCTACCTGTATTATGTCTGCAAAGCCACCTGGAGAGGCCAGAGAGATTTAGTGTCTCTGGGCAAAGTCAACTTCCATACAAACTTCTCAACTTGATCAGGTGAAGCTAGTGATTAAAAAATAAAACCAAATCTTGGGCAACAGTAACTCCAGGGCGAGCAGCAGGACAAGAGGAGAGAAAAATGGAAAATAATGGCAAGTGGAAGAAGAAGGTGCGGGGGCAACTGGGTGAGATGAATAATGAAGAAGTTGATTAGTAAATTTTGAGTAATTTTATAAGTGAATTTTTTTTCTGTCCTCTGTGAAGGGAAATTTTGGACCAGACTTTCTCCAAGTATTCATGAAGTACAGCAGCACCTCTCCAGTTCAGCAGGATTGCACTAGTTCTAGATCACAATTGTTCTTCAAGTCATTGGTCTTCACCTGCACCTAGTTATTTGGGTCTGAAAGGCCAACTTTGCCCATCAAACCGATTAGGAATTAGGTTCATGAGGAGATGCTAGCAAAAAGCATTAGAGCATTAGTGCCTTGCAAGCAGGCTGTGGTGTTCATATGAAGTAAATGGAGGATACAATAGATCAAATTGTTCACCTATCCATGAAAGGTAAGAAATGTCTGTGGTTTTATGACAGTGATGTCAATTAAACATCAATTGACATTTGATCAAAATTAAATGATTAAAAGAGCATTTATTGAGACTTAATAGGAAAGATCATGTGTAATCAAGTTAAAATATAATTAGATTTTCCACACATAAAAATTGTAACGAATATTTAGACTTTTAATTGGATTTTTAGAAGCTGGGTATATTGAGTTAATAATTGTGACAACTAATAGAGTATCTAAGTAAATGTCGGTATTTTTATTAATTGATATTTAATTTTCTGTAGGCTGTCTTGGCAAATGTTAATTAAATGCCAGAAATTTCCTTACAAATTTTTAACATATTAATAACCTTATATTATGCCTTTATTGCTTACATAATTGGAAGTTAACTACACAGCTACGTACTTTCTCTCTACCATTTAGACACAGCCCAGGAGGGTGAGGTTTCTTATGGGTCAATAAACTTACCTGCTCATTAGCTACACAAAGGAAAAGTGAAGGCTAATGCTATGTAATTGTGTGGTGTAGAACATACTAATGTCTGAGGATCTCCTACTTCCAGCCAAAGGAATTTAAACCAGGCACAGTGTATATTTTTTGTGATTTCCAGAATATATGTGGTAAAAGTTCATTAAGTGGGGCTGTAATGTCTGGGATTCAGAAGAACAATAAGAAGTTAGAATACTTACATTCTTAATAATCAGAACCTTGCAGTTGTTTTTGATGTAACACTGCCATTAACTGGTTTTAGCATTTGTAATTTAAATCATTCAAGAAAAGAGAAGAAAATTCAGGTCAGCATGACCAAATGCTTTGTCTCTTGTCAAAATACAGCACATATTTATTACTTGTAGAGTGAGTATTTCTGAGAAATTCTTTACTTCAATCCAGAAGGTACTTCCAATCTCCTGACAAAGCAAGTTCTTCACAGGCAAGGCTCACTACTAGCCAAAAAATGCAAGCAGGTCCAGGACTTTTTTTTCTTTCTTATGGCCAGAAATTTTCAGGATCCTTATTGAGATACTTAGGGTTCCACATCTAAGAGGCAACTAGGATCATGAACTTTTAGTGCTGTGTGTTGGTTAGATATTTTGGGACTTCTCAGCTTATGTCCTTTTCATTTTAAGTTGTCTTACTTGCAAAGGAGAGAACTTTACAAATATTGACTTATATCTGAGCCTATTATGTCTCTACATACTGTTTTCTTTAATTAAAGGATGGAATGGAGAAAAGGAGACATCAGAAATGTAGACCTAGGCTTTTTTGGAGTAATTGTTTTTTGAACTTTCACTGTGTGACTTAGCAGTGGCCAGTCATATCTGTGATTTACATGAACAATTTCAGCACCTGTGGTTTGATCTTTGTTCTCCAAAGATTCTGTGCCAGAGTAAGCCGTGGATATTTGCAGATGCACCGGTGGTCCTCTATGAACAATGGGCAGTCTACAGAGAAAGTAGGTGGAGATGTCTTAGCTAGTCTATATGGAGTGCGCTGGGCATGTATACTCCTCTGTCATAAATACCTGAAAATATTGAAAGAAAATTTCACATCAGTGCAAACTTTGCTATCTTGATTGGGAATTTAGCAGAGGGAGCATCATTTGTGTTAAAAGAGCAGACTGCCAGAAAAGTCACTTAGGTGCAGTTATTCTAATCCATACACCATCCCTTCTCAATGTGGCTGTTTACATATCTTGTATTTTGCTCCCCAATAAATCACTTCTTCTTTCATTTCTAGCTAAAATAATTTTCTTCCACTTGGAGAGAATTAATAATAAATGCATCCTTACATTATCTTTTTTTGTTTGTTTGTTTTGCATCTGTGCCATAGTAATTATATTGCTACTGATTACATGTAGAAAACTTTAGTGACCAGATTTCTGCTTCCTTTTTTTTCAAGATGGCACTTTGGAATTCAAGTCTGAGTTCTTGTAGGTAAGACATACAATTCAAAGTTGGGGAAAAGATATCTCTAGGGATATGGATGCTGCTAAAAGCATGTTCTGCTATCTTCTAACGCTATCCTGATTTTCATTGATGTAAGGTGATTTATATTTGTGACAAGATATGATTTGTGTGATAACTTTATCCTATTATTTACTTTTCTTTCACCTTCCAGCCTAATATCTGTGTACTTCTTTTGTAATTGTTGTGTTATGTATTGTCATGTGACTTTTTGTAGTCTGAATAATTTTGGCTAGTCAGCTTTCTTATATTCCATATTAATGAGGGTAAACACTGTTTCTTGACCTGTGTAATATATTCTCATGTTTAAGGGATTATATTTTTATACATCTCAACCCATATTTTAGAAATGATACATGGCAAACTCACTTTGCATAAATATTAAAAGATAGGGTTCCAGATGTTTGTACATGATTTTTCTAATTATGGTATTTAGATGAAAATATGCACACAATTTATATGGAGATAGTTTGTGATGTCACAATATGCATTGTATATGTTGATATCAATCAGACGGTTTTGTACCTCATTTTGTTAGTTGAGTGAGAAAATCAGAGATCTCTTGGTCACGAGACACAGTAAGGGATTCAAAGCACGCTGAATTGATGACTTTCTGAGCTTAAGGAATATTTTACTCCTTGTTAGAAATACTTTTAAGAACTTTAACTACCACTGAGATCTTTACATTAATGTAATGACACTGATGGACAGTGAAAAGGAATTTGTACACACAAATACTCACATGAACAAACACAGTTTTATCTGGTATAAATCTTATAGGGCAAATGTGATTATTGCAGTTACTTCAACTTTAAATAGGCTAAGATTAGTTTCTGTATTCTGTCACATGAAGACACATGTGATAGGCCTTTAACTCAGTAGTACTAAGAGCTGTCTTGCATATGTATATTTTTAATAATTTTCTTGTGTAATCAATATGAAAACTGAAAGTAAAAGGTGTTTTAGCAATACATTCTTAGGGAAATATTTTGAATAATACCCAGCTTGTGGGATAATCACTGCTTTGCTTCAGGACAAAATTTCAGATTTTTTTATTTAAAAAAATTTGGCTTTTTAAACAAAAAACCAGGGTATTGAAATTTTCATGGTTTATTAAAATTAATATATCCCCCAAGAAATTAGATTATAGTAGTTTTGTTTTCAGATCAAGTAGTTCCAGAGGTGCAAAATACAATATTTAGGGTTTTTTTATCTCTGACCTCCAGATAATTTCTAGCAAGAAAGTATAATTGTTCACTGTTTAGGTAAATTTTACAGAAGATAACTTTGAGGACAACAAAACCATAGGCAAAGTGCACAGAATATTTAAACTTATATTATTTATCTTTACACTATAAGAGTTTAAATATATCTGCAGGATTAATCTGGTGTAGCATAAATCAGTTCTGAGTAGTAAAACTATCTTTAAATTTCAAGAAGTGCATAAACATACATTTTGTTTTCACTCTGCCTGATGTTGATGGGTTCTTAAGGACATGGGTTCCTGAGTTTGGGTACTTTGTCTTTTTTTTCCTAGTCGTAGGGGAAATAGTAGTGAAAGAACTAGTGTGTTATTTTGTAAGAAATTTTTTTAAGACCATCTCCTTGTGACATTTTTTCTTCCTAAATCCTCCATGATACACTTGCAAGAGTCTGAAATCCATGTAAACACAGTAAACATCTGTTACTCTGCAATACTGATCCTGCTGAATCCAAAATTGGGAAGACTTTCAACATAATTCAATTGTCTTCTGTGCCAATTTGCATTGCCAGTGCATTGGTTCTACTTTCAAATGCATATAAAAAAATACATTTAATTACCATGAAGAAAGGCCCTTTGTATATATACATTTAGATTTCATATGTTAGAATATCACATCAGGCATATTGCTCTTCCCTGGAATAAACAAGGCAACCTTCTTCATGATACTGTTCTGACATTTGAGGAGATTTTTATTTTCTATGGTGACAGCACCAATTAGCTTATTATAAGAACCCTGTTTCACTCCCAGCTACTTATCAGCAGTTTAGGTGTTAATTTTATGAGTATATAATGTGATCTTGATTTTTTTAAGGAAAAAAATGGCTGCAGTGAATGCAGAGGTTCGGTATGCAATAGGTAAGTACCAATCACCATGCTCAGTAGCAGAGGCTAGGTTCCCTCTACTGAGGCACTACAAAAGTATCTTGTTAACATTACAGTCATTCAGGACTACCTGCCTCCCTACTGAAGAATTTCTAGGGATCAGCAGTACATGTAAGAAAGGTCTCACGAAAGTGGTTAATCCTCTACTAATCTGAAGTGATTGAGACAGCAGAAACATCACTGCAGTCAGATGGGTATTTTTGCCCTTCATGGATATTTTTTAAAATTTAAAATTTTTTTAATGCTGGTTAAATAAGAAATTTCAGGACCTTAGACTTACAGATTTAGCTACTGTAGGGTTTCTTATTTACAGTGGTATATCAGATGTGCAGTTTAAACTGAAATAAGAGTTCTGCAGTTTTGTTACAACTGCATTAAAAAGGTAAACTGCTGAAGATAAGCCGTGGAAGTAAAGGAGTATTTCAGTGACAATTCATAGTTGACAATGATGTAAAGTAAGAAAAATAAATTGAGAATGGTTGTTTCAATCTGTAATTTTTTAACATGGATGAAAACAAAAACATTTTAAAGGTTGTGCTGGATAGGTCTATGTTACGTGGAAAATAGGAACAATATATAAAACAGATGGTTATCAGACATAAGAAGATCTAAACAAAGATTGAGCAAAACTATTAAGTAAAATAACCAATTTTTTTTTTCTGTCAGAACAATAGGTAGCAGAGGCCAAAAATTAGAAAACTGGATAAGAGAAGTTGTTGCTGATGGTAATAAAGTGATATTTATTCTGTTGATTTTTTGGAACTCATTACCTCATACTAGACCTGCTAGGGCAAAATTTGAGCATAACTATTTCTAATAAGAAGATGTAAACATGCCATGAAGACCAGAGGAGTGAATACCTTCTTCCTCCTTGCAGACTTACCCGAATTCATCAGCTTCCCACTGAGACCAATAGAGAAGCATGCTTTCTGTTTGTGTACTCTGCATGATGACCTGAATGAAACAAAATATTCAACTCAGTAAAACTATACTATACTGCGTATATAATGTAAACAAAATTGCTGAATCAAAATTAATAAAGAAATGACATTTATTATGCGACCGAAATATCGGTTTCAAACGCCACGATCGAGAAAAACAGCACCGAGCCCGGGGTCGGAGCTGGGTGAACACACATAGATCTGATCTCTATCACACCAGACCTCCCAAGTTCACGACTGCTGCTTTGGCTGGTCCTTTCTTATACAGTTTTTGGGTAGAGTCCGAATTAATTCTATTCTTCTCGTATTCATGCAGTTTTCTTGTCCCGGAGTTGGGTCGCACAAAGCCTTTCCTGGGCCTGATGAATTGTCCATCCTGGGTGATGAGTGGGCCATCTCTGGTTCCTGGAACAGTTATTTTTAGTTTCCCGGAATGTCCGATTCCTTATCAGATGCGATGTAGATATCAGAGTGTGGTGATCAAGTCCTCATGGTGTAAATGTCCCAGTGATAAGATCCAACCCCACCTCGGTGGAATCCTCACTTATTGTGAATGAAATACTTTTAGTGTTGTGAAATTTTTCTCTCAGCCAGGCTGGTGCAGAGATTTTGAAACTCGGTCTCTGTGGGGTCTGATTATATTCCAAATATATATATATATATATAATAGCACGAATTACATACTTTATTTATAACAGTATATAAAAGTCCCGAGCTGCTTGGCAATGACTCATTTAAATTGCAGGTATAAGTGGGTTGCAAAATATGAAATGCACATTGATCTTGACAAATATATGCAAGAAAAGTACCTTACTCGTCTTTTTCCCAGCCTTGATGAGAATGAGCTAAAGATTGTCCCATTTCAGAAAACAACATCCTCACAACTGTTTAGGCAAAGAGAGATTTATTGAAGTGTTGTCAATATCTGCTCCTACCCTTGAAATAAAAATGATTTCACACCCACTGCCCTCTTTTATAGGTGTGAGCTGAACGTGTTCTCTAAACCACCGTGATACCACCTGAAATACAACAATCCACTGGTCAGTATTGTATTATCTGCATGCTTTAAACACGAATACACAGGGTGTTCTTTCTCCTCCAATTTTCCTCTCTCTCTCAACTATGCTATAATTTTTTTTTTTCATTTTTCCCCCGCTCCCTTTTTGTGGGGACTCCTCTTTACTGTTCATTTAATCTTTCTCAACAGATGGTTAAGGAATGTTTAACTCCTGGTTTGCATTGTGTGGTATGACTGTTAGTTGTCAGAAACCGGGACCTGCTTTTGCTTGTAGTGTGTGCTGCAAAAAAGGTATAGGAATTTGTTGGAAAATAAACCCCCTTTCATTCCAGTTGGAGCTAACAGAACTGTTTTCCTGCTCCAGACATTTCTGCCCTGAGGCCCGCCTTCCATACTAGAAATTTTAGCCATGTGGGACAGTCACATGGTATAGTTGGGTTTGATGACTTTGGCGACACATGAATTTCAGGGCAGGTTTTCCTTCATTTGCATCTCAAGGACTGTGTAAGTTAACATGGTAATGGGGCTTAATGAGTGTCTCAGTTACTTCTGGTCAGAATTTATAGTTGTCAAAAGAGGAAGAATCAACACTTTGATCCTCCTACAGGGTACTGGGGCAGCAGTCAAAGCTCTCTGATCTTTGTCAGAGGGTCTTTGCAGGCATCCTTATCTCCTTAACCACCCAGACTTATAACAAGGGTTGTTTTTCACAGTAAGGGGAGTGTGGCTGTTGGCTGCTACAGAGGCAGGGGTGCTTTGTGTGCTGCACTGAAGAAACATCAGTGCATGAGGCCTCTGCTTCACTCCAGGCATTTAGGCACTCAGATATTAGGCCTTGCTTGAGGCTAGTGAAGACAAGAAAGAGGACCTGCTCATGTTTTTCTCAGTCTCATCAGTTCTTCACTGTGTTGAAGCCGCACTGTAGGGTTCTGATCATTTACAACCACTGTACAGCAAGAGGAGACAGTTATTCCTGTACTTTTGCATCTCACTAATGTTTTGTTTTATTAGAAAGCAGTTATAATTGCAACTTGGATGTGTCCTTCCCACCATTTTCCTGTCTACTGGGAAACCATCTGCATCTCATTTTACTACCATTGACAATGCCTGATTCATTTTTGTGTTCTTGCTGGGGGGAAGGAAGACCACCAGTTTCCAGTAGTATGTATGCACAACACTCTGTGTCCTGGATGCTTCCGCTATGACATCAGAGATAGCTTAAACTAGCTGTTTAAGTTGTTATCATCAGATGTAAACCAAGCTGCACTTGGAACTGTTTTTTGCAGAGGATTATTCCTTTAATTTTTCTTATGGCTTTTGATGTACTGACATATAGCTGGTCTTGCAAAGGACTGTTGATTTGAGAAATTATCCATCTTGTTTTTTCTGTATTCTTTTTGTCCTCCCACAAATGGGCCTGGCCCCTGACTGATGTATGTTTAGACATATCTAATCTTTTCAGCAAAGCAAGATTACTTGACAACAGCTGAGAACTGCGCTTGCCTTCCCTCTCTTCTTTTAGCAAAATGGTACAATCTGACACTAGATTACATTCCTTGAAAGACTGGAAAAGGGTGGGAATTTTTCAGGGAGCAGAGACAAATGATTAGTAGCTGAAAAGGAATACTGAATAGTACTGTTATCTCTTTGTCCAAGATGAAACTTTATTATGTCAGTCACACAAAATCACCGGTGTATAAAAGTCTCTTTTCCTCTCTCATTCCTTAAAGACAGAAGAAATTTAGAAGGTTTTCTATTATTGGTTCTGCTGCACAAAGAGAGAACAAAAGTCAACAGGACTCAAAACAAAATACTTTATTGAATAATAAAAGGGTGAAATCAATATATTTTTATCTGTTCAAAAAATTTCTCCATAATGGCTTTTTGGGGCTCAGTGCTCTAATACTCTATATGGCCACTAATGGCTTTCTAATTTCATAATCTGCAATGCTAGAGTTTTAAATCTATTTGCTTTAATTTCATGACATGTATTGGGGCAAAAGGATGTATTTAGTGGCTTCATGTTACATGTTTCTATTAGATTAGAGGGTGCTCAAATATCTTCATCAGGAACCCACATTGCAAGTTCTCAGGGAGAGAAGGAAAAGAAAGGAAAGGTTGCTTTATTAATCATTTCAGTTCTCAAATAAAAAAAAAGCCAGATCCTTCCTGTACTTTGAATTGCAACATATCTGGCATTGTTTTCAGTCTGAATTCTTCTTTCAGGAGGTTATATCTTGCCTGTGTGGTGCTGAAATTTGCCACTTAATTCCCTTCCCTTCCCTTCCCTTCCCTTCCCTTCCCTTCCCTTCCCTTCCCTTCCCACACCTTCCCACACCTTCCCACACCTTCCCACACCTTCCCACACCTTCCCTTCCCACACCTTCCCTTCCCACACCTTCCCACACCTTCCCACACCTTCCCTTCCCACACCTTCCCTTCCCACACCTTCCCTTCCCTTCCCTTCCCTTCCCTTCCCTTCCCTTCCCTTCCCTTCCCTTCCCTTCCCTTCCCTTCCCTTCCCTTCCCTTCCCTTCCCTTCCCTTCCCTTCCCTTCCCTTCCCTTCCCTTCCCTTCCCTTCCCTTCCCTTCCCTTCCCTTCCCACACCTTCCCACACCTTCCCACACCTTCCCACACCTTCCCACACCTTCCCACACCTTCCCACACCTTCCCACACCTTCCCACACCTTCCCTTCCCTTCCCTTCCCACACCTTCCCTTCCCTTCCCACACCTTCCCTTCCCTTCCCACACCTTCCCTTCCCACACCTTCCCACACCTTCCCACACCTTCCCACACCTTCCCACACCTTCCCTTCCCTTCCCACACCTCCCCTCCCCTCCCCTCCCCTCCCCTCCCCTCCCCTCCCC
The DNA here is from genome assembly GCF_020740725.1 of Corvus hawaiiensis. Lineage (NCBI taxonomy): Eukaryota > Metazoa > Chordata > Aves > Passeriformes > Corvidae > Corvus > Corvus hawaiiensis. The sequence continues at coordinate 45,121,484 of NC_063255.1, forward strand.
TCCCCTCCCCTCCCCTCCCCGTCCCGTCCCTGTCAATAACTTTCCTTTAATCTTCCTGAATTTTTTCCCATCTCAGTGCAGAGTAAATGACAGTTGTTTCTGAGAGGAGAAGATTTGAACAGGAATGGGAAGGAAATAGTTTGAAATGCACTCTCTCCTGTCCTAGAAGACAACTATTTTACAAGCCTTGGATGTATGAACACATCTTTAAATCAAAATCAGATGAGGGTTTTAGGTCTAGAGATTTTCAAGTTAACTGTTACATAAACACAACCCACAAAAAGAGGAAAAGGTTGGGATTAGTGATTGGTGCAAAACCATCCATAAAACTGGATTTTTTTCAACCTATAGAGACTTGCAGATTTGACAATGACCCTTGCTTACTCTTCATTGAAGAAATGCAACAGAACATTTTACCCTGTGGAGAAACTGGAATAGGAGGTATGATATTTCCTTCTAAGAGAACAATCTTGATCTTTCCCATCAAGATATGACTCTGCAATCCCTGCTGACTCTCTCTGTCTCGCTTATCCTGAATGCTCTACCTGAATGCAAAAAAGACGCCTTCCTCCAATGTTTCTGACATAGGAAGATCAGAACTGAATCTCTCTTCCTCCCACTTTGGACCTACTAGTTCAGTAAAAGTATTTGATAGGCATCATAATGAGAATGTAAAATATGTCATTTTTGCTGATGAAAAGTAAAAATTGTACAAAAGGCCCTCCTCTGAATTTAGCAAACATATGAAATGAACCTTGAAAAGTATTGATGCCGAGTCTTCAGGTATCTGATCTGCTGCCATGAGGGAGCAGGTGTTCACAGTAAATTTAGATCATATTCAGAAAATTTTCCACTAATCTGGGTGCCCTAGCAGGGGATTCAAAGCTGTTATTGCACTCTCCAGGAGAAAGCAAGTTGAAATAACACATTTTCTTGTGGTTGCAAGAGCCAGTTCAGGTTCTAGCATTCTACTAAATCAATTTCTCTCAGAGCAAGAGGACACAAATCTATCAGATCCAAACCTTGGCTGAGACTTTGCATTTTTTTGACCTTTGCTGGAATTAGATTGATGCTATTCTGATACACACCCTGAACCTTTAGAAGTTAAGAAGTTCAAAGGCTTCTTTGAACCTATTTATGTTTCAGTTTAATGATTTGTATGTCATTTCTTTTTTCTAACTTCTGTATCCTGATGCCAGGCATCATGTTATACATCATGCTTGTGCAATGTAGTAGTATTTCACATAGTGCTTAAAACCATTAAAATACCTGATAGATATCTCCTGTACTAAAGTCATTCAGGAGAATGAATCGCAGATGCAAACTATAAAGTATGGGGTGAGTCCTTGTGAGTTCAGAAAAAAATATACTCTTGCATCCCAAGCACTTTATGACATAGCAGTAGTGTCCATAAACATCTCTAGTTTTACAGGATTACATGTACATCTTAAATTGTTGTCTTTTCAGAAATAAGATTTAATGAAATGTTATCCATGAGTGCATACTATAACTGCAGTAAAGAAAAATAGAGATTAACATAAAAATAGCATCAGTTTATTCATACTTTCAATATACTGAACAATTGCTGCTGAAAGCTAAAGGAAATGTTGCAGTAAATTTTGATAGTAATCTTTGCTGTACCTTCATTAAAATTGCATCAAACATTCTTAATTTTATTATTTCCTGTTCTATGATGCTGACTCAATGACTTTAGTTCATTTATTTATTTGTGGTGAGAAAAAATTCCATGTTTAATTAAAGTATAAAAGGGAAAATAATGCCCTCAGGTAGCCTAAGTGGCATTTATCACTGCTTGTCCTCTAATTTGAGGTTTTTTGTATTTATGTAACATCAGTTTTTAAACAGCACAAATTGATACAGCTGTATTGAAATTAATGGGCCTACACTGGGTAAAAGAGCTTTTAGCATAGCCTATTTGGTTTGTTTGGTCTGGTTTTATTTTCCAGAATGGAGTGTAGCACAGGACAATGGTTTCTGGACCCCCCGATCTCTTTCAGAGGAGGATTTTCTTTGTAAGGACTTTCTATCTACTCACTTTTCTTGGATTGCTCAGTTGAATTTGTCAGTGAGGCACCTAAAGGCTCTCTCAGAGGTCTGTTGGGAATATCTATTGCACGACCCCTTCTTTTAGGAATTAGGAAAGTGTGTTTGTCTTCTCTTTTTTGTACTTTCTAATAATACTCCTTTTTTTCCCCCTCTATTGTGTTTTGTTGATAATTTTAGAGCTAACTTGTAGGTTACTTGTACTTTCAGATCTCTTTTCTAATTGTAAATGGAAAATATGGCCCATGGAAAGGAATAGGCTTGAGATGAAGTCTGCTCTCTCTATTTGTCTGCCATGGCTTACATGTGTGAACATGGCCTGTATGATATGTGATGAAAACCCTTCATGGGGAGCATAAATAAAATAAAATAAAGCACTGCTTCTCCCATGCTGTTGCACAAATCAGGACTAATCTGCTGGGGTAAATGAAAGCTGGTAGATCACAGGTACTGACACTAACAAGGTGTTTTTTTCCTTTAATGTCAGGGTGACTGTAACACTGTTCTTATTTAAAGACATTGCAGCAGAAGACAGAATTTTATGGACTGTTACTTTAAAAAGCCCCTCACAATACAGATGTTTACCTAGTTACATTGAATTTATCTCTAACATCTGATCCTGCTTTCTTTCCAGCTTAACATTTTCTTGGAAAGAAAACACTCAATATCCATTTCTAGTGGATATTTTATGGTTTATACAGATAAGACCTGAAATTAAAAGCTGATCTGTGGCATTTAGTTCTTCCTCTGTCATTAAAACTTTTGCCAACCAGTCACTAAAGTGTCAAAAACTTTCTGGTACCATTCCAAATTAATATCTGAGACACAGCAAGAATAACCAGGTAAGGAAAGTATCCACACATTGTTTTAACTCTTGCTCTGAAGGTCATGAAGGTTGCAATGACCAACTTTTTTTTTTTTTTTTTGTTTCACATTGACTAGTAAAGAGAACATTTAAATAAGTGTGACAAATAATACTTGTACATGGATTATGTTTAATTCTTTCCTCCTCTTCTGCATCCTTTAAACTCATACGTTCAAAACCTTCAAGCTTATATTGGGAGACCTCTTCCTGAAGGCAGGGTAAATGGTTCTTGAAAAAGGTAAAGCACCATTTATTTTCTCACCTTTTACCTTGCTTTACAAGAACAGATGTGTGCCACTTGCCACTTGTGTGCTCTCTACTAGAGAGAATTACTGCACAAGATAGTTAAAAGGAGAGTGCTAGAGAGAATTTGATGTTTTCTTTTCACAGTTGTCTTTTTCTGCCTCCCTCTCACTAGTGTAAGAAGTGTTACATTTTTAATTATATATGTGATTATCAGGTATCTCCACAAAGAATATTTTGACTGAAGAGTCTGATAAATTTTAAATAATCTAGATCTCTTTTCTCTCTCCTTTTTTTAAGGTATCTTGGGTTTAGATCCATTTGGCATATCTCTACATAAAAGCACTGCTGCTACTGATCATCCATTGTTACTTTACAGATTCCTATCTCAATTACAAAGTAATTAGATACTCTTGTGAGTTTTTCAATAAATTCTCCATTGAAAACTAAGGACAACTGTGTTAAATCGCTCTTGAAATGATTTACCATTCCTCAATGCCCTTTCCCATATATTGAAGAATATGGATTAAATATGTTTGCTGCCTCCAGTGATTAATACATGAAGGCAAATAGTCAAGAGAGACTGATGCAGGTTTAGCAACAGTGCAGACAAACTCAGTAACTTATGAGTGATGATGATTCCACCTTTTTCCCCAAGGAAATAAATATAGTTTTAAATGGTTCAACAGGCTGCATTTGGAGTAACACATTAAAGCTGTAAACAGCTTGGCCATCTAATCATGAATATTGCATTTCCTTGCATTACCAGTGTGATTGACTATCTCTCTAAAAGGGGCCAAAGCGTGAGTGCAAGAGTGGCTTATTGTAGCAATAATTGAAGAGCAAACAAGCTATGGCGAGATGAATTCAAAGACTTTGTTTTGGATGTTAAACTCACCTGCCATAGCTGAGAAACTGCCTCTTGATTACACCCCAGTGAATGAATGAGTATCTCTTCCCTAAAAATTCCTTTCATTTGTTCATTCCAAGATTCTCTGAACATTTTATTCCATTTTTACTAGCAAACACTAAAGGTTGAAAAAATAATGTTATTAATTAACCACTTCTTTTCAAATACTGTTCTAAAGAAAATTCCTTTTTGATCTTCTTTTAAAATTATTTCATTTACTGAACTTTTTTTTTAGATCTTTCTATTTCCTTATTCAGAATTTGTGTACCACCACTATAAAACTAATGTTCTTTTTAACTGAGGCACTGCTAAAATATTTAAATTCAAATACAGTTTTCCTTCAAACTCACATGAAAATCTGTATTACTGTTTTCATGCTGTTAAGCCTTTGTGTTGCTTATGATAAATATAACTGGTCATAAGTGTTATACTGCTATTACTTTCCAAAAATACACTGTGAATTTCTTCAGTGAGTTCACATGTAATGAGTGGGATTTTTCACGAAATATTTTTTATTCTGCAAGATAGAGACTTCAATGAAAATAGAATTCACCGTCCATGACACAATTCCATTGCAGCAATCTAAGAGAGCTAACTGGAGACATCCAGGGATTGGAGGCAACCTGAGATGCAGTCATCATGATTGTAGAGTTTGCAGTCCTGAGGGATACGGATCAGGTAAGGAGTAAGGCTAGGCCCCTGAACTTCCAGACTTCCCGTTCTTTGGGGAGAGAGTCTGCAGAGTTTGCTGGAAGACTGCCCTCAGGGACAAGGGAATAGAACAGAGCTGGCAGACCTTTAAGGAAGTCTGCCATAGAATGCAAGAGGTAGCAATCCCCAAGAGTGAGAAATCAGTCAAGGAATGCAAGATTCTAATGCATATTTCAATTTTAGTAAATTTCACTTAATTATTTTGTTATAGTCATCTCATAAAAGAAGAAAAATACCAAGACATGTAACATTGCTACCACACTTAGAATATAAGTACAAATTCTAAACTGAAAAAATTGATTCAATACAAAAATTGATTCAATACAAAAAATTGATTCAATTTCTTTAAGAATATTTTCACTAAGCAAGTTTAAGTATGCTTTGAAAAGCTGTTTTCCCTCTTCTGTATTTTAAAATGAGTTATTTCAAAACAATAAGTTTTTAAAAACCAAGAAGAAACCATTGCTATAGCAGTGATATATCTATGTGCTTGACATTACATGACCATTTGCACATTATTTTTAACCTTTTTTCATTATATTCTACATTTTCCATCTAATTAATTTTGAGAAATTTTTGTACAATATTTTATGACCAGCTGAGAGTGACCCATGATCCATTTTGAGTGGGATGAGGGGAGAAAAAATATGGCTGAAATAACTTTAATCAGGTTAAACATGAATCACTGACCAGTTCAAATCTGATGTGCCCTATCGATAACCAGGGCCAGTTTTATCTGTATCAATTTTCCAGTTCAGTAAACTATTTAACCAGTGCAGGGCAGGGGAACCAGAAAGTATTTTCATACATCGCTTCACCCAGAAGGTTCTGTTGTCAAGCACTGTTGAAAATTACAAGGATTGTCATAAAATATAAAGAAATCTGAGGCACAGTGGATCCGTACTTGCCTTTTACTTGGAGGTTCATCTGATGCTCAGTATCACTGCAGAAAGACCAAATGCTTCAAAGCAGACAAAATCTATTCCAGATTATATTGTGCCATATCGTGAGGCGTTGGAAATGTTCCTTTATGTAGTGTCATATGAGAAACAGCAAAAGAAGGATTCCATCCATTTTGAAAGAGTAAAGTGTCCTTGTGAAAAACTACTTTTAACAAAAAAATTCAACTCACTTCATGTTCTCTGTCTCTTATCATGGCTGGAACTTCTACCAGTTGCAACAATTCACTGGTCTTCAGTAGCTGCTGCTATTCAAGGCTTAAATGTCCTAGGTGATAACTACTCACACTTTAGCCTATTAAATGCACACATGCCCCCTCTTGAAAGTAGTGTTAACATCCCCGAAATGCAGCTATGAGCACGGGGAGGGGGGGCTGTGATAAAGGGTTTATAACAGTGTTCTCCCTTGAAGCTTGGCCATTCCAGACCAGTGTTGTGAAAGCTTATAGCACTCAAAAAAAAAGGCAGTAACTGTGCTCCAGGTTAATATTCTGTTTCAGCAACAGCAGGGCCCTTTCGGGCTTTATTTTTCCTCTGCAAGACTAATACAATGCCACTCAAAGATACTGTTTCAGTTTCTAGACTGAAATGGAACTACAATGTGATTAAAACTCTGCCTGAATAAAAGTGGAAGTTTAAATAAACAAGTTTTTCAAAATTCTGGAGTGATTTTGGATTCCTAAAGGCACATCAATTCCAAAAAAATGAATAACAACTGGACGTAAAAGAGTATTATCTAGTGTTATTTAAAAAGAAGTAGTAATGAGCTGGGTCTTGGTTTTAGTTTTTGTTTGCTTTTAAAAATGCCATTGGCCATAAAAAAATGGATGTTAATAGGAGAAAGAACCTTCAGTCAGCTCAGCCAGATATATGCATGAGTTTGATGCTTAGTGGCAGATATTTGGGGCAATCCAATTTAACATGGGAAGAAGAACAGAACAGCATAGCAGTTTTTATATAGTAGTAGTATTTGTTGTTAGGCTTATATCCAATATTTTGACCTAGGAAATAGTCAGTGACATTTCTGTGTATTATCTAGAGGTAGTACAGCATTATTTGATAAAGTCTGAATATTGTAGCCTTATTAACATGCAGGCAGATAAACTGCACAAGCACAAGGACTGCCTCCGAATAAGAAGCGCTTGTTTTGCTGCGCATGATTTGTAAATCCACCAAAACAAAATTATATGAACAGGTAACACCAAAGTAAGCCAATAAAGTAACGTGTGGAAATGTAAAGTTTTAGCTCTTCTTGTAAAGCAGCTCAAACCTCAAGCAAGGAATAAGAAGATCACTTCAGCTGTAATATGGGCTATTAAGATTCTCTGCCATGTAGTGCTTTGATGTAGTCATGTTAGATGCAGAATAAACTCTGTTAATATTCTGTTCAGTTATTTTTTATCATAGTTTTGAATTTAATGTCTGACTAGATCTGAAAACCTTTCCTCATTTACATCCAATCTACAACAGTTTTGTACAGAAGGAAAAAAAACCCGAACCAAAACAAACCCCTAATCAAACAAAACAAAAACCAAACAAAAACCAACCAACCAAAAAAAACCCCCAAAACAGCCACGCAGCCCTAATTGTACTATACACTGGTCTCAGAGGCATCATCCAGATCCTCCCCAAAGTCTGAGCCTCAGTGGGAAGATGGCAGAGAGAGCCTGGGGCACACAGTATCATGGCTCTGCAACACAGACTTTCAGCACTATAAGCCTTTGGGCACCTCTGGGTCAGCCAAGGTGGCAGTGATCACAGTACCTTCCAAGTCTTTCCTACAGTCCATTCCCTGCTGGCAGCCTTGCACTAGTCTCATGGTAGGTTTCTGTGATACTCTGGTAGAGCAAAGCCCAAGCATACTGAATTATTAGAATGTCCTCCACCACTCTCTTTCCAAATTTCCAAGGAAATCAGTATAGCGGAAGTAAAATCGCATGTTGTGACAATTTATAAAAGTAATTTTGTCACAGGTTGATTATTTTATTTTAAAAAACAAAATATCATTGAAACCAATTCATTTTACTCTGTGTCCATCCATCCTATTTGCCTCATGTTACTGTGGTGTCTTTTTCATTACACAGCTCTTGTTCTTGCCTGCCAGCAAATGTATCAGAGTTTGAAACCTCAGGAGGTAAAACTGCATGCAGTAGAACTATTACGTATAGTTGCTAATCATAAATGTAAAACCAGACATGTAGAAACACTTCTGTCCCAGTCAGAAACACTTCAGTCCCTCTTATAGATGCTGGTGTATATAACTGTGTGACCTGGTGGATGACAATCATATTGTAGCTCTGGCCCAAAAGCCCTACAGACAGAGCAGTGTCATTCTGTAGCTGCTGCTTGACCTAAAATTGCACACTGCTATCACACACTACAAGGTCAGGACAGAGTCAGAGAAGACACACTAAACAGTGATCTGACTTTGTAACTGTACCTGCAGGGTATAAAATACATGAATATTATATATATGAATATGTGAATGGCTGTTTAAGTACTGTCTTCCTCCCTGTTCTGTCTCCATGACAGTGTTGCTAAATTACTATGGTGTTTCTAGGTTTAGCAGAATGAAAAAAGTCACTCAAAATTTGACACATTACTGGAATTTGAGGGTGTCCTAATGCTCATGAGGGTCTAACTGAGACAGACTTAATTCCTTCATAGTGGTTCATATGATGCAGTGCTTTGAATTTCCGATCAAAACAACTTTGGTAACAGCATAGTAATCTACTATTGCTGAGCAGCCTTTGCACAGCATCAAGGCATTTGTGCTGACCCTCCAGCAAGGTGCTGGGGAGGGGCTCATCCAGGACAGCTGACCCAAACTATTCAAAGGGATATTCCATACTTCATGGCATCATGCTCATCAAGGAGGGGAGGGTGCTTTTAGGTTGGGTAGGTATTGCTTGGAGACTGCCCATGCATCAGCTTGGTTGTGGAATGTGGTGAGTAATCGCCTTGTTACTTGTTTGTTTGGGGTTGGAGTTTTTGTCTTCTTCTTCTCTTTCCTTTGCATGTTAAAATTTCTTTATCTTGACCACTGAGCTTTCTCTCTTCTGTTCTAGTACCTCCCTTGTCTTGCTAAGTGTGGGGTGGGAAGGATCAGCTCTGTGGTGCTTAGGTGCTGGCTGGTATCCAGTCACCACTGATGATGAGTACAAATTGTTTGCTCTGGAATTAAGAAAGTTAAAACAAATTTTTGCACAACATTTTAAAACGTTTTTTTCAGCCTTAGAGGAGAACATGAGAGGGAAAATGAACACTGTAATCTCCCCAAACACAAGACTTAACAATAGGAATTTGCAAATGATAGAGAATTTCTCTTGAAAAGGGACTCTTTTCTCCCTCTTTGATCACTAGCCATAGGCAGTAGTAGTTATAAGCAAAACTGTATTAAACTTCAAGATTTTTACTAATGCATTATTTCTGAGAGAAGTTGCTGCTTTTATGTTATATCAGGCTCCCTAAAATGTTTTAAAAAATCTTTAGCACTCTCTATAAACTGAGCAGCTCATTCAGACCTTCATTTTCTACGGTGTCCATAAATATGGTAATTTTAGCATTTCCCACTTCTTTCTCTCCCAGATATGATCCTCTCAGTGGGCCTGCCACTTCTGACATTTTCCTTCATTTTGTAGAGATAAGTAGCAACTTGGAAGTGCTTTCCCCAGGTCCCTTGTGACCAGAATTCATAATATTAATTGCCAAAAATTACCAGCTGCAAGTAATTTTATCTAACAAAGCTGCTCTGTGGCTTCCTCAAGACAATATAGTACTCTTTATGTTCCAACCAAGCACTTTAGCATGTAAATAGGAAGAAGCCCAAAGTATAATTAATATTTAAAAAGCAAAATGTCAGGCTCAGCTAAAGAGTTTTTAAGCATCCATATATTTTTTTCTTAAATCACATTTTGCTCAGAAGAATGTATTTTGGGACCTAACTGAGCAACTTTCAATTGATCAGGGCTTAGTGTTTTACTGCAAAGTGCTGAGAATGACAGAGCTATGTAAGCCTTGGGTCTAAAATGGGGAAAAATGCCATTAACTCTTCAATATCTGATCGCATAGAATCGTGTGTTTTCTGCTTTTTTAAAGAATGCAGAAGCAGGGGGAAAAAAACCAAAAAACAAACCCTAAACAAATAAAGAAGAAAACATAATTGGAGGAAATTCTGTTACTAGATACATAAAGAGAACTGCCTAATAAGCATACGTAAAGGAAAATCTATATTTTATAATCTCCTGAAGTCTGTGGTAAAATTAAAAGATCTTTTTGCAGATATATGTCAACAATGACAACTTTTGTTCTGCCAAGCTACCGAAATTTAACTTTGTGTTATAGAACAGGAAATCGTAGAGCAGAGATCTTGAATGCGGTATCCAACTTTCTGTACGAGGTCAAATGTTCTGTAATAGAGTTTGAAGATAAAGCAAAGCTGGTGTGCAGTTCTAGCCTTCAGATACAAACTTAACTCTTCTACTAAAGAATGTGAGGAAAAAAGTATATATTTCTTAGAAAGAATTCAGCCCCTCCACTACCCCTTGTGAGGATGTTGAAGACCACAATGAGGTCTAATCTCTCCGCATCAAGTCTTCCTGGACTCCACTGCCCTTCAGGACTGCCTCCCAAGGGACTCTTTCAATCAGACTCCTAAACAGGTGGTCAAAGGTAGCCATTCTGCTGCCATCCCTCTTTACAAGAATCTAAAAGTTATTTCATAACCACCTATGTCCAAGACAGTTTCTGTCAGCCACATTGCCCACGAGCCCTTCTCTATTCACAAACAGCAGCTCCAGCAGGTGCTTTCCCTAGCTGGGTCTCTCATCAGTTGTGGCAGGAAGTCATCTTCCTCACACTCCAGGAACCTCACTCTCTGTGTTCGATTTCCAGCAGACATCAGGTAAGTTGACATCTGCCCTGAGAACAAGCCTAACAATCATGAGACTTCTCCCAGCTGTTTATAAAATGGTTCATGTGCTCTTTCACCTTGACTGGGTCATCTATAACAGGCTCCTCCCTTGATATGTTAATGATCTTTTGTCTGATTCCTGTCCATAAATGCTCAACCTTTTCTTTACCATCATCAAGCTCTGGATAATCAAAGCACTCCCTAACAAGTAGGACCACCTCACTCTTTCTTCAGTGATCCCTTCCGAAGGGTTCATAGCCACTCATTCACTCATAGCAGCACTCCAGTCATGTGAGTTATCCTACCATATTTCTATAATTGTCACAATATCATAATTTTCCATCTTCACAATGATTTCCAGCATCTGTTCCTGTTGGTGTAGTGACACTTCCAGTGAGCTATTGATCCTGACACCTTTTTTGGGGATGAGACCCTAGTTTCTGAGTGAATGTTCTCAGGTACTTCTGTGGTTTCCAACACATAACAACCCTTGTGTTGTTGTTGCCACATGGATCTCCGTCCCCTACCCCCACTGAGATGGCTAGGGTGTTGCATGCATTAGTACAGAGACATTCCAGATGTGCTCCAGTGTGCTCAGGACTTTGTGGAGTGTGCTGAAGGACCTTACTAGAACACGCTTTCTAAAACACTGGCATGCCATCCCCAGGCTCATCTCTAGCAAGCCTGGTTTTACCCCTTTACCTCTTCAGACTTAGTTTAAAGCTCTTTCAAGGAGTCCTGCTAATGCTTGTGCAAAGATCCCTTCCCCTTTAGGAAATGTGAGCACCCCATTTCTTGTCAGCTGGTTTGATGTCTTGTAGACTAACCCATGATCAAAAACCCAAAAATTCTTCTATTAACACAGGTCTCAGAGCCAGGTGTTGGTCAGCTGAGTCTTCCTGTGTCTCCCAATATTCCCTGCAATTGGAAGCATAGAGGAAAACAACCTTGGAGCTCCTGATCCCTCAACCAATCAACATTCATCCAACACCTTTGCAAAGCTGATGAACAAGTTTGAAATGAGCATGCACAATCCTTCTCTGTTTTAAAAACTAGCATTATTATGAATACTAAATGATTATTATGATTAGTAATGAAGTTCTCCCAGATAAAATTGCATTAATTTATTAATTTTTATTTTTGAAATCATACAACTACTCGGGTTTTGGTATTCTTGAAAAGCAGCCTTGAGAATCCTGGGCAAAGTTACACACTGGTCGGTTCCCCCGCTGCTTAGAGGCTGTCTCGTGGGAATAGGGCGTGAATCTTTGCAAAGTAGATATAAGTTAGTGAAAGTAAACAATAAAGCGGAGAACAATGCTCAAATAGTATCGGTGTTCACATCGTTACTCTGGCTGGCTCCCCTGCACTCGGAACCCCCCCCGCAAAAAAATGTGAATATTTTGAGTGACTTGGAAATAACAATTAGCAATGGAAGCTATTGTGCATAGCAGCCACTCTCTGTGGCAGTTTGAACCTTAAAAATATTTCCTTGATTTAAAAGTAAAAAGACTGAAAGTGAGTTGAGACTTTGAAACTGTGCATATCTGAGATAAGAGATACACCATACAGTATGTATCACAAGTTTTAATATCACACGCACAGAAAAGGTCATTCTATTAAGAGACACTTATTGCATTTGCAAAATATGATTGATAGCAGTAAAAACACAATAGAATTACAAAATGTCATGACAGAAATGTCAGTGATTTATTGCTACAGAGTTGTTGTTACTGTCCATTTGAAGCACTTTGCTAAGTGGTACAGAGCATTTGTGGTTAAGCACTAGACTAGAAAAGGAGAAATGTGGTGAGTCATGTATGATCTTGGACAAGGCCTAGCCACTTGTCACTGATTGCTCTTCCCTAGATTACATAAATTGATTATGTGCATAATCTCCACAGATGTTGCAACCAGATGCTATAATGGTAGACTTGGTTAATACAGTTACTATATCCACTACAAGACGAGACTGTTGGGAAAAGGAAATTAGGCAGACTTTCTGGTCAATTCCTAGCAGAAATCCCCCAAAAGTCCCAGTAGGTATTTTTCCTCGTAGTGTACATGCCATTATAGTGACACAGCTGCTATAATAGATGTCTCAGTATTGAGGATGTGCAGTATTCTCCTAAGGTAACAAAATAATATTAAATAAAATAGTTTTTCTTCTCTTTGTCATACTCTGAGTAACTGTTGGGTAACTTGGGAACATTTCTGTAATGTGATGGAGGCAGTTAGTGCTGATAAATGTTTTTTTTTAAGAAGGTTTTACTTTCCTCTTGTATTAGATAAAGCTACTTTTCCCCTGGATATTTACAAACAGTAGATCATTAGCAGAATAGAGGACTCATCATCCATGTGATTACCTATGAATCAAGTCCTTAGCTCATGTTAATGGGCTGATTTTTCCTTCTGATGGGTCTGGCACTACCTCTTAAGTGATAAAGTTATTTCCTTCTAGCTTGCAGTAAATGTGCTCAGTAGATCTTTTATACCAATCACTGTTGCAGAATAGGAGCTATGGCTGGTTACATACATGGTGATATGCAGAACTCCATCAGAAATATTTAGACTTTTCTTGTAACCTAACAAGGTACTACATGAAATCCTTGCAATAAAGAAATATTTAAACCACAATACCAAACAATCTTCTTGGAATCTGGCTATGACAGTTTAATATGCACAAAATTAGCAAAGTTTGAAAGAAGATGGAAAATTATTAAGAAACAATCATAAGCAGTCTGACCACATTTTAGCTGGTTGCCAATGGCTGTGCTTATTCCTTCCTAAAGTTCAGTTCTAGTCATACATATGCTGAGGTGTACATGCATATATATCCTGGTGCAAGTCCCTGTAATCTGATTTTGAAAAAAATGTTTATGCCATCTCCCCTGTTTTTTGAACCAAGCTGATGGATTTAAAGTTGCCATTTAAGCCCAAGCCCAATTTATGCCTCTGTCATCAGCAATATTAGTCAAGCCATACTGGAGTGTAGTTTCTGGGCATGACTTTGCTTTGTACAGTGATTCAAACTTGCTGGATCAGACAGAAAAATAATATAGCACAAAGTAATTGCCCTGGAACTGCACAGAAATCCAGGTATGCAACACTATGTTTCCCCTAGCATACCTAGAGAGCAATAATGGACTGGGATGTTCTTCAGAGAGAGTGACTGTATGTGTTTGATCCATAAGTTTTGGGGTAGACCTTGTGCTCTCTGCTGAGAATAATGAAGAGAATGCAAGATAGAGGGACTTGCAACATTGCAAGCATTGGGAGCGGGAGAAGCCTGCAGAATGATCCAGGACTAGTTTGGTTGAGTGACAGTGCTGGCCAGGTGGGAGGACACATCTTTGGGGATGCAGGTAGCAGCATAGATGCCTGCTGTGCAGCTATTGCTAACAAACCCTTCTTAGACATGTCCTTCTGGGCTGCCATTTTAAAATATGCATTTAATCCCTTAAGGAACCTTTGGGGGTGACTGCTGGAGGTGTAGCCATGTAGACCTCGGGGCTCTGCTTGAAAGCAGTCCCTGCTTACCACACTGAGGTTGCTCATGGTTTCTGCTTCACCAGGCTCTGGAATGTCAGTGAGAAAATGCTGAGGAAACTGGCATTTTCTGACAATGGGGAGGTGACAATAGTCTGCATCTTTTCTTCAATCTAACACAAGTCTTTATCCTCTTCAATATAGAAAAGTATTTTTCCTCCCTGCCTGAACAGCAGAAATCACTGCAAGTGGTTAGTGACAGGTGTTATTCCAAGATCATCCCAGCTTCTGCAATATCATCCTTTGCTTCTGCCACCAGGTCCCATAAAGCAACTCATGTCAGAAACCCCAAAGAGGCAGGGAGGTTTTTGTGTGATGCCATATGCCAGCTGAAACCAGAGGACATTATTTTCTGAATTTATCAACCTCAAAAGAGATGCAGCTGCACCAGTTATTATCTCTTCTGACTATAAAGCAACATTTCCTTTTTCCACTCCAGTGGTTTGATATAATGCTGCAATAATGGCAAAGCCATTAACAAGCTGAAGTAAAGTCATGTTGGTTTCCATTGCTGGCCCAGATTTACTGTATAATTTAGTTTTGCTGATCCTGTCTCTGACCTGTCTGTTTCGCCTAGTTTGGTTTCTTCCCTCTTTTCAAATAACTTTAAGTTACTACTGTCATCTGGAATGAAATTTACATTGTTTCCTCTTCCCAAAGCCAAGCCTAGGTATAAAGTTTTGCTCGGTCTTAATAAGATACCGGATGGTATTAAAAGCCCGTTTTCTGTCTTGATACTTGCTCTTGTTACTTTACCAGACCAAGGAACCTCAATATTCCTTTTTCTGAATACATATAAGAAATTAAGTAGCTGCATTTGGTGCTTCATAAGCAAAGAGGAGGATAAAATATTTGTTTGTTTAGTTGGTGATCTTGCTATGCAGACTGATGTGAGAAACTTGAAATAATATATACAACATATCTTCTAAAAGAAAAGACACAGAAATGCTGAATAATTAATGTGTCTTTCAGTTATTTATTTGTAGAATATTGCATCAGGTAAGCCTGTTGCACTGTTGTCCCTAGAATTTTTTAAAATTGCGTAATTAATTCCCAGTAAAATAAGTTGTATATTACTTCTATAGCTGATCTGTCTAATTAGTAGATTTTTTGTTTGCAGCTGTAAGATTAAACCTTATTAGTATCCTTGTGCTTATTCAAATAGTTTTATAATCTCCTTTATGAAATTCAAGCCATGAAAGCTTAGCTAAGTCTTCTAACACCTATCACCTAATTTTGAAACAATGTATACAGCACAACAACCATGGTTATCCCCAAAATATATACTTTTCTAATTCACCTACGAGGCTATATTTCTAATTGTTACACTGTAAACCATGTTCTTAAAGGTTTCAAAATATTGTTATGATCAGGAGGGGACTGAGATACTGTAGCACAAGACTGATGTCTGAGGCAATATCAAAGCAAGCAAACACATTTTCTAGAGTGATTCATTTGTATTCCTTCATTTTAGTAATTTCTCTAATTTTTTTTAAGAATACTATGGTTTTGAAAGAAAGAACCATCTCCATACTAGAAAATGGAAGTAGGAAAAATTATTTGAGAAGCAGTCCACAGAGCCCAGTATCTAAGCATTTTTTTTAAAAAAATGAATTATTCAAGGAAGAGGTTCAGAAAAGGAATTGGCTCTGAGGACCAGAGTTTTTTGCTTTCTAATGTTTTTTCTCTGGAAACTTTGTCTAAGTAATCACATTTCTAGCATCAACTGACTTCAGGATGTTTTATTTGTCAAAATACAAAGCAGAATTACATTATCACTAGCATTTTTCCTTTGCACTCTACAGTGCTCCTCAGATAAAGAGTCATGAGACTGTGATTTAGTTATTATTTCTTTCCATCTCATGCTGCAAGTAGATGTGATTGATTGAACTTGCAAAATTTCTCTCTGGATTTTGGTTGTCTCTTTGCTAGAAAATATCTGATCACGAGTTTTGATTCTAATTTTGATTTTGGTCACCATCTTGGAATAGGACTGAAAGAGGTTTTGAGTCTGGACTCTGGCAAATTCTTTCTTGCAGTGTGTCCGGACATTTGGAGGCAGAATTTGCCTTCAGCCAATATCTATTTGTTACATGTCTTCCATTGTACATCATATGTAGTTTTCTGTCAGCTAACTCAAGTTATTTCTTATTGCTATAACAGATTTCTTTGGCACAAAAATAACAAAAAAAGTATTTTCCAGAACCAGCAAATGTCAGGTTTTAATGCCACATAAGGTAGCTGTTTTGTGACTGTGCGGAATACAATAGATTCTACAAGGTATGGGTCTAGATGTTTTGTGTCGGTGCCTATATGTCAGATTCACTTTGTCCAGTCATCATTTTATGGTGAATGCAATTGTTTAAACAAGAGCTGGGAGCTGAACTGCTCTGTCAATCTATCCATCAGTACACTCAGTGGTGCAGTTTGTCTCCATCAAATGTGGCAGTTTAACCTCCAGCAGCAGGCAAGCCCCATGCTACAATTCTGTCCTCCCCAGTGAGGTGGGAGAGCGTATGGGAAGCCTAAAAGGGCAAAAAATTGTGAGTTGATGGCAGTTCAAACCAGTCAGCAAGCAGGTGTTTGGCGATTTCCAGGAAAGAAAGACTTCATCACACATATTGGTCATCTGAGAAGACAAATGCTGTGACTTCCAATGTCCCCTTTCCCTCTTCTTTCCCATCCCTTTAGTGCTGAACATTGACATCATATAGCAGGGAATATCCATTTAGTTCTCAGTCAGCTGTGCCAGCTGTGTTGCCTTCCAATCTAGGGCACCCCCAGCACTGGAAGGGTAGCATGAGAAACAGAGTAGACCCTAATGTTGTCCAAACAGTGCTCAGCAACAGCAAGAATGTGAGTCTGTTGTCAACAGTGTTTTGGTCTTAAGCCCAGCATCCCATCAGCTGCTATGGGACAATTAACTCTATCCTAATGAGCTCTTGAACAATTGAAGGGTTTTTATTGGCTTGATTTTCTTGTAATAAGTTTGTAAATTGGTAAACCAATATTTAAGTGTTCCCTTGACTTAGATTTTTGAGATATTGAAGCTATTCCAGTATATGTAATACACCTATCATCTAAAGAGGAGTATAAGTTTGTGAATTCAGGACCTCACAGAGTTCCTTGTGCCAATACAGTCCTGTTTAAGTTTCACTCTTGTAAAACCTGAAGAAAATAAGTGAATAAAATCTCTCATAGACAATAAAACATGAAAAAGAAATCAATTAAATCTATGAAAATAGACCTATTCTACTTTTATTACAGCCTTAAAAATATTTACTTCCATTTCTTTGTTTTAGTGAAACATTTAAGTGAATTAAATAGTCCTATCGTTAAGGCATAAGGTAAGAAGAAATATTTTCAGGGTGGAATATGGGATAAGCTAGGATAAATTCTTGAAAACAGCCTTTTGCTTTCTCACTAGAGAGAGTGGCCATGCACATTTCATCCCTTCCTCTCTCAGGAAATTTGCAATTGGTCATCTCTGTGCAGGCAGAGTTATATATAATTTATGTTATCAATTACCTAATGTTTAATATACATAAAACAGAGTTAGAGGAAACATTGGTACATTCACTAATGAGTTTCTACTGGAAAGGCAGACATCAGCCTGGACCATGCTGGCATTCATCAGATCAATTTCTGGAAGTTGTTGGAAAGTCTGATCTTTGAATTTTCTCTGTTGCTTTTTTGACTCTGTTGGTTTTCTTGGAGCTCTATACACAATTTTGTTTCAATATTAAAAAATCTTGCCAGTACTGTTAGTCAGGAGCATCTTGGGGTTTTTTGGACTTCTGTGAGAAACATCTCAGCTCTAGCCAACTCACTGCTGAGTAAAGTAGCAAGAGAAGCTGAGCCAAGCCCCCAAGAGCAGTGCCTTACAGAACTGATCACGGTGTCAAAGAGTGTTAATACCCCAGACCAGGTGTTATGGAAAACGAAGCACACCAATTCACTGAGTTTTAAACACTGTGCCATACCTAGCTGTAGCAGGTTGTAACCAGGCAGAAACACCAATTCAGTGTAGTGGTTTGGTCCAAAATACTCATTACTGTTTATCTTCTGTGAGATAAGAATTAGGAGAAATACAAAGCAGGCACCAAACTTGAAAGAATATAAAGAAGTTTATTAACAGACCTAAAAGAAGGAAAAAAAAAAATATACCACCTTCAGAACTCTCCTCCTCCCCCCACCTTCCTCCCTTTTCCCACTGACAATGTAAAAAGACAACCCTTCAGATGTTCAGTCTGTTTATCACTTCCATAATAACCTTGTTCAGTTCATTTAGGAAGAGGAGTCTCTCTTGCTCATGCTATGAAAACAGTATCACAACGAGACAGCCGCCCGGGTTGGTTCTCTGCTCGCATGTGAGTCCCTTCCCCCGACTTGCAGCTTTTCCCACAACTGCTTTTGAGGCTCCACTCTTGAAGATTTTTGGGGTACAATTTTAAGGTTGAACCGTTCAGAAACAAAAGTTCTCTTCACCCATCTCTGGGAGCATTTAATCTCTAAGAACAGAGGCCCTTGTCCTTCCCTGGGAGCAAAGGGTCTTCCTCATCTTCATCTCTAGGACTATCTCTGGGAGCATCTCTAGGAACTGAGGTTTTCTCCTTTCCCATTTGGAGCAAAAGTCCTCATCTGGTCCATCCCTCCCTGTCCAAACTTCTCATGAAATTACAGCTGTGTCAGCATCTGCCTATCTCAGCGCAGGTGCTTTTGCTTACGAGTTGAACACTCCACCCCCCAGATCTTCATGGAATTACAACAGGATACTCTGATATATCATAGCTTCACAACAGAATTTCAGCTTTAAGCATCTCCTCTCTCTCTTCCCTAGGGTTTTCAGCTCTTCACAGGAATAAAAAGGGTTAATCTCACCTCGGCCTTGCAGCTTTGCAGCTGGAATGTTGAATTTTTCTCATCGTAGTGGAGAGGGGGGGAGAGCCAAGCCGCTCTGGCTGCCCACGGCAAGGCAGTGGGGGGGGGGGTTCCACGGCTGGAACAGGTCCATCGGCTCCAGGATGGCCGTGGCCCGGCCCGGCCTGGCCCAAGCAGAGCCTGGCCGGGCCCGCTGGCCCCCACTCGGGGCCCGCAGCCACCTGTCCCAGCGCTGGAAACGAGAGAGAGCTTGGGGGGGGGAGGTTTGCCTGTTCTTAAGTGTGGATCACAGAGGCGGTCACAACTTTAATTGGCTAAAAGAATTGTCCATATTCAAACTGGCCAGCTGATAGGTCCTGTCAAGTCATAGAGGAAGCTGTAAGCAACCCCTTGCAAGAACATCACTTCCGGGACTATGCTTTGCCAACCCATGACACTAGCCTACAGAAAAGATGACTGAAATTAAGAATGTGAAGTCCAAAACAGATGTATCTTTTGCACAAAGCAGAAGGGACATCTCAGGCTTAGCTTGGGTGCTGGATCCTCCTTTTGACTCACACAATGCAGCAGGACTGATAATGACAGGTAAATACCAGGTTCTGACTCCCCTCAGAGTCAACAAGAAATTCAGTCTCAAAGGGAACTTGTTCCTGTCATCTCTAACACTCAGTTCTTCCCCAGTGCATATGGTGGTCATCTGGATGGGGCTATTGCAACGAAATTTCCAACTGTTCATCCTGGAGGGGAGAATCATGACCCCAGGATAGGGTAGATAAAAATGTAAGGTGTCCATGCACAAGCATAAAAATTTTGAAACAGTGTTGATCAGGTAATTTTTCTTTTGAAAGACCTCCTAAAGAGGTCAGAGTCAAGGTACAACACACACAGGATTTCCTACCCACCATGCTTCGCAACCACAGGCAGAACTGACACCAACTTGCTTAGTAACAGATCCTCACTCTCCTCCTGTCTTGGATCTCCTGTTTTGCAGGTATTTGTGCTGTCAGAATTGATTCCCTCTGAGGAATTTCCAGTATCGGGTCATCTGAATGGTCAGTTTATCTTCAGAATACATAGGAGTACATGGGGCTTGGAAGACCTATGCATGGGTATGGACGTAATCCACTCTCAAATGGTTCATGTATATTTGGGGTTCTTGAACCCTGCCATTAGTGTCCACAAACAGCATTATACAGAATGCATGAGTACAGAAATATTTTTAATTGGCTAATTCACATAGCATATAGCAGAGAGGCAAACATTCTAGCAGACCGCTACTGCAGCATGGTTGCCACTCCCAGTGCAGGCACTCAGTGACTCTCTGCTGCACACACACATGACAGTTGACTGTGAGCATGTGCTCTTTGTACCAGGCTGAACCTCAGTACTTCCAAGAGGCTCTCCTTGTACCATTTGGTGTTTTTCTTGGGTATTTTATATCCCTTTATATCCTTTACATCCTTTTCTGTTGGAGGTTTTCTCTGACCTACTATCACGTTTCATCTCTAAGCTACAACTTCTTTCAAGAGGCCTGTGACTGCCTTACAGCTCAGTAGGACATTTCTCACGAAAAAATACAGGATTTGGTCCAAAGTCACATATCTTGTCTGAGGCACTTTGTCACACACCCATGAGCTGTGGGATGAAGTTTCCATCCTTGACAGCTCAAGGACAATGACCTTCTCACGATTTCCCTCATCCTGTAGGTTTAGTGCCAAGGGCTTGTCTCCTACCACCAGTGAGCTGTGGTTGCAAATCATCTTCAATGTCTTGATGTGATGATGATGGCTCCATCTAGACTTGCTCCTGTCCCCATGGTTTTCTAAGAAAGGTGTGGTGCTCTTCCTTATGGGTCTCACACATGACTATCCTTGTTTTGTTAGCAAGTCATATCAAAGTTTTAACTCAAAAAGTGGAACATCGTCCCCAACTGTAACATGGTTTCCAAAATTGTATGAAAAATAACATTTTGATTAATAAGGAATGCCAGTAGATTACAATTCATTTAAAGCTAGTACTCTAACATGGACATAATTTTATAGGATCACAGAATTGTTCATCTTGGAAAAGAGCTCCAAGATCAAATCCAATCTTTGGCTGAACATCATCATATCAATAAACCATAGCACTAAGTATCACGCTGAGATGTTACTCAAACACCTCCAGGTATGGTGAACCCCATCCAGCCCCATGGACCTCTGAGTGTCTAATTGGAACAACATGTCACTAACTACTTCCTCCTGGGTTACAGGAGGTCTGTGCTGCTCCCTGTCCCTGTCTACCAGCTCAGGGGACTGGTTGCCCTGTGTGTAACTGGTCTTTTTTTTAAAGACTGAGATAAAGAAGGCATTAAGTACCTCAGCCTTTTTCTCATCCTTGGTGTCAAGGTTCCCTACCCCATGCATACTTATGAATATTTTCATGACGCTTTATTTTTTTCTTCTAAGTTTCCAGAGTCTTGATTACAGAAAATTCCCAGTAATGTCTTATGCTGAGTGTGAAAACAGGTGACACAAGTATTGCCTATTTGTCACAACTCCCCAACATTCCTAGTTCTCATACTGTAGCCTATGATAGTACAAAGCAGTGTCACTTCACATGAGACATTTTAAAGCTGCAATACAAATATAAGAATGGATTTTATCTGTTACCACAAGGAAAGTCTGGGTTTTAACTGTTGTCAAAATATCTTTTAGAAAATATTGTAATGGTACTTGGGTGTTGATAAGAGTTTTCATAAATCATTAAGGTGTTATCATTAGCCCAACTCTGGAAAACCACTCAGAACCACTCTGATATTTATTATATTTAGCTAAAGAGCTTTTTTTTTCAATCAGGAAGGAAAAAAATCATAATGGTTGCCACTGAAAAATGGGAAATAAACTCCCCAACCGACTTTACTAGCTTAGAAAGCTGATATTACTTTATTAGCTGCACTGGAATTATGGGGCTGTCCCCTCAAAGCATGCATGCCCTGTAACCTAACAGATCAGGTTATATTTCTGAAAGTAATACAAATCCATCACATTTCCTGAATACATGCATATATGTTAATTATTTCTGTTGGATTTGTTTGGTTCCAGATCTTCTGATAAATCTTTTCTCCTTGAGCGTATCTCAAATATGTGGCCAGGTCATAATGTACCTCTCTAATCATTCTTTGCTCTGACACACACAATCCTTGTTCTCAAAACTAAGCTATCAGCTAGTACTCATTAATCACTGATATGAGTAAACAAGGAAGCATTAGCTGAAACAAGACTTATTACTCGCAGATGTAGGGAGTTAACACTAGGCCACATTAATCTCTGACATTTGTACCAAGTACTGAACGGTACAAAACTAAGAATTAACCATGAATATAAGGATCATACACTATGTGTTAAAGTTAAAAGAATTTTCCATCTTCTCCCACTGCAGGGAGGAGTTCTAAGGAATATAACTTGTTTTTTAAAGGAATATAACTTGTTTAATAACAGAACGGTTCCCTTTTAATCTTTATATGCCTGAAAGATTTTCTGCCCTCTTTTTCCCAGTTCTCATTTGTACAATAAATTAGCAATTATGTATAAAATGTTACTTTCTTTTCAAAATATTTTTATTATATTTGTGATCCTGCTGCTATATATTATGCATGGGACTAATAAAGAGATAAACTCAAGCATTAGCTATTCATTTGAAAAAGCAGGTGTTTGAATTCATATGAACTTACATCCTTAAATGATATCTATGCAATTGTCATGGAAGTCATTTATGATTCAGGTAGACCATAGTGTAAAAACAGATTAATTTCAAAATGACTGTAATACTGTGGAGGTGCCCTCTGTGTCTTCTGTAGTAATAAAAGAGCTTGAAGTTTGCCAAAATTTTCTCTTCACTAATAAAAAGACAGCAACTGGTAATCTATGTATTTTGGTATTGTCTAGTACTGCTGTGTTGTGCTGAAAAACAGTCACCCAGCACTGCATCTCAGAAGTGTCTATTTCTTATTAACCCATTTCTAAATAAGGACAAGTTCTGTCTTCATTCAGACATTTAATGCCTTTACATTCAGGGAGGATACACAGATTCCTACATGTTCATAATACAGGCCTGGCTGTAAGATTCTTTATGGCCAGTTCTTTGTAATCTTCAAAAGAGCAGTGCTTTTTTTCACTTTTGTGCATACTAAAATTAGGTCTTTTCAGTCCTTGAAAATATTTTTTTCTAAGAATTATCAGAGCTCTATTATGTGATCTGTTTTGATTTGACTTGATTTGGAGAACTGTTTAAATCTTCCCACTGAAATAAAAGGAAAGGCCAAAAAGAGAACATTTTACTCTGCCTGTACTCTCAGTTTGTCTGCCCTGCTGATGTAACCATAAATAAAAAAAACCTTTATCTGACATATAGTCACAATGAGGATGCCAGTGGACTGAAGCTTTATTGGATACTAGGCATTTGCATTGGATTGCAGCCAAAGGGATTGCTGAATTGTGGATGACTGCAGGTGCAGACTCCACCAGACTCAGGCATCAGGTGATGACTCAAGGCATGTGCCTACATGAAGTCTTATTTTTAAAAAATAGTGCTATGTCTTCCAGCTGTACAAAAGGAGATGTCACAACTACACATAGCAGACCCGCAGAAGGTAACACACTTCAAGTAATGCTATCACAGCTTTTATCATGTTAAAAGGTAGAGCAGCAGGAATCTCTAGTTTAGGGAAAGTGTCCACTGACATGGAGATTTAGATGTTCATTGTTACTTTATTTGTATCTAGTAAAAAAAATAGAAAAAAATTACCTATACAAGAAAGAATAAAAAGAAAGGAAGGATTTCAGAAAGGGAGTGATCATATTTTTTATAAAGGAACTGGTGTTGTCGCTGACTGAGAATAAGTAACTAACATCCATCCACTCTGAAAAATGACATGTAATGGAGATCGCAATTCCAACTCTAAACCAGGAGGAAAACGAGGCCACAAGAGAAAGTAAAGGATGTATGTTCCTCTCCTCATGGAACAGAAATATGATTTTAAAGACAACTAAATACAAAATCCTGCCCAAATATTGGAAAACCAATCATCAAAAAAAAATAAATTCCAGAGCCAAAGAAAACCAGACTTTTAATTTTTATTATGTGTTCTTTTCACTATTTGAGCATTCTCTAATTCACAAACCTATCATATTTACTATTGGTTTGTGCCCAGATCTTCCAAGGCATTCAAGAGTCTAAGCTGTGTTTAGGATTTCAAGCGAAGTTGGACTCCTACACAAGGACCAAAACACCTTAGAGAACATAAGAGTTGAGGGAAGATTTTGATACAGTTGTTTTTTTCAGTTGCTTTATAATTTTCCTGATAAAGGCTTGATCTTGCAACACATGTATTTTTCACTTAATGCAATTTACAGCATCAGTAATGGATATCACGCTACCTGAAGTGCATAGATTCCCATGGCTCCAAACATGTACTAATTTTCATTTTATGTAGCTCAAATGAGAGCTGTTTTTTTCTTGAAATAAAGATTTCCTCAAAGATGAGATCCCCATTCTCTTTGTATTTAGTACAGAATATCTTTACCTTCCAGGAATTCCAAGATTCCAGATGAAAATATGACTAAGTTGGTCTTTAATGCGTGAAATTAGAAAAGCAGTACATAAATGGAACGCACCTTAAGCAACTACTTTTTCTGGTTTCCACACCATTAATTTAGCTGAGTCAAAGCACTACTAAGTACAAAAGATAATTTGTGCATTGCAAGTCTAATTTTAATTCATGTTGCCATTTGTAATGCATTTGATTTAGGTTCAAGTTTAAATGATCACTGTCACAACACCTGACCAAAGATCACCTAACATGTTCAGAACAAGCTCATGAGTACACAAATTTCTAATTTCACTCTGGATGGAGATGTGGCTTTTCTCACTGCAGTGAAGAATATTCTAGGTGTTGAATGAGGTGCAGGATGCTTAGCGAAAATAAACAGCTCAAACATGACCTAAGAATACTGACACAAAATCCCAGTGTGCTGTTTGCATGAGTCTTTTTCTTCTGTAAGACTGTCAGTACAGTTTGATGGTTTTAGTTTCCCCATAAAGGGCCACAGAGCTCTCTGATGATGACAAAAGGTACTTAGTGGTCTTCTGGTGAATCCTTCCCGGCTCCACAGACCTACACACTCTGCCCTTTTAGATGTCTCTGATGAGCAATATGGTTTGTCCTAAGACCACCAGGACGGAATAGCAGGAGGAACTGTCTGGCTACTTAAATAATGTGTTGATTCCAGAGATAGAGTGATAGATGTGATGATTCTGATTGACTTTGGCACATACACTGGTCTGCAAAAGGGTTTAAAATACTGCTGGAGACTGGCCCAGCTGGTTACAGGCAGCTCCCAGGTGCACGTTCCCCTTGGCAGGGACGCCTGCAGAGCATGTCCAGCCTGAAGACAGTGAACAAGTTCTTTTGGAGAGGTGAGTAAAAATACTAAGATCCGGTTATGTATGGGGATAAAATCCTAAAGCAACTCCAGAGGAGCTTGTTGATTTGTAACTGTTCATTCTGTAAGGCCAAAGACTGCAAACACATACATTTCTAGATGAATCTGTTTATATTATAGCCCTTTAGACCTGCTTATGTTATATTGCATTGGCAATATTTAGACACTGTACTAGCAATAAATCTAGTCATAATAATCCACTTAATTAGTGTTGTACTTCTCACACCTTACTGCTAGTCCTCTCTCCACTACTCTGTTACAGGTTCTCAGTGGCATGGTTGGCAAACTCTTTATAGTATGCAAAAAATGTCTAAACCCCTTCTACATATCCGTCCTCAGCACAACTGATGGTAGGGTAACCAAGGTGGATGGGTTTTTTTGACTCTTCTAACTCCTTAAAACGTGTGGAACTCCTTCTTCCTCACCTCAGGCTATCCTATTCTTTTGCTTGTGTGCCCTCTCCTCAGCCCTGGTGTAGATGGTTTTGACTGCCTTACAGATGTCAAAGCAGATTTAGACAATGAATGATGCTGTCAGGCATTGCCACATTGAAAATTGCTTTGAGCAAATGTATTATTTTTCAAGTGATGAGGAATCAGGGAGGAAAAAAGAATTCATAAGCATACAAAAATGGAGGTGGTTTCCATGAACGTTCCAGCATGCACAGCACTATGATCTTGTCAAGTGGCTGAAGAATGCTCATGCTTTATCTTCCCTTGCATTCCTTCTGAAGCAAACAGGACTAATAGAAATGTGAATTCTATTAGCTTTTGCACAGTGTTCATAACAGCCCGTGCCAGTCAGACCTACTACTTGAGAAAGAAATTAATTTTAAATGCAAAGTCTCAAATGACCTTAAAACACTTCCAATAAGTATAAGATAATTCCGTCACTTCAAGTATATTTGAAGATATTTTTCTGAGTATTCAGGGTTCATCATAAATCAATTTGTGTCTTTTTTAGTATAAGTTGATGCAGAAAACTGTAATTATATCTCATTGTACGGCAAAGATTTTACTGTCAAATTTGACAAATCAGATAGAGGTTACAAGTTCCCATTTACTTTGAAGAACATGAGTATCAGTGAGGGCAAGAGTAAGATATTCATGAATTTTTTGGGTTTCTAAAACATAGCATATAATAAAAATTGGTATTTTAAAAAAGTCTACAGTGTGGCAGCATCTTGAAAATAATTACTAAATTTATCATCACCTATACCTTAAGGCATCCTTCTTTACATGGAACTATGACTAAACACTGAGGGCTGCATAAGCTGAGACAGGCTGAGAATTCATTCCTTCTATCTGGAGTGTGGCGGAGACAGCTCTGAAGAGCATGCACATCAGCATGTCTACGTGCCTTGGCCTGGCTCCACCCCCTGTTATAACTGTACTGCAAGAGAGAATGAGAGCAGCAATAAAAGGCTATCAACTAAGGTAAAACTATGACCATAAATAGAGATTTCAAAAGCAATTGCAAATATTTAACATAGCTTTAAATAACTTGCTTGATGTATTCTCATCAACAGATGATAATAGATAGGCTTTTTTTCATTGTCATAATTCTGAATTTAGGTCTTAAATAAATTTACAATTCCAATTCCAATTTCTTCCCAATTTGAATTTTTAAATCATATAAGCCAGAAATTCAATATATATTTTAGATTCAGGTACAGAGACTGCTTTTCCTTAAGAACTTTTTGGCAATAAAACTTAGGTAGATTTTTACTTCCTTTGGTTTTTCTTTGAATATTCTCTGAAGATGCCCTAATTGTAGCACTCCAATACAAAGGCAAAACTTCTGGGGAAAAGCATTCAGATTAAGACTGAAGAGTATGTAGGTAAAAATAAGCAATAGAGAAAGACTGAAGGTGAGTACATGAAGGCAAAATGAGTTGATAAACTCATTACTGCTTTGCTGTTCCGCCTGTGAACAGAAGGTATACTGAATTGCATTTAACTTCAAGTCTTGTGAAAAAAATGCAACAATTTTAGTTATTGAGGAAAGCAAAGTTAAGTCTAGTGTGTTGAACACTCTTTAGAAGATAGATATCGCTGTCCTAGAGCTTGTCTCACTTTCTGGTTTAATGACTGATATTTCATACTGGTATATGAAAAGTGAACATCATTAAAATAAATATATATCGGTATAAAAAGACTCTAGAAAAACAGAATCACTGAATTTCTCTCCCAGGAACTCATATTCTGTGAAAGAAGTTACCGTATTTACATTAACTCTTCTGAATGGTAGCAGTAGTCGGTATATTTAAGCCAAAGCTTCAAAATAATCTTAAGGGCTTTGCAGAAAGAAGTGCAAAAACAATGGAGGAACAGCTGCTGGATTTCTTTGGAAAAGCTTTGGCCTATTCAAAAAGAAACTCTATAACTTAAGCATTATCAATAACTTCAGGGAAGTTCTTTGATAACCTCTGAGAGGAATTTTAGTCCTTTCAAGGTGTACAGTAGAAAAGATGTGTATGAATTATGATCTGACTATGCTGTCATTGCACTATTACTGTCAGCATAAAAGCTGATTAGTCAGGATATTGAAAGAGTTTGGCCTGAACATAGAACTCCATCTGATCATTCTGCTCTGTCAATGGCAAAGACCTGCATGCACAGTGATTGGTTAAAACCCCCACAAAATCAAAGACACTATGGATTCTGGTGCTGAACTAAAAATAATTTTTTTTCCCTGAAGATCAAAATTACAGAACTTGAAATTTTTATCAAGATAAGCAGTATTAATGGTTATAGTGTAGAATACTAGTAAGCTAATTAAACTTCTCTAAACAAACAAAACCACTAAAAGTCTCCAAAAAAAAAAAAAAAAAAAAAAAAAAAAAAAAAAAAGTCCTGAATCACAGCATTAAAAAATACTTAAATACTTGGATAAACAAGCAAATTAACAAAAAAATAAAAAAAAAAAGACAGAAAAGCAATATGACAAATAGAGGTTCTGTCCATGTTTTTGGACGAATATGTCCCACAGTTTCTGCAGTAATAAGACTGAGATCATGACAGTTGGCCTGTATGTACAATGCTGTGATTCCCATTGTTTCTTAGCAACTTGTAAGTGACTGCAGTCTTTCTTGAGGGGTCAGCTGGAAATCCAACCTCAGAAGAATTGTCACCATAGATAATAGCTAAGTTTCAAAGTTAAAGAAAAACATATCATAACTACTGCCCTTTTAAAAAGCCCACATAGCCTCTCCAGTTCCAAAATTCTTTGCTGTTCTTTTCCATGCAGGTTTTGGTGCTGAGCCTTTACTCCCTTTAAAGAGACATGCTAATCTACAACTTCTTTTCATTGGCTTTTGACTTATTTCTTGTGCCAGATTGTTGAAGATGAGGAATTCTTGCAAATCATCCTAACTTTATATGTAACTGCAGCTAGTTTTCTTTAGAGATTTGATATATTCGGTGAAGCCTGAACATACTGTTGATTAGTCACAGAGGAGGTGTATTTTTAAATTGCTGAAGTTCAGGCGAACTGGAACAGAAATTTCATTGATAGGATTTGTGTATCTCTCTCCCACATAGAGTTTTGCAAATCTCCCCTAAAAGAAAAAAGCCAAAATAAACCAAACACAGGGGACAGAGATATTTCACACACCTTGTTTCTTGGACTTCAAATTAATGGGAATTAGTTTAATGGCAAATTACTTTGGGGAAAAAACCTTAGTACTCTACATTGTTCATACATACAATTTAAAAATCCTCTGTCATATTCCATAAGTGTTTTTTCTGAATTTGGGCAGGGTTTGGCTCTTAAAAATGCCTGAATTTGCTCACAGAAGGAAATACCAGCATTTACTTACAGAAGGACTTGAATATTTGATTATAGGTGACTGTCATGATATTTTTTAAGCAGAATTATTATCTGTCAGTTCAAGTTGGTCCACTATGAGCTTACATGCACAGAAATTGAATAATATTGTATTTACACATCTTTATTACAACCTATTACAAGTTGTTATTGTCAACATTAAATGAGATATTTCTTGTGATTCAGTGTCTGGATGTAGCTAGAATATTATGCCACATAAGTTTTTTGTATTGACAGTATAATTAAACTGCTTTCATATTCTTTGTTGACTCAGATTTTGAGGTGCTGGTGGGTATAAATCTTGTCAGACTGTGAATTTAATTTTTACTTTTCAACCCAGTGTTGTACTCTTTCTCCTGAGTTTAAATTGATAGAGCATCTGTGACAACAGTTCTCCCTGTGGATGTTCTGTCTTCGCAGCAGCTGTAATATCAGAAGGTTTGGTAACTACAGCAGAATGCAAATAACTTCACCTCAAGTTAGAAGCAGCAGTATCAGTAGGTAAGGAATGGATTACATACTGCTTCAGTACTGGTAGTAACAGTACACAAGCTCATTTAGAGCTCCAGGTATAATATTTTTCCTGTGGCCCCTTCCTTTTGCTTTCTCTGTGATGCACTTGCACAGGAAACCCTCTTTGTATGGGTAAGGGAGAGCAGACGTTTCTGGGCACTGACCCTTAACATGTCATTCAGGGACTTCTTCAGGAGCCCAGGATGGGGAGTGGGCTTCTGGACCTCAATTTGTTATTTTACAGCCACACTGGGCTGACTGTTCCAGAAGTAAAGCAATCTTCTAGTTGGTATTTCTCTAAATGGAGGGAGAGGAGCATGGGCATCTATCATTTTTCCAGGAATAGTCACAGTGGGAGAAGTCCAGCTGTGGACAGAGTACCTTGTAAGCATTAAGATTCAACAAAAATTTGCACTTTGATTTCATAAATACACATTTAACTTTGAGATTTAGAGCTTTGTTGGTCCACAGAAAGTGCACAGGTCTGCAGAGAAGTGATTTGTTGAAAAAGCAATTGGCTTAGAACCTATAGAATGTGTCCTATAATATGAAAGACTGAAGGTAGTGCAAGATGAAAAACAAAACAAAATAAATTCCTGCTTTCTGTAGAATTTTAAAAATATCTTTTTTTCTTTTGTCCAGCCTTATAGAAATAAAAATCCAGTTCCAGTTTTTGGGTTTGGATTGGTTTATTTTCCCTATTTTTTATTGCTTTTCTTTGCCTCTGGAGGGGGAAAAAAAAAAGGCATTTTCATTAGATGACTTTTTCATTTATTTAATTATTTTTACTATTTAGAAAAAGTTGATGAAATATCTCGACTAGTCAAGAAATAGATACTGGGAAATGGCTTCTTAATTAAGTGGGACAAAAAACATTTAAATCAGTGAACTGCAGAAGTGTGTCCTAACTGAAATTCTTAGCATGTATAAGTTCCTGACAGATAGTTGAGTCTCTGAGAAGTGCCATCCGAGAAAAAGAACTGTGACAATAGCAGAAGGGTTGGAAACTCCTTTCTTCCTCATACAAGCACGATATGGCAAGAAAAAACAAGATAATATCTGTTTTGCTAATGTAATTGTATATTGTGTCACAATAATTTCCTTATGTAATGAATGTAACATCAATTTGTGATACATGAAATAAACATAGTGACACAGAAAAAAGACAAAAATCCTTGTACAAAATTTTTTCTCAAACAAGAATACAAAACCGCAGCTGCCTTTCTGAAGTTATGTTAGGATTATGACTACATTGGTAACTTTCAAATTTTACAGATTTTTAAAGCTCAGGCAAATTAGTAATTATTTTTTCATCCAGTCCTAGCCAGAATACATTCCATTAAACTGGAAGATAAGATTTATGATGTTGTCTCCTTCAGAAACAATGACTTCATAACAAATAGAGAAATAAGCTTTTGATTTACATTTTTTTATATTTTGAACAAGCTATGTGCACCGGAGTTGTACTCTTCCTGTTACCTGCCTATAAATCCTTCTCAAGTTTAGCATAAAAACTGTGATTAGGAGAGGTTAAGAAGGGAGTTCTGAGTATACATGAGTAAAAGTCACAGAGCAGATGAAAAGGACAAGTGTTCCTCCTTTCATCCTGTCCTCAGTGATACTTCTTATTGGGTATTGCTGACTTTGCTGAGTTAAGCTTAACCCTTCTCTGAATCTAATACCACTGCAAGAGGAAATACTTAGCATGCATTCATACTTAACAGCTTGGACTCTACATTTCTGCATGTGTTCAGACACATAACTTAGAAAAGAAACCATCACTGTTGTGCACTAGACATATTCAGAATAGATTACCCCTCTTCAGACCCATTTTTAGCAACTAAGAAGCCCAGGAAAAGTCTAACTGTTACAGATTCAAGATACTTTATCTAGTGTCTTAAGGTGTCATCAGTAGAGCTGCACAATCAAATGATATCAAGCTTTTTTTTCCTTGCAGACTACTACTTATGTGCAGCAAACTTTTAAGCAGTAAACATTTACAGGTTATTGGAGGCAACCCACATGCACTCAACAAACTCCTAGATGCTGTTAAAGACTAAAAATTCTGCTTAAAATTGTTTCGTACTATAATGAACTATGATCAATTATTCATTCCTGGACATCTTGGCCTATTATTCAGCAAGGTGTAAGTACAATTGTCTTACTGTGAGGATGCATGTAGCAGTTCACAGATATAAGCAGATTAATGTGTCTCTCAAAGACAGCTACATCCTATTGTAAATTAGCAGAAATGAAGCAAATTCAGTTTTTATTATAGACAGCCTCAAACAGTTACATGAGAGGGTAAAAGGGGAAGGGAGATGACAGTCTGATGTCCAAGTCCCCTCTTTGGCTGGTTTTCAGCACTTAAGGGACTTGTAAATTTAGCTTTGCAAAAGACCCTCTTTCTCTTATCCAAAAATCAATATGTGTTACTGGTAATAAATATGATGGTTTGGTTTTTCCTGTCTGGACTGGAGACTGCCTACTTTCTAAATAAATTTTCTTCACCACCTACCAGTCATTAGTGTCAGGAATCCACTTTATAGTTCCCATGAATCTAATATGATTGGCTTAAAATATACTTTTATCTCTTTCACGACACCCTTTTCAAACAGTCTTATGCAGTAAGCAAATTTATTACATATCAGGAATCATTGCTGGGGATTTAGGAGTCTGAATTTTGTTGCATATTTTACTATCTCACCACTTACTGTTGTTATATATGGTAACATTTTGGGAACAGATGTATACGTAAACCCATGAGCCTCAGAAAAATCCATAAACCCTGCTGATAACAATATAAGCCCACTACTAGTAGTGCATCAGTAACCCATACTTAAGACAGGAAGATGTAGTTATTTATTCAAAGCGAATTCTTGTGTTTAAAATAACTCCATCATGAGATCTTTCTCCAGTGAATTTTACCCATTCTATTGAGCTGAAAATATATGCCCCTAACTCGATAAAATCTTCTATGGAGCTCAGCTGAATGTAACCCATTCTAATGCAATTATCCATGTTTCATTTAGAAGAGTGATCATCCTGATGGCTCAGAGTATTTCTTCTTTAATATGTGAGAGCATTTACATTTCATTAACATGCAAAGGATTTCCTTAGAGTATTTTGTGATAACTAAAAAAACCTCAACAACCATACCAAGGAATCCAGACTCAATCCTTTCTTTGTGCAATCTCAGCAGAGTTAATATGACAGTAAGTAAAAATGTTACACTAGATGTATTTTTTTTTAACATGGATACTGTCCTGTCCTTATGTAGGTACAAAATTATAAAGATGTTGTTGGGTTAGGTTAAAGATTTCAAGAGTTTTTACTATAGAAGCATATAGGAACTTTTATTAGGTACCAGTAAAGTAATATATATCTTGCTACCATTTGATACAAAATTCTGGTGTGTGTAATATGAAAAAGTCATTGTTGGCAATCACTCCTTTGTGGGAATCCCTACATACCTGTGGAAACTACTTCCTCTCTTGACTTCTGTGCAGAATTTTGACAGCATGGATGTGCAGAAGATATCTTCAATTCCTTGCCCAGAAAGAGCAAACACTTTAGTTATGTGGAAAGTTAAACTGAATGCAAGATACATGTCAAAATTTTTTAAAACATACTTATTTTAAATATGTGCAGGTAGCTGGAGTCAGCTTGCATACAAGGTCTAAAAATAACAATATTCGAATTCCTTCTCTGAAGACAAAGAGTTCCTATGTGTAATGCAGATGCTTGACTATCTGCAAGTCATCTAACAACAAGTCCTGGGTTCTCAGGACAAAACAAACTGGAAGGAATCCTTATGAGGGTAAACATGATGCAGGGCGAGCTGCTGGGGGTGACACAAACAGCTCATGTCAGTTCTCACTGTTACTCTGCAAGGCATCCAGGACCTGTAGGACACCATGGTGGAGCTTCCAGGGTGCAGGAATGAATACAGCCTGCTTCATGATTATCACACTGAAGTATTCATTACAGCTCTTATTCTGTTGCAGGTGCAGCACAACAGAGATTCTGCTAGAACAGAAGTACAAAACAGCAGTCCTGTTAGAAGATGGCAAAAGTTTTGCTCCTATGGAAATATTAGAAATAGAGTTTTCTAATATGCCTCAGTGTGCTTTTGGTGGATGGGAAACACTTGATGTGTATTTTATGGGAAATTAAGGATGGGAAGTGAGACATAATAGAAACCTTTACGTTTTTTTCTGGACTTTTTGTTGATGTGGGGGTCACTTCGCAATCACAGTTCTTGTTCTTTCTGGTACAGTTTGTTTGTTGTCTTGTAACACTGTGTGATTTTTACACTACACAAAATACTTGCCTCTGGGAGTAAAAGATTTTTTTTAAATTAATGTTTCAGTGCTTTGATTCCAAAGGATTTTTCCTTCTAACACTTACTTAAAGAGCAATAAAGAAAACTAGATGGGGTTCCCCAAGATAAATGCTGATATTTACCTTCTTGATTATCTGACATGTCATGTTTCTCATGCTTCTTCTGCTCTTGCTGTACTTCAGCTTTTGCTATTGGAAGAGGCATTTTGATTTGGATTTGGACATATTGTGTCAGCAAGGTATATAAAAAATGGATACTGAGCAATAACATTTTCCTTCATCATGATGAAGCTAGAAAGGAGCACACTACGAAACAGAGCAAATTAATTTTACTCCTAAACTGCTATCTGATTAAACTTTATGCTTATAGTGTGCAAGACCTCTTGCAGCCAGTCCAGAATCCTTAGGGAATGGCATCTGCATGGTCAAACTTCCTTAGAAGAAGGAAGTTTTCTGAGGACAGTTTCTGTCAATATTTTCTCTGTTTCCCTCGTGATTTTTGAGATTTTCTTGGGTGGGAGGGGTGCTGATATTCAGTTAATTTTCTTCACATGGACGTGTCTTATTAATATAATCAACAGTAATTTAAAATGAAACATATTTTTATGTTTGCCTAATATTAACCATTTGCAACCATTACTAATAAGTGCAAATGCTGCTGCCTGTGGAAGATGTTCTAATTTTCCAAATGGAGTAATTCAGATCTAAGAGAAGCAGTGAAGAGCCTTTTTTCTACAATGATATAGGCCCTGTAATTTAACGTCTAGTTTGCACAGATTCAAACTTTAAAAATTCGATTTTCTTAATATATATAAATTGATAGAAGCTAAATATTAGACAAGAAGGAAATAGAAAAAGAAGAGAGATCTAAAACTCTGCAAGTCCTATTTGCTGCAGAAAACTTTGAAGACTTGATTATTGATCAGCAAAAGGGTGAAAGAAAACATAGAAGGCAGAAATAAACTACTGATGAAAAATTTGAATTTACTCTTTAC
Organism: Corvus hawaiiensis; assembly: GCF_020740725.1. Classification (NCBI taxonomy): domain Eukaryota; kingdom Metazoa; phylum Chordata; class Aves; order Passeriformes; family Corvidae; genus Corvus; species Corvus hawaiiensis. Next base: position 45,156,740 of record NC_063255.1, read on the forward strand.
TTTGGAAGAAGTTGTATATGAACAAGAGAAACAATACTATGTCAGCTGGAAAACCTGCTGTCTGTGACTCCAGCTTAGTGGGAAACCAAATTTTGTGACCGTGTCATTCATAAATTGTTAGACATGACAGATTCCAGAGTGACTGCTGCCAACCCAGTGAGATCAAATTTTGTATGATTAGGTAAAATTAAATGGGGATAATGCATGGCTTACTGTGAATACAGATATCTCCCTGAACTTTGATGTATACAGATATTCCAAATTTTTATATATGGTTTTCAAAAAAAAAGGTTTTATGTACAAATGTATTTAGATTAATTAATTAACGCAGCCCTTTAGAGCATGACACATGTAAGACTTAACATATTTACTAAGCATATACCAACAGCTACTGTTAAATAACAGTAGAGGTGGAATTAAATTTAACGAACTCTAAGCCAAGGCTGACAATTTATTCTCCCTTTGTCCTGAGGAGTCAACACAAGCTACTTGACTATAAGGGCATCTTGACTGTTGAAGCTTTATTATATTCCTGCCTACATATTTGTTGCTATTCAAGCATTGTCTTTTCTATTGCTCTCAAAAAACATAATAGCTACACTTATCTAGTCCTCTCTTCTTAAGGTGTCAATGTTGACTTCTTATAGCTGAAGTTTTAACCTGCATAAAACTGCATAATAAACCTACTCCAAATTAATTGTAATTTAATATCCTAATGGAATGTTACTGATTCTTAAAGATTATGTTGAGCTCTTAAACTTTTGTTTGTTTTCAAGAGGTGAAAGCTGTCCTATAGGTCTGTGGTTGTCACACCAAAACACACTGGTTAAATTTAATGCAGGAGCAGACATGAAGATAATCTCTAGCCTGCAGATAGGAAATCCCAATTTTGAAAGCATGGCTACAGTGGTGCAAGTTTTGCCAAGGTAGTCACTGCAATATTGATAATCACTGCTTGCTTCAACTCTCAGTCAGTGATCACACAGTCTGAGTTATGCTGCAAGGCTGTACAATACATTCTGCAAAGAAAGGTCTTGCATATTTTTACACTTCATCAGAGTCTAGTCCTGTCAAACAATTTGCTGTCCTGTAAAAATTTGAAAATAATCCAAGTGCTATACTAATCTGATTTCTTTTGTTGTAGTTTTCTTAATAGATCAAGAGAAACAAACACAAATAATGCTTCTACCTCATAGTGCCCAAAATCAGTGGTAACACTGTGCTGTTTGTGATAGATTTTTCAAGTTGTTCTATCTTAAGAAAAAACATGTACACTTGTTTGAATTTTATTTTACGCAAATCCAGAGACACTTCACAGGAAATAATGATTGAAGAATGGTGTTAAAATGATGACATTCACATGGTTTGGAGATGTCTAGGAAAGAAGATGAAGTTAAAACTTTGACCTAAACATTTTTTTATGTAAGTGCTTATGTCACGAGGGAACCATTTCTCACTTCTTGTAAAATCTCAACTACTACCAGGGCTGTCATTATTTTGTTCATTATCTCTGTATTGCTATACAGGCATGACTAAGATATGGTTCACTTCTGAAGATATTTACAGGCTACTACTTTCTCTCTTGCCTTTTGATGGGTTAATGCTCATTAAAAACTCTCTCCAATGCTGCTGCTAAATCCAATATCAGTTTTCTTCTTCAGCCTCAGGGCTTTTCTCTTTGCTTTTTATTATTTTATTTCTTTTCTGCTTGAAAATGCATCTTTAGAGTCTGCGGCTGTATAATGAATAACATAAGCAGTGGCAGGATTTTCATATATTCATTGGTATAATAATAATAATATTTCCTGAAGGTATCAGGAATTTGCTTTAGCGTCAGACTAGTCGAAGTATCTTTGTCAATATTTAATCTCTATTGACTCATGGCTTGATTACAATGCATAATGCTGACCACATCAATCTTCCCATAAAGCCTGGCTTCTGCTTCTGACAAAACTCTATTGACACATTTGATTCATCCTGGCATTGCAACACTAAAAATCTGCTGAGATTTTCACACTCTATAAATTTGTATATATTTTTACCCTGAAAGGACACGTAGTAAGATCTTGCTAGATTAACTGCTATATCTGTTTGTCCTTCTTTGAAATGCAAAAATGAAACAAAGAAATAACAAATATAAAAACCCATGTGAGTAAATAGTATCTTCTCTTTTCAACAACTTCTCCTTCCTCATAGAAACCCAAAGAAAACCAAAGCCTTTTATTGCTTTTTTTGGCATTAAAAAATGCTCCCCAGCGAAACATCTTGTCATGTGCTTAACTTTGTGATACTATGAAGTTCCTTTTTGACTAGGTGTGTGAATATCTGTTGAAAGCTTTTGTTGAGCTTTGTCCAGCTTGTTTCTAGTCTGAAGTATTATAAAGTAATATATTCTTTTGCTGTCTCATTTTTAAGAGGAAAATATATATTCCAAATTATATAAATGCATTAGTCAATTTTATTCATTTATTATTTTCCCTTTGGGGGTTTGATCCTTGAAGTCAGTTAATTTGCATGAAAAATACCACATGTTCACATGAACACACAGTTCATCAGAATGTCTCTATTCTAAGGTTTGGATCAGGGGGTGGGTGTAGATGGGAATAGTCCAAAAAATCAAAAATATATTGCATACGAGTATTAATATATGAAGAACTGATTTGTTAGAATAAAAATAAATTCAAAAGCAACAAGTTAAAACTAATAGGAGATAAATATCTTGCTGCCACAAGATATATTTGAACAAATATCTCAGACTTTCAGGTCAACTAGACCACTTAGCTATTGTAGTAAGTATCTAATTATTCCCACAGTATGACATGAAATATGTAGATGAATACAAATAATTTACATACTGGATAGGCTCTTGTATCATCACTTCTGGGTGAAGAATCAACCAGTGTAATAAGCCTTTCCTCCTAGTGAGGGGCTTCCAAAATAGACTAGAACAGGGCAGACTACATCTGGGGCAAACACATGGCTGATCATTGTGAAAATTTTCATTAGCTCTTGTTTCTGAAAGTGAAAATATATTTTTTTTCTTACTAAAATATATTAATCCAGGTCTAGAGTAACGGAAGTCTCCATGGAAAACAAGAAGCTTGGCTTAAAAACCAGTGAACATAGGCCGGGTTTTTTAATGTAGAATTTCATATCCTTTGAGAAAACAAGTGACTTTATGCCATGTGAAATAGAGTGAAATCCTGTTCCTGCTCATGGTAATGGGAAAGTTACTTGTTGTCCAGAGTTACATATTCCCTCAAAATTTATTTCATGTTTCCTGAATGTATTGTGAGCTATATATATATGAAAATGGGTATGAAATTATCTGAATTTTGAATATAACATGCAAATTCCACCTGGAAAGCCAACTAACTACTTATTTTAAAGTGTGCTTATGAGGTTAAGGCTGAAAATTCACTGCAGTTCTCATACAAGCATTTATAGATTTTCTGCAAGCTTAATCTTGTGTGTCAGCAACATGGTGACAGGCAGCAGTGAAAATTGGAGGGAATATTTATGGTGGTTTTTTCTACCTTCTTTTTATAATGTTACTATTCTCTGACCTTTGGGGACACAGCCATTTGGCGCTGTTGGATGAAGTAACAAAATGCCTCATACTCCAGGCAGGAAAGATAAATTTTGAAGTCTTAACTATTTGGGACTATACAGAAAAATTGTGTAGATTGTTATTTAACTTAACTATATTTTTTTTTTTTTAATAAATAAATGAACGCAACAGGCACATATGTGACAATAAAGATTTTTAATTTATACAGTTAACATTGTAATAATGAAATACTGTTTTTAGAATAAAACATGATCTCTGAATTAAGGGTTTCTACTTATCTGTACACTGTAGTGTCCAGCCTGCATGTAAGGAGCAATTTATACTAATGTCATCCTGATTGCAGATGATTTTCTTTTTATCTTGAAGACTATCAGTTTAAACAATTTAAATATATATTGGTTCACTGTAATGTTCTAAATTTGTGTTTCGATGTCATAAACACACTTGGCAAACTGTTCTCTGAGGAGGGAACATTTATTTTCAGCCGGAAAGAAGAGCTGCATGCATAGAGGGGGCTCCTGCCATACATAGGTGTCTGGGGAAGTCCAAATTTTGGGGGCAGATGAACTGGTGAGAATATAATCTGGCCCTGAAAAAGTAAAATTGTGAGAGGATATTGTTTTCAACTAGTAACTGCTGAAGTAGGGGAGCTAAGACCAAGCATATCCAGTTTCAATGTAGAATCTGCTAGATAGTCTACTCAAAGCATGGGCTAAGATTGAGGGTGACATAGGATATAGGTGAATGCCCAAGAACTGGAAGCACAGCACACTCTTGAATTTACTTATAGTTACTTGGTTTTAGGAGGTTCTGAAACTTTAAAAAGTTAAGGGGTTATCCAAAGCCTACAGATCCCAAAAGTGATGTTTTACAAGGAAAAGGAGGAGGAATTCATTATAATTTCTCCATACATGGGAAGGGTCTGATGTTACTCCAGCGAAATTAGAATAGAATAGAATAGAATAGAATAGAATAGAATAGAATAATTTCAGTTGGAACTTACAACAATTATCCTGTCCAACTGCCTAACCACCTCACAGGAGTGATCTAAATTTAAAGCATGTTTTCAAGAGCACTGTCCAGTACTTTGGCCACTGACAGGTTTGGGGTATCAAACAACTTTCAAAGAAGCCTTTTCCAGTGTTTGATCACCCTCATGGTAAAGATATGTTTATGAATGTCCAGTCTCAACTTCCATTGGTGCAACTTTTAACAATTCCCATGTCTTATCATTGGATCACAGGCAGAGGAGCTCAGCGCCTCGGTCTCCAGGTTCTTCCCTCAGGAAGCTGCAGAGAGCAATGAGGCTGTCCTTCAGTCTCTTTTCCTCCAAATGAAACAAAAGCAGTGTCCTCAGCTCCTCACAGAACACAACATAGATTTTGGGGTTGAACTCTAGAAACCAGCTCAAGCAAAACCACTCTTGGAAGCAGAGGCAAGTCTCATATTTCAGACTTTACTAATTGAACAGAAAAAGGAAATAACTGAGGTAAGAGTTCTGTGCTGAGGGAAGATCCTTCCTGGCAGATTTAATTCGTTGTTCTGGAGAGGAAAGAAGGCTGAAGTAGCTTGTGTACAGATAAATATGAACAGCTTTGCTTGGTTGAGACCAGCAGATTCACAATTGTACCCATCAAAGCAGCTGAGCCAGGCTTGAAAGGTACCTGAAAGCAGAAAAACAGAGGAAATTATTAGTTTAATTCAGCAACATAAAAAAATGGCAACAAAGTAAAAGGGATTAAGATGGAAACCTGACAGAATATCTAATATAGCAAGATGCAGATTTTGCAGGAAAAAGTCAGTTACTGGAGTGAAAGTGGAAGATTATACAGTTAAAAAGCTAAGTTAAAAGTTAAAACATCAGACAAGTGGGACAACTTTTTAAAAGTATGCAGTAGTCATGCTTAGACAGGCAATAGGTATGTGAAGTGCAACAGAAATTTCCATCCTGTACTTGTAAGAGACCTTCAATTGCAGGTCAATGTACACTGTAGATTCTGAGACAATATATGGTCTGTTTAAACAGATCAAACACAAAATATTATGTTCTGTTATGTCCCTACATACACGGTTCATATTTATTTTGAAATAAAAGAGAAAAAGGAGTAGTAATTTGAATGTTTTGTATATGTATATAAATGAAGACACATTAAAACACTGGGCTAATACATAAAACCAAATAATTTTCCAGCAATTAGAATATTTTAAGGAATACTTTTCAACAATCTTGGTATCTTTATGACAACATTGTTATATGAGTTGAACTCTAGAAGCATTGATGTCAGTTTTATGAAACCCTTGATTCTGAGCTTTGAGTTTTAAAAAATAGAAGCCTATAAACATCACAGAAATACACTGCCTGCTTAGGGCTTCAGCTGCTATTCTTAGATCATAAAAAAATGTTGATGTCTGCAAGAAACTGCTGCTGTTTTGCTAAAGTTTGCATAAGTTTCTTATGAAAATTAACACACCAAGAACACTGCAGTAAAAATTAAAATGAACTCTCAGTATTTTGATGCACTTGTTGGTGCCTTCTTTTTAATGTATTTTATACCTAAACCTTTTCTTTTCAATAGTCAATTCTTGCATTCCAACTTTTTATTTCCAATGGTCAATATGTTTTTACAATCTTTAATGGCTGTACTGGTCTGCTGCTTCTAATATATGAAAATCTGATTTCAGAAATCTCTTTTTATTTGCCAGATGGCTAGAATGCTTTAGTTTATTTATCCATGTCTTGGGAAATATAACTTGAAGGATGGCACAACTTTGGTTTCCTTGGAAGACAAAGAGGACCTTATTTGGAGAAGTTTAGTTGACAAAAAAATGAGTGAAACTCAAGTATTTTTTCCAATCACTCTAGCTTCTGTTCAAATTGTACCAAGATTTCCAGCTTTAAGGACTGTCCTTAGAATCTTAAGATGAAGAACAGGTTTCAGCTCTTTCAGTCCTCAATCATGTAAGCTGTACAAGATATTGCAAGAAACTATACCTCAAGCTAAAGCCTACTAAGGCTGTTAAAATAATCCTTATTGCTTATGGACACAGAACAGAGTGTCAGTGCTGCTGACAGCTCAGCACGCCTGGCACTGGGATATATTTGCAGCAGTAGTGCTGCTAGGAGTTACAGGAAAGCAAGATTTTATCACAGAAGAGCTAGGCATATGCTTAAAGAGAGCAATCACTGGAACCAGCCGAGGTGCTAATAGGGACCAGAGGGTAACAGCTCTGAGACTTCAGGAGTGGAGCCAACATTCAGGAGTTAAATATCGTTTTGAAATAGGTGTTTGACCTCTGAGACCTGACCATGTCAGTCGTGCCACATCTTTGGCTGAAACAAGGAACAGTGATTAATGACAGAGAATGAACATTTGACTTAATGCACCTGATCCACCTCAACACCTAATACTGTCAGAATCTCTGACTGCAGGGGTTTGATCTATTTAATTCTGAGACTACATATTGGTTTCTTTAAATTTATTGTAAGTGGTTTTTTTAATTCCTTACACCAGTTATTTTCTTTCCAGATTCACTCTCTCATAAAATTTCATATGGTTTTATTCAAAATAAATCCTATTTATACTTTCCCAATCAGCTGAAAATAAAGTATATTTATGTCTATACCTGCAGCTCACTCCTGTTTGTTGGCTATAAATGCAAAACTGTATGTCATCCTTGCATTGCCTGTTTGTTGATCCCCAGTTGTTTTCCACATCATTGTTGATTAATTCTAGATTTAGAACATTATTACTTTTAAAACCTCCCAATTTTCACATTTTCCAGGAAAGTTTAAGCATAAAGAAAACCATTCAAATGTTTGAAACAGATGTGTCTCAATCAGTGGAAATCCATGCACAAGGTGCAATTGTGCCTTCCTGAACTAAGCGACGTAATGAGAAAAGGATACCAGAGATTCTTGCATATCTTGCATGGCAGTATGGATTTTTAAATTAATTTTTTAAAAAGGAAGCTATAAAAGAAAAAGTGATACCAGATTCTGTCACCCCCACTCATGCTCCATTCCAGAGCATTTTAGTCACCTACTGCAGCCCAAGTGGACATGACAATAAAAGAGAATTATCTCTTGTCATATCAAGGATACCAGGATACTTGGCATTTAATATTCTTGCTTCGCCTCACATATGAGGCTGGATTGAACAAGTACTGCAGCAGGTGCTGCTTCTGCTGCTATGGAAAATAAAAGCAATGTGTTGAATTTAAAGTGAGGACCACCATAAGGTAATAAGATTATACTTCAATTTTCCCATGTTCATAAATAATACAAGGAATTAGTCTACTTCTGGATATTTATATCTTCTTTTTAAAAGCTAGCATACAGTATTAATGCAAAGGACCTGGGTCAGTTCAGGCTTCACAATGTTAGAAAGGAAAGACATTACTTGGGATTAAGAAAATATTTCTAGAAATTCATATCCTATATTCATACTTATGATGGAAAGAAAAGAGATGCATAGACAGTCAGAAAATACAACTATTTTAATGAGCAAGAGCAAGGAAGGGAGACAAATATGAAGAGAACTCCTCTAGTCGCATAATATTAATAATTTCTTTTAAAGAAATGAGAAACAAAGAAACACTCACACAAAGAAAAAAAAATTAAAAAGTTAAAAAAAAAAAAAGAAAAGGATGGACCCAGGATTCTATACATGGAAAACTACTTCTTCAAAACACTGTACACAGAAAAATATATATCAAACTTTTATCCTGTCTGTTGAACAGAACTTTAATTGCTCGTGCACTGAGAAGTTTGATTAGGTAGTGGTCATATGGAATTTTCTGTCAAGAGGAAGTATGGAAGCAAGACCCATTTAATGACAAGCTAATTTGATAGTCTGAACCTTACTCAGGTCTAATTTCTGTGAAATATATAAAGGAAACAGAGTAAGATTACAATATATTTTTATAAGGGGGGAAACAAGTTTTAGGAATATTTGTTTATATTTCTTTCTGACTTGTCTTAGGTCAAGTAAAGGCACTGGTCTATCTAAAATGGGTTGCAAAAAGTACCACGGAAGTAGCATTATACATACAGTCCCTCTCTTGCACAAATCTTGCACCCCTCTTGATGCAAAAACCTGAAAAAAAAAGGAAACTGATCATTCAAAAGGTGAAAAACAAAGACATCTTGATTTCATCAATGATGAAATTTGATTTCATCAAGATTGATTTTGGTTCTCTTTCAAATAATGTAAAGAAAAAAATATCTCATTAGATATAAGGAATTAAAACTTCTGAAACTAGTAATACATAACTGGTTTTGAATAGTTTACCTGTCTGTGGAAAATGGATCTGTTGACACTTGTCAAAAATGCGTTGAGGGAAATTTCCCTGCAGGTATTACAGCCTGGGGTAGAACTCACGGCAGACACAATTTCCACCATCAGACAACAAATCTGGCTGCAGGAAGGCTGATATGCCCTAGTCCAAAAATTTCTGCCTAATAGCAACATACTGATGTATGTAGAAGAATGGATATTAGCTATCATCAGAATCAGAACTACAATAATCAGGAGCTACAAATGTATACATAACCTGACAATATTTACTCACTTATACTTCCTTAGAATGAGTTAAAAATACCCTAACTTTGGGAGTGGTCTCATCCACATTTTGGTTTTTTTCCCTCCAGAAAGAAAATGTCATCAACAAACTGACACTATACAACTTCATTTCCACAGTGAAACTGAAGAGTATACATTTCTTTGAAACTAGGAGAATTATTTCAGTAGTGGATAACTGTAATTCCAGTCCAGAGACATTATTAAACCTCCTAATCCACTGTTAATATATATAGCTGTTGAGTCAGTAGAAAGATTCACAGATTCATTTTAATGCTGTATTTCAAAAAATGTATGTGAGTAAAAAGTGGATATAAACAACCAAGTACATCAGTATCTATTTCCCAATATTTGCAAAATAGGGTTTCAATTTCTTACACTTACCTGTAATGTTTATGCATTTTACAGACATTGAGAGATCAGATTTCCTTCACAAAATTAAAGTCATTAAAAGTCTACAACAGAGCACTTGATTAAAAGTATCTTAATTTATCATGACTGATGCCCTCATTCTATTTACTGGTAGCACAGGCTCCTGTATTGGCCAAAAAAAATTTCATTATATATCTGTGTCTCTAAACACGGTTGTGTTCATGTGCAATTATTGGAAAAGTGAAAAGAGGAATTATTGATCTTCATATCCTGATATTTATAAGAATACAGCATAAGGAAGGATCTATGCATGCTTGAAAGATAAAGAAAAATAATTTTCTATTATTCCCCCATTCTGATTATCTGGGGTTTTATGATCTGAATTCCCTTACTGTTTCCTCTTTTTTTTTTTTTCCCATAGATTCAGACCGTGTTTCCTGAAATCTTCTTCTAACTTTTAATATGATAAGAAAAAAAAAATTAAATCACAGAGGGAAAGTATCACATATATTAAAAAACCCCTTTATTAACTAATCAGCATTGGTGAAGTCTAGCAGCACAGAATTGCCGTAAGATATTTATATATAATTCATAGAATTTAAATATATTTGAGAAATATTAGTCTCAATAGACACTATGAAAACGGAAAGAGAAACTAATTTCAGGGAGTATAACTCAGAATTATCTATTCTAGGTATTTGTAACATTTTCATCTTTCATTATGATTTAACTATATTATGTGTCTGATAATTTTGAGGAGAACAGCAGAAGGAATGACAACCAGTCCAGCCTTTGCTCAAGGTGGAAATTCTGCTTACACTAACATTCTGAGTCTCACCAAGGAAATTTTTCACAATCATAGTGACAGTAGGATAAATAGTAAGCTGTCATTTCATATGTGCACTAAATCCTTATTTGATCCTCCAATGAAAGTGTAACTTAATGGAGACATATTGACAAAGCAACCACTAAATATTCATTGTGTGCCATTATTTAACACAGGTTTTTCTTTAGATATGATGCATTGGGACTCTTCAGTCCTTAGTGACCCCCAAACCAACACTTCAATTTGTGTGTAGAAATAGTGAGATGTCAGTATTTTGCATTGAGTTGTCACATAAAACACTTTGTTTTACCTAAGTTTTCAAAGTCAAAATCACTCTTGCAACCAATGGAGTATTGCATGAGAAAAGAGGAAATTTGAGAGAGCATAATTTTTCTCTTTGCATGGTGATTTCTTTGTTAATTGACATGTTTTCTTTCCGCATATCTGTATTCTCAGTTAAAGAATACATTTTTTTTTTCACATGGAGACATTATTTTTGTAGATTAAATAACTTTGCTATATTCACGGAGATCCATGCCTGCAAACACAAATATTCACATTCAATCTCTTGCTTCTCTCTGCTTAACCATCTATTCATGTAGTTCACAGTCACCTGATTATCAATTATCAATTATCACACATTGGAAAAGCTTTGATACTGAATAGACACAACAGAAACAGAGAATTTAAAAGTGAATTTGGGGAAATCTTGCCCCCTTCATTGGAAATGTATCCATAACCATGCAAATCTTCATTAAATTGCATTGTATTTGCAAAATTTTGTCCAAGACAAAATTTCAAGATTTATGGACAAAATCCAGATATCTAAAACATTGAATTTATTTAGCTAGGCATATTCATGTGGCTGAAAACAGATGGTATTGTCTCTAACTCCTGATTTGCACTTTCTCAAAGAAATGGGAAGAGCATGAAATGTTGTATCTTTATCTTCCAGAACTCTAAGTTTATGGATTTCCCACACACACCATAACCATTAAAAATTTTTAAATAAGGTGTAATACTTACCTATTCTCTTTCTTATGTTCTGTCTCTTAATAGGTTCTGTACCTTTTAAGCACTTCTCAGTCTACTTTGTTTATTGACACTGTATTCAAATGAAACTGGAATATGGCTTATAACTCTTTTTAGCAACCATCACCTTGTTAATTGATAATTGACAATGGCAAATATGTTCACTAAGATTTATCTTCTAAAGATACCAATGTATATGATAACTTCTGTGTGGAAATAATGTTTTTTTATGCTGTAATATTGTTTATATCATGTCAGATGACATAACAACAATGCACATAGCAATCGAGAACAACGTTTGAGTTTTAGGTGATGGCAGGATGATTCTGCAAAACTATTTCCGACGTCTAAATTAATTTATATAATCAATCTGCTAGCAGCATATGAAAAAGCAGTTTGCTGGGATGAAATAATATGAAATTTGTTTTATGAAACATAAACCAATTCTTATATTGCAATATATTTAACTCTAGCATTAGGGGGATGCCCCCTGACAACACTTAACAAAAGTTGACTGTATGAAATACTGTTTAAATTCAGCTCAAAAAAATGGTATAGAGACACTGTTTTACCTTCATGAGGTAAATTTTCACTTGGTCAGCTTAACTTAAAAGACAGTTTTGCTTTTTTTGCCAAAATATTTACAAACATTTTTGCTTGCTTTTTCAGTCATTATGTGCCTTACAGGTTTTATAGTGGTGACTACGAACAGATGTATACCCATTTTTATTGTTATTTTTCAGTAAAATTTTCAGTAACTTGACACTGTACTGGAATAAGATTTGCACCTTGTCCATTGACCTTTCCTCGGCTTGTGACATTTTTTGTTTAAGTTTTTCTGACTCATGCTGTAACTGGAAAATAATTTGAGTAGCAGTAATAATTCTTCAGTGAGTGTTGTATTTATGTCCATGGTTCACCTTTGGTTCTAATACCTAAAGGTACTTCAACAGAGTAAGCTAAATTTTGTCTTCCAGTCCCCTCTCTTCTCTCTCATGTGTCAGACTGCAGATATCACACGTTCCTATTGCTCATCTGAAAACTTCATTAATCTGTGAGCTTAGTCTTTGCCTCATGTACTAGTGTGTGCCCACAAGCTGATGTAAGTACGTCATGTCTGGCAATTTTTGGTCTGGTGGGATTTACAGGCAAGGTTGATTTAAAAACAGTCTTATTGGCAAAAGGATGAAGAAAGAACCTCAGTCTACAGTCCACCTGTAGATTACAGTGTGGTGAAACTGGAAGAGTGTCACAAGCTGGTCCATAAAAATAATATATAAATATATACATGTATATATAGGTACACACACACACATACATATATATGAAATATTTCAATAATTGCATCAACCATTTCCAGCTTAGAAAGGTAGATATTAATATTCTGAGAAATCTTCAGGTATGACCAAGCAACTTCCATTAACAAAAAAAAATAGGATGGAAGCTTTTCCACCAAGAAGCTCCAGTTATGGAATTTAGGATATATTTAATTAGTTTTGGTCTCTCTATCAGCTTCCTTTTGTTTTGGAAAGAATGTTTATTTTTTCCTTCTTTTTATGAACTGAAAGAAAAGGCTGTTTTTCCTCTCATTAAACAGAACAAAAGGGTTTCCTATTTCTTTCTGGGAAATTTAAAATTAACAGGCTTTAGAGATTGTTTGAAAGTAAAACTATATAGGAATATTTTATTCTCTCTTTATTCAACCAAAATGCAGATATACAGGAAATGGCTAAAAGGGTTTAGTGATTGCAAGGAGTTTTAAATATTGATGAATAACATTAGAACCATTGATTTTCATACAATAACTATTTATTTGCATATGATTTCCTCATGGAAACAGTTTCTCCGATACACCTGTGAAACTATTCTTATCTCCACTCACCCACATTTGTCTCTTTAACTGACTGTTGGATTATAGCACAAAAAAACTGGTCTCCTTTAAGTTTAAATGGGGTATTTTATTCTGTGGGAGATGCCTTAAGCACTTTTTCTAAGTCATTTGCAGATGTGGTGATGACTCAATTCAGTCCTAGCAACGTAGAAGGAATAGCAGGTCTGGATAGAAGACAAACAAAGAATACTGTACACGTGCACAGAGAAGTAGCAGCAGTAGTGACTGCACCTAGTTACTGTAGACTGAGTCCAGATTTTTGGCTCTCCTGAGACAGCACTGCTTTGCTTTGTTGAACAATTGGAAGCTAGAAAGTCTTGTATTCCCATTTCTACAGAGTGTGAGGAGGTTCAAAGGATCTGCTAGGAAGGACAACAGTTTATACAGTATTCCTATGGTTTTGCAAAACAATTTAGAATCACAGAATCATAGAATTGTAGAGCATCCCAAGCTGGAAAGGACGCCTAAGGATCCTCAAGACCAGCTCCCTGTTTCCTGCAGGATTACTTGAAAGTAAATTGCATAACTAAGATCATTGTCCAGATGTCATGGTTTAGCATAGTTTGGGTTTTTAGTAAAGAGGGCATCAGCCACGGAACTGATTCTCTTGCAAAGAGGTGCTTACAGCTTCCTCCAGACCCAATAGAACCAATCAACCGGCTAGTTTGAATACTGGCAACTTTTTAAGCCACTTAAGAAGCTTGACACGCCTCTGTGATCCACATTTAAGAACGAACAAACCCCGGGAAAGCTCTCTCTTGCTTCTGGCTTTCGGACAGGTAACTGGGGGTGGCCTGCAGGCGGCCCAGCAGGGCCAGGCCTTGGCCTGGCTGAGTCAGCCGTGGCGTGGCCCTGTCCCATCCATGGACCCTCCCCCACAACCCTGCTCCGTGCGGGCAGCCCCCAGTGTGGCCGAAACCCATCTGAGGCCGCTGCCCGGCAAAGATCATGTGGCCAACAGCAAGAGGTGAATTCCAGCTGCAAGGCCTGGGTGAGATGAACCCTTTTAGTGCTGTAAGTTTCTTCCAGAACAGATGAAGCCTGCAGACATCAATCCTTTCCTGAGTCAGAGGAAGAGGAAAGGTGAAGGAACATGAAAAAAACACCATAGAGACACCAAAGTCAGTAAAAAAGGAAGAGCTGAAACCCTGAGGAGGAGAAAGAGGAGATGCTTCAAGCCTAGGAGCTGAAATTCTGTTGTAAAGCTATGGTGGTGATGGACTATGATACATCAGAGTACCCACTGTAATTTCATGAAAGCATGGGGGGTGGAGCGTTCAAATTGCAATTGTGAGCAAAAGCACCTGTGCTGAAATGAGCAAATGACAGTAGCTGTAATTTGATGAGGACACTTGCTCCCAGGGAAGGAGAAGACCTCTGTTCCTAGAGATGAAAGTGATGAGGACCCTTGCTCCCAGGGAAGGGGGAGGTCCTCTATTCCTAGAGATGAAGATGCTCCCAGAGATAGCTGAAGAGAACCTTTGCTTCTGAACAGCTCAGCCTTAAAATGGTACCCCAGTAGCTCAAGATTGAACCCTCGAAAGCAGTTGTGGAGACAGCTCTAAGTCGAGGGAAGGGACTCTCACACGCAAGCAGAGAACCATCCTGGGTGGCTGTCTGGCTGTGACATTGAAGCCATGAGAGAACTGTTTCTTGTGGAGATGTCTCCATAGCATGAGCAAGAGAGACTCCTCTGCCTAAGTGAACTGAAAAAGGTTATCATAGAGGTGGTAAACTGACTGAAAAATCTCAAGGGTTGTCTTTTTACATTGTCAGTGGGAGAAGGGAGAAAGGTGGGGGGAGGAGAAGTGTTCTGAAGGTGTGGTCTAATTTTTTTTTCCTTTCTTTTAGGTCTGTTAATAAACTTCTTTATATTCTTTTAAGTTTTGTGCCTGCTTTGCTTTGCCTAATTATTATCTCACAGAAGGAAAATAAGTAAGTAATAGATATTTTGAACCAAACCACTACACTGTAATTGGTGTTTCCGCCCAGTTTACAAACTGACTCTGCTACATTAGACATTCCTTGAACTCTGACAGGCTTCATGCCATGACAACTTTCCTGCGAAACCTGTTCCGATGACTGACCATGCTGTCAGTGAAGAACCTTTTCCTAATCTCCAATATGAATTTTCCATGATGCAGCTCCATTCTATTTCCTTGTGTTCTATTGCTGGCCACTAGACAGAGGAGATCAGTGCCTCCCACAAGTAATTTGTGCAAAACTTTCCCTCTTCTTCCTTCCCAGCCCCAGACTCACCAACAGCCTTTTTTTCTGGATAAAGACATAATTAGCAGGAGCTGTTGTTACATCACTGACAATTAACGTTACCTGAGTCCTCATCACTTATTTCAAGAGGAAAAATTCCAAAATTTTTTGCTCTGTAACAGAGGAAGACACAGTGCCAATTTTCAGAAACACCACCAGCTCAGCTTGTTTGATCTAGGAAAGATGCTGGGGTAAACTGTGTGGTTTTCACTGCCACCTATTACCAGAAGCTGTAGCTTGAGGAACTTTAACATTTATTTACACCCCTATATATCAAATAATATTGTGCATATGCACTGGTCTGCATAGATGAGGACATTTCTTCTATCCTTTCAATCCTTTCACAGCATCTTTTCACTGCTCCATCAAACCAGAATGGTGTTTAAGAACAACTACTGGTTTCTTGTTAAAGACAGTCCTCTTATTACTGGCATATGTACCATTTTCTTCACAGACCCCATGCTCATTAGTTTTCCCCTGTTTCCTCCCCTATGACCTGACTGATAGAAAAGTGGTTATTATGCATCCCACAGCTATTATTAGAGGAGAAACAGGAAGTATAAATGATATTTAATAGCTTTCTTAAAAGTTTTATATTATCCTCTATGGGAGGAATATTTGGTCAATCAATCAAACCTCTTTGTAGTCTCAAATTACCTGTCAGCTATCCCAAAACACTACCAGTACTTTTGCAATGTCCCTTCAGCTATTTTCAGGAATGCTTTTGATAAGATTCTAATTGACATATTTATGCAAGCAGGCTTCGTAAATAAATAAAAATTACTTTAATGGTTTTATTTACTAGTACATTTTCAGACAGATTGAAGTGTTCTGTTTTCCAAGGCACCTCATTCTAGAAAATCTCAACTTCTTTGTCTGCTGAATTGTGTAACAGCTCACACACTCTCATCGTGCAGTTATCATTATGAGAGAGAATTTGCTGTGGCAGATATCTAAAAATCACTGCCAGCCAACAAACCTTAAAAAGTCACATTTTCCTCCAGAGAAATTCACTGAGTCATCATAATATGACAAGTGTGTGATTTCTTCTTAAACCCAATAGCTATTTTAAAGCACTAAAATTGCAGACTTCATTTCAATGAGAATGAGTGAGATTGAGGTATTTGAGAACAGAAAAAGTTTAGATGGCAAGGATGGAGAAGAATTAGACAGCACAAAGTGGGAGGAAAATCCAGAAACAAGAACAGAAGAAAGTAAAAAAAAAAAAATCTCAAACACACAAACCAAAAAAATCTGCCTAATTTGAAAGCAAAATCTGAAGTAGGATCAAAAATTATATATTTTTCAATCCTCTGAAGTGGAAGAAATAAGAATTTTGCTATAGTTTAGAAATCTGTATCACTTCTGAAAATCTAAAAATTATAACCACTTCAAAATTACAAAAAAAATCTTAGGAGGTTTTAGTGATTGGTATGTTAAATTTGTATCTTAGTTCAATATGATTATTATATTATGGAATTTCTGTCTTATGATAACACAAGTTCCAAAAATTTATAAGAATTTGCAAACTACTACACACCTTAAAGTAAACATGTTTCTTTTCATGGGTTCTTTTAATTTCTTTTCCCAATATTACTAATGGAGAAATCAAGTGGTATTTCATTGCTTCATTTAGCAAATGAGTGCATTTGCCTTTTATTCTAAATTTTTTCTTCTGATCATGTTTCTCCACCAGGAATCTGCTGGCCTGTAAAATCCAATCCTTTACTTCATGACTATGCAGCTTTGCAATGCTCTCTTTTATTCTAATAGGCAAAAAGGAAAAATTTCTTTGTCCAGAAGGTCACACAAAACTTATTTCAAGGACTGGAGCTTTCCTCTTGAATATGGAATAAGAAATAGTACTTTCCCCATATTATTTAGCTATGCAAAGGCTATCTCTCCCAGGCGACCTGACAGAGACCTAGTCAACACCATCCATAATGAAAATCAATGGCACCAAGTCACTAAACAATTACTCCATCTTCTTTAAAAATGCACGTGTCTTCAAAAAAGCAAGGATTCAGAGACTGATTAATTTGCCATTTGCTTTGGAGATTGCACAAGTTGCATTATTTAAGATGTTGCCTTTACTTTGTGTTCTCAAAGGATGGACCAAGATCAAAGTCTTATAGTATGTTGTGTCTCCTAAACAAAAAAAAAAAGGTGACTGGGTGACTAGATGATGGGAGATACAGATCTGAATCATGGCTGTGGAAGTTTCGTAAATACCCGTTTGTGTAGGTTCTTAATAAACATTTTTCTTTTGAACACAAACCCTACAATTATCTAGCTTTTCAAACTTCCAAATCTGGGTTGATATTAAAGAAGGCATTTTAGATAGAATAATTTAAATGCAAACCCAGAAAAATACCAACAAAAAATAATTAGAAATTGCAACCAGTTTTGATTAGAACCAAGCACTAAAGAACCCTTTAAAGATTATATTTTCAGAAGTGTTTTTAAACACTGGGAATTCAGCAGACTTATACTTTTTGTAGTCTCCTAGTACAGTGTCAAATCCAAAGCAATTAATGACGTCACAATTTTGTCACAATCTTCCAAATGGGGAGACTGCATATTTTTCATTTCCCAAAAGATCATGTCTAGAAGCCTCTGCAATCATGTATAACAGATATTTGGAGGAAACTGTATATCTAAGGTAATCTGGGTACTGAATGTAAAAACTGAGTGGCAGTTTCTGTATTTGCCTGGATATAAAACTAATTCTGAAACCAGCGTTTCAGAATTAATGCATTACATTCAGAAAGCAGCCTACCTTGCTTTAAGTAAAATTATGTCACAGGATCAAGAAGTTTTGTGACAAAGAATCTCAAGATGAAGGTGAGATTTTATACCAGGGCCTGGTTTAGCAGGACAAGGGATAATTATTTTAAACTGAAAGAGAATAGATTTAGATTGGATCTAAGGAATAAACTTTTTATGGTGAGAGTGGTGAGACAGTGTAACAAGTTACCAGAGTCATGGGTGCCCAGTCACTGGCAGTGTCCAAAGTCGTGCTGGACAAGGCTTTGATCTAGTGAAAGATGTCCCTTCTTGTGGCAGGGGGTGGTGGAACAGATTACCTTTAAATATCTCTTCCAACCAAAACTATTCCATGACTCTAGGATTTCATGACTTTTCAAGTTATTTTCACTTATCCTTGACACTGGAATAAACAGGTCTGCTAACACTTTGCAGTGGTAGACATGTAGCAGTTCAAGTTCAAAACTACTTTCAATATCTAAATAAAGAATCATTAAAAGATGTTGGATATGGCTCTTAAATGGAAAGAGATCAAGACAGAATAAAAACAGATTCTTGGACTTTGCTGTGTTGCTGAGCCTGTACAGCAATGACAGATAGAGATGGACACATTTTTTCTGAATTATGTAAAAAATCTGATAAGCCCTGTCTAAGACAGAGAGGGCTAGAAGTGTAGATTGAAGTGTAATAAATAGTTTCCTTGGGAGAAGGATGGGCTTCTTCCTTGTGCAAGCAGCAATATAATGATTGAGAGAATGCTAATGGCCAAGGTTTGCCCTAGCTGGAAGGAATGGTCCCAGCAGGGAACAGAGGAGGCTTTCAGTCTCATATAACATTTTGGCTGTTCACTTCCTCCCCACCTAATTTCTCTCCTATTTCTTTAAAGTATCATCTAAAACACTGTGGATCTACTGTTCACACTGAATTTTTCAACAGGAGATCATAGGTTTTAAACAGCAGCTTTCTTTCCAGTATGCTTGATTTTTGTCCTTACTCTCTACATTTACACATACCTCAAAAGATAGATACTAGCGATACTAGGATAAATAATAAATACTTATGTACATACGTATATGTATATATGTATTTTATAATATATATTGTATATATGTGTCTGTGTATATAAACTTTAATGCCTATGTAGTTATTTCATTCTCTTTTTTCCTAACTGCTTTCAGTTCTTTCCAGAGCCTTACTGTGCTCTAAAACAGCTCATGTAACCTTCATACTATTATAAAAGCTCTTCTACTATTTTTTATATCATACCCAACTTCTTCTGATTTTTCACTTGTAGTTTGGATACTAATCCCTCTCAGCACAGAAAGGTGTATTTGGATGAGCTTGTGCTTTTGTTCCTGAGATTATTATTTCTGCCTTTCAACAGGTGTGCAGTTCAGTACTCAGTGACGTTTTCTGAGGGATCAATTTTGTAACCATTACAAAGGCATCACTTATGTGATCTGATTTCTGTAATATCTGACAAATTTACTTCAGATTCGTTATGCGGAAATAGGGAATGATCTTGCAATATTGTTTGCTGCAATCACAGGATTAGGACACAGACTGGTGTACTATTACAATGAAACATCATGTAGACTGTGTAGAGACAAGTCAAGAAAACTTGTCACCATGATATGGCATTACCAGAGCCACCAGAACTACTAGAGCCCTGATGCTGGGATATATTTAGACATCTAAAAGTATTGATCATGCACCATCCAACCCTGTCATTAAGTCAGTGAGAACTGCTTGATTATCAAGACTTTTGTAAAATCAAGCTGTCAATTCAGAGACATAAACATAGATTTGGAAATCAAACTTAGGCATCATTTTTTAAAAAAAAATTGGCATTAGGAGACAAACATGACAATGTTAAAGGTCATCTGCAAATCAAAGAAAATTGACAAGAATGCTGTTTCTGACATAGATTTTAATGGCTGACTCCAAAGTGGTAGAAAATCCCAAGTTTTAATGTAGTTTCTCTCCTAAATCAATTTGTCTATGGTTCATATTATTAATACACATGCTTGAAATGACACTGAATGCAACTTTCAAATTAAGAGCATTTCTTATTTTCTTTTAGAAAGCCATAGTAGCTGATTTTTTTTGTTTGTTTGTTTCTTTGGTGTAAGTTTGAGTGAATGTTCTTGTTATTTTCTTCACTTAAAATTAACACTGCCAAAAATCTTGGACCTTTGCTTCTTTGAAATGCTATTAAATAATTCATGCTGCAAAAGGAACTCTAAGTCCTTGCTCAGAATAATAATAAAAAAAAGGTCCTTAGATATCTGCATTTTGTCAAGTTGATGCTTCCAGACTGCTGTCTAAACTAAACAAGAGCTGTGAAGGAACTGTGGTGACACAGCACTCTATAACGGTGGTGTAAAAGCCTCAAGTGCAATGATATTGCAGGACTAATCCTGTAAAACTGATGGATTGCAGAACTGAAGCTATAAATCTTATGAGGAGTGGCTGAGGGAGCTGGTGGTGTTTAGCCTGGAGAAAAGGAGGATCAGGAGGAACTGCTTCACTCTCTACAATTACATGAAAAGAGGCTGTTGAGAGCTAGGAATTGGTCTCTTCTCCCTGGTAACAAGCAACAGGACAAAAGGAAATTACAAGTTGCATCAGTGAAGGTTTAGATTGTATATTAGGGAAAGTTTCTTCACAATGGTTATTAAGTATACAGGCTGCCCAGGGAAGTGGTTGTGACACCATCTTTAGAGGTATTTTAGAAAACTGTGGATGTGGCACTTGGAGACATGGATTAGTGATGGACTTGGCACTGCTGGGTTAGCTGGACTCAATACTCCTAAAGGTCTTTTCCAACCTAAATGTTCCTATGACTGTGAATCTATTTACTGTGTGCATAATCAAATGGGTTTTCTCCTCTGTTACTAGGTGCACACATATTTGTTCCAGGGAAATGACTGTAACTGTAAGATTTTTTTTAATAGCAAATACACTTTCTAGCTGGTTTTGCTCATAGGGTCAGTAAGGAGGAAATCAGGATTGATCTTGTTGTTGGTTAGGCCTCCACAAATACGACAACAAATTTCTGTATGGATTCTTCTAGATAAAGTAACCTACTCTCATCTGAGGAAGAGAAATACTGCAAGTATCTCAAATAGTTGGACTGAAGAGAGAGAAAGCAGTTTTTCCTTTAAGACACATGACTGGGATTTATGTAATGGGTACTTTGTTGTTGCCTTTACCATTTTTCTCCCTCAGTGTGGATCTCTGTTTGGTGCCTGAACCCTTATTTGCACTGTGCTAGCTCTTCTACACAGGGCCTAAGGCTGCAAGAAAAGAGGAAAAAAAAAAGGTATATATTCAACTTTAAAAGCTGAGTTGTTCCATGCCATTACTCACAGACTTTGATGAAGAAATTAGTTAAAAATTTGAGTAGCTTTCTGAGAAATCCCATTGTGTTTCCAGGCAGGTAGGCCCTGCAATCCCAGTGCCATGCACCCAGGCACTTGCCCTGGACACAGGCAGTCGGTGGGTATGTGCACACCTGCATGTGCCCCACAGTGTCTGTCACCAGCCCTGCCAGCAGAAACCATCCTGCTCACACACCCCCAGGGTGTGCAGAGGGACGGGACACATTCTGGCTCCTGCTGATGGCTGGGGAGACAACAAAGTGTGTGTGCCTGGAAACACACACTGCACACTGCAAGCTTTCTGTTGTGCTTTTATGCAGTGCCCAACACAATCTTAGCTGAATCATTTGCAGAATGTTTGTACTACTTGCATTCTGCTTTATACTTGCCAGTTTGTAGCATCTTAACCTTTTTTGTTGTCCTGAAATACTAAAATCAAATCAACACTAATGAGGTTATTTGCAGAAATTACACCGTGTATTCATATGGTGACTTTTGCTTGTAGCTGGATCAAATAATCTACGTAAGTTTAAAACATTATTACGAAGTAAACCCCAACTCTTTGTAACTCTATGTTACACAGAAAAATCACTGTAAGAATATATAATCCCCATATTTATAAGTGGCTTTACTATCACCGGGAAAGAAGAAGCAATTAAAAATAAAATTAATAATTAAAAGTTCAAAGCCTATCAAAGCCATTATAAAAAAAGTAGCAAAACAGTATGTCATAGATCCTCCAAAAGTTATCTTCTTTAATGGAAGATTGATTAAAAATTAGAAGCACTAAAATGAATTGCCACCTCTAAGGGATCCATACAATTCAATCTAAAAATACTTTTATATCAAGAATTTCCCAGCTTATATTTCTCTTTACATAATTACAGTATAGACCAATAATTTTCATTACAATATAATGGACCTGTCATGAAAGCACAGTAACATCACAGTCCTGTGTTTCAGCAATTCGGGATATTGTCTTTGTTTAGTTTTCTTTGGCAAGTGGTGCTTTTCAGATTACTTTACTTCAGTGGAAACATTTAAAAAATAAGTATCTCATTTGCTTCTTCATCTCCCTTTGCTTTTTAAGATTCTGGAGGCATTAGAGTTTGTTAAGGAAAAAGACTGAGCTTCCCATGGGCATTCCCCTTTTTTGGAGTGTGTTAATGAAACTCAGATTTCAAAAAATTGACATGATATTCTTTCTGAGTGCCATGTAAATTTACTTGTGTACAACAAAGGAGACTCCTACTATATAGCTGGGTACAACTGAGGTGAAATTACAGACTCCATGCTGTAGATCTTTGCCCTGCTTCTTTATGGGTCCTGTATTGATGACATTATTTCCCAGAAATACAATTTGTATCTCAGTATCCTGATGTCATCACAAAACCTCTCTTTATTTTTGGCAGTTCTGGGAATCTGGAGAGGTCCCAGCTGACTGGAAGCTGGTGTACATTGTCCCAGTTTTCAAGAAGGGCAAGAAGGAGGACCTTGTAAACTACAGATCTGTCAGTCCCATTTAAGTGCATGATAAAGTTAAGAAGATTATTCTGGGAAGTATTTGAAAACACCTGAGGGTCTATACAGCCACTGATCACAGCCAGCATGGCTTCATGAGGGGAAACTCCTGCTTATCAAACCTGATTTCCCTTTGTGACAGTATAACCTACCTAGCACATCAAGGGAAGCCAGTTGATGTAATCCTTTTGGATTTCAGTAAAGCTTTTGATATTGTGTCTCACAGTGTCCCGCTGGACAAAATATCCATTGTTCAGCTGGATAAACACATCATGTGATGAGTGAGGAACTGGCTCACAGGTTGGGCACAAATGGTTACAGTGAATGGGGTGACATCAGACTGGTGACCTGTCACTAGGGGGGTTCCACAGGGCTCCATCCTCAGCCCTGCGCTCTTCAACATCTTCATAAATAACCTGGACACAGGACTGGAAGGGATAATTAACATGTTCACAGATTATACGAAACTGTGAGGAGCTGTTTACTCTTTTACTCCCTCAAAAGCAGGGAAGCCCTGCAGAGAGACCTTGACAAATAAGAGGGCTGGGCAATCACCAGCTGTATGAAGTTCAACAAGGGAAAATGCCAGATTCTGCTCCCGAAATGGGGCAACCCTGGATGTACAGACAGACTGGGGAATTTGATGCTGGAAAGCAGTGATGTGAAAAGGGACTGGGGGTCCTGGTTGATAGAAAGTTGAATATGAGCCAGCAGGGAGGGCCACCCATGTCCTGGGGTGCATCAGGCACAGCATCACCAGCCGGGCAAGGGAGGGGATTGTCCCGCTCTGCTCTGCACTGGGGCAGCCTCACCTCGAGTGCTGGGAGCAGGTCTGGGTGCCACAACACAGAAAAGCCACTGAGCTGTTAGAGAGTGTCCAAAGGAGGGCACGAGGATGGCGAAGGGCCTTGAGGGGAAGCCGTGTGAGGAGTGGCTGAGGTCACTTGGTCTGTTCAGCCTGGAGAAGAGGAGACTGAGGGGAGACCTCACTGCAGTTACAACTTCCTTGTGAGGGGAAGAGGAGGGGCAGGCACTGATCTCTCCTCTGTGGTGACAGTGACAGGACATGAAGGAATGGCCTGAAGCTGTGTCAGGCCAGTTTTAGGTTGGATATTAGAAAAAGCTTCTTGCCCCAGAGGGTGGTTGGGCACTGGAACAGGCTCCCCAGGGAAGTGGTCACAGCACCTAGCCTGATGGAGCTCAAGATGCATTTAGACAGAGCTCTCAGGCACATGGTGTGGGCTGGTCTGTGCAGGGCCAAGAGCTGGACTTTGTTGATCCTTGTGTGACCCTTCCAACTCAGCTTATTCTGTGTCAGAAGTTTTTGTACTTGTTCATGTCATGCATCTTCATTGCCCCTCTGCTTAAAAGGGATTTTCTTGCAATTGTAATGTTTGTAATGTTTGTAACCACAAACATATTCTTAGTTTACAAAGAGTGACTAGCAACAGATTCAACTGTCCATCATACTATGAACTAGTCACTTTTCCATGACCAGTCCTTTGCAAATATAAGTATAGACAAACAGACATCCTTTTAAGAAATCATTGTATTGCACTTTCCTTTTGTAAATCATGTCAACATACTTCTTAATGATAGACCTGCATGGTTCTTTAAAATAAAAGTAATACATTAATATTGTGACAGAAAGCACATATCATCATCAATTTTAATTTTCTGTAGCAAGTCATTACATTTCTAAATTTCTTTCTGATGTTTAAATTAGAAGGGTTGGTGGGGGCTAGCAGTTGTTATGACACAGGCCTGAAGAAGTCTTTACACCCAAAACCATATTTAGTAGGTAGATCCTTTTCATATAAGGCTGTAAATATATCATTTATTTCATATTATTCCATGGTAGTGCCACCAATCATAGATGTGATAAAGTAATCTAGGATTAGGAAAAGTGTCAGTTTTTATTCCCTATTCTTTCTTCTGTGGAAATTGCCACCCTTGAGCCACAATGCAGACTGACCTACACATCCCTGTGAGCAGGAAAGGAAGTCAGTGCCCTGTGGACCTCTTTGTTTATGTAACCTGAGTGGTCTAAAACTGTAGGAAGAGGACCAGCTCTGTAGCAGCCCTTTTATCTTTCGCTAGAGTAGAGTGCTGCAGGAATCAAGGAAAGTTGTCCCTCTGCTGACCCCTAACTGCTTAAAATTGAGTTAGAGGCAGCAGCAGTGTATGCAGTACATGCAAGCTGTATCTCAGGAACCCACCAACAAAAAAAAGCAGCAGCAGGAGAATTGTTCCTTATCTTGAGGAAACAGTGCCTTCCTGGGCTACTGAAGAGCTCATTCAGTTTCTTCTCAGTTCTTTGTCCTAGACTGAGCCTGAAATCTCAAACAAGGAATTCCCTGATAGCTACTATGGCATGTTATCACAGTCAAATCTCAGGAAAATTCTGCAAATAAATGAGGTGTTTCAGAGGTGTGAGCTGGTTTGAAAAAGACTGATTCTACTACAGTAGCAATAAATGTCTGATTCCTTGTGTTTAAGGTTTCCAGAAATGGTTTTATTTTAAGATACAGCTTTTCATCTCCATCATACCAATCTCTAGGCATGAAAAAAACAAATCCAAAATGTCTCCTAAAATGACAGCCTGCCTGCCCCAACTGTGGAGCTTCTGAAATCATGCTGAGCATCTCATTATAGGACTCTCAATTATGGTTGGCTTTCTGCCTGAAATTAACTTGTGAAGGTTGATTGATAACTTGAAGGAACTGCTTTTTTTCTTTTACACTGATGAATGACAGCTTCTGAAGAGACTACTTTGCAAAATGTCTATGCTTATAGTAGGCCAAAGTGTCTTCCCTGCTGTTCAGGTCTGATATCTAGAGGAGTATTTATAGCCAGAGGATGAAGAAAGGGGAATGTAATAGAAAGTAGCTCCAGTGCCCATGAGGATGAAAATGGGTCTTTACAGTTTTACTATTTTGGCCCCAAGCCTCATCAAAGGAAAGAGGAAAATTCATTCCAAAAAAAAAAAAAACCAAAAAAACCCCAAACAACAAAAAACCCAAACCCAAAAATCCCAAAACCCTATACAATAAGCTACTTCACAGCAATATATATATGTAAATTTTTTTGGCTCAGCACTCCCAAGCTGCACTCACCCTTCTCACAGGAAGCAGCAGGTGAGTGCTGACCACAGAAGAGTGTTTGTCAACTCCCTCTGGCAAACACAAATGTGGTGCAGGGTGTCTGCACTACTCATGTCAGCATGTCTGTGGATTTCACTGGTGTTCCTCACAGGGCGAAGGCAAACATTGATTTAGATTGCAATTTTGCCCATATTTTTAACATCCCTCTTTTGCAGAAAGATGAAATTTCTTCGTTTCAAAATTGTTTCATCCCCTTATTTCAGATCACTACCCAAAGACATCTTGATATGAACACTATCTCATGTGGAGTGGCAAACCATAACCGACTACTGTTACTATTTCTCTTAGTAAAAATAAATTTTTTAATGTGAGATGTCTTTCTAGTAAAATAATTGCATAATTGCATCTTACAGGTGATTATGGAGAAAATATTAACAGGTGGATTTTTTCCTTTGCTCATGAACAGGAAGAACATTGATTTCTTGTAAAATGGATAAAAGAGTCTTAAAAATTAAGAATTATTTAATGGAAAAGGGATGAGATATTATCTAATGTTAGCTCTTCGTTACTATTTTATCAGTGCTAGACATTTTTTGTGCATGTTTGTGCAATATCAAAGGAGAAGTAAGGAACTGCATTTTTAAATTTGATTTTAACAGCACCATTCCCACTGTACATACTAAAATTTAAATCACATGCATGAAATGTAAAGAGAATTTAAACTTAGATTTCCAGATACTACTGCTATATTAATCTTTAAAATATTGAAAATAATGTAAATCTCAAGATTACTTATATTTTACAGTTCAGTGAATTGAAGCTGAGGTATCTACATGAAAACCAAATTATGTTTCACGTAATTTTGACTTAAAATAATCTATATTTTTTGGCAAAAATATGCATAAAAGACATCTGAACACTCTAAATATTTATTAGATACATTATGATTTTGCCAGTGTAAGCTGTACGCTTTTTGTCTCTGACAAGACATGGTTTTTATTCTTTCCCTTCCACAAATAAAAATATCCCTTTTCAGGAGAATTAAACTGAGCTGTTTTGATTGTAACTCAGCATTTTAAAGGATATACTTTAAAGTTTTCAGACAGTACAAACCATGAACTGATTTAGGGACAAAACAGTTCATTTCATGCATTTTCTCTCTAGCCATCTTTTCAGTAATTTTGAAAGAGGTTTATGAGGAGGCTTTGGTATTGTGTTTTGTATTTTTTTAATTATGTTTTTACCCTAAAGTAGTATATTTGAATGTTAAAATTCTTTAATGGAAGATTAATGATGCAGAAAAGATACTTCTTCCTTTGATTTTGGGAAAATTTATTCAATAAAATCTGATTGCTCTTCTTTCGGAAAGCCCTTGGTTTTTCTGGATTTTCTTAAATGGCTTTTGATAATAATCTGTAAGATGTTGTTAGGATGAAAAATTCACCTCATCAGATATTCTGTACAGAATGCAAAACCTTTCTTCTGATAAATCAGCTCTATTCTCAAAGTGACAATTCTTACTTTGAGTCTCAGGCTGTACTTCAGCTCGATAAATTTGGGGAACAGAAGAAAAAGCAGAGAAATACCTCAGAATGCAAACTCTAAGGGGAAAAAAAAGGAAGCTCCAGGTAAAGCTATATGTACGCTCTGTGTGGTGTAAGGATGAGAGTTTTGTTCTAAAATTTAGCTTCTTTTAGTTCATTTTGTATTTTCATTTGTAAGTCCCTAGCAGCTATTGCTGTTGACTTTAAAGAAACTGGTTGGAATGAAATAAAACCACAGAAATCTCTCCTCCTGCTCAGCTCAGCCCAGCCCAGCCTGTAAGTAGTCTTTGCCTGCAGCAGATGTTTCTGTTTTAAACTTAAGGCAGATAAAACTACAGGTCACTATTTTAATTACTGCTCTGGGTGCAAACATCCCTACAGAACAGCACAGAAATGTGCCAGATGATGTCCACAACAAATTACTGACCTTTGTGGCCATATCACAACAGGAATTTTGAACTGTGAACAACCAAACAGGTTTATAAAGGCATGATTGATTGACTGCATGTTTGAGGGATTCCCCTGACCATTGCACAAAGAGGGGTCTCCACCAACCCAGCCCTGAGAGCTGCCATGTGCCTTCAGTCCATGGGGCCCACCGAGCACAGGGGCACTCCCCACGCCCTTTGATTGAGCAACTTGGATATTTAGAGGGACAGAGAACAGCAACATGGTCTGGGACGACCTGTGCTTTTGCCCCTGCCTTTGCTGATGACCAGTCAGGGTCAAAACAACCCTTGAACATTTTCAATAGGAATAAATTTGATCCCTTTTGTTTTATGATCTCTGAGGCCACAGAGGAATTTTCATTATTTTTTTCACATAAGGAGCAGAGATATGCCTCTAACTATTTTATTGGGAAACACAGAAGAAGAAAGAACTAAGGTTTCTGTTTGTCAAAGAGCACATATACGTATTTAATTTCAGTGGGATGCCTTTAAAAATTATGATTTTTATGGACTAGGTCTATATTTTAGTTTTCAGGAAGTGAGAGGAAACAGGATCCAATGGCCAGGTAACCCAGCATAAAAAATAACCGCGTTAAAATTAGGTTAAGTTTTGGTCACCTATTTTTAAAATTCTGAGTATTGAGTTAACACCAATAAGTATATTTTAGAAAATGCCCCTCATTTTTTTCCTTTTCTCATTTGGTCTTCAGTAGATAGCCAATCCTTTGGATATCAGCAATTCTTTGGACCTCAATGAACGCAGAAGCAGGAAGATTCGTCTTATGAAAACTATCAGCATCTGAATGATATACAAAATGCAGAAAGCATGTACTAAATAGAACTGGAATATTTCTTTAGAGGAAAGAAAGGATAGCACAGCTCTCAACACATGATAAGAGCCAATCACAAAATTATCACAACAGGTAAGTTTTTGCATGGCAAAGGATCCATGATTTGGCTTAAGATTTTATTCTGTGCTTTGACGTCCTGTCTTAACCAAGTATGTTTCCTTACACCAGTCTTCTCCCACTGCCTAGTAATACAATGAAAATCTTCATTAAGTTGTGCCA